>NC_140443.1:10857529-11295029 GCF_963576455.1 Neolamprologus multifasciatus
GGCACAGATTTTGGACTTTTAACTGTTTCACAGGTTTTACAGGTTCTCCCACTGATAAAGACTGAATATTTTCTATGTATGATTGATTAATTATGAAATACTCTGACAGATTTCTTTCACTGACTACAGCAGCATTTCTCTATCCTGTAGACAAACTTTATCTTTTAATTAATGGCTACCTGGGACAAGATTCCTAATACTTTCCCAGCAAATGTAAGGAGGAAAAATTACTTAATTGGGGTTGTCAAATCTTAGTTTATGGGCTATGTGCATCCCATTTTGATGGCAAGGTAGCCAGATGAGTAAGACCTTTACATAAAAACTGTAAGAAATGTGTTTTTGTTTCATGGTATGTAAAGAAGTAAACCAAAACAGATAATAAAAAATATTAACTCCATTATAAAACTCCAATATTCTAAAATACACTCAAAAGTTCTTCTCCTACAGGTTTCTCTCTTTGCAAAGCCAGGCAGTTGGCTGGATTGGACCCATCTTGAGAAAAGGTTGTGGTCTGCGTGCGCATGTTTGGCATCTCTGACCTGAACCTGTCCTGTAAACACCAGCCTCAGAAATAAATAGCTGAATGAACTCACCTGGAAGCTCTGGACTCTGGGCATCGCTCCAACAGAACTTTTAGACAGCGGCCTGCAGCGACTGCGCGCACACACGCACGCACGCACGCACGCACGCACAAACACACACACACACACACACACATAAAACAGCAGACAGTAATCATTTCAACTTCACTCAGATAAGCTACAGGTAGTATAACATAGAGAAGGTAACCTGATTTACCTCAGCAGAGAAGTAAAGATGATGTTCGAAGCCTCCATGTCCATCACGTCATCATCGTAATCATCGTAATCATCATCCTCATCTTCCTCATCCCTCGGAAGCAGATTCTGCCCCAGGCGCCGAGCCTCTCTGTCCAACTGATCAAGGCGGCCGATTGTCCGCTGCCTGATGGGAAAATATGAGACACAGTGACAAACTCAACCACGATTTACAGGAATGTTATTCCAGCAGTGCACGGGCTTGGACTAGAGTGAGACACCGTGAATGGTCAGAGAGGCTTGCCACACTTTTGTGAATAATAATAATAACAAAAAACACGGACTTACAAAGTGTTTCCTAGTTTGAATAAAAGCCACATATCAAAGATAAGCATGCAGACACATAGGGTCACACATTCATTCTAACATACACACTTCTATACACATGAAAAGGAGTGAAAGTGTGACTCAAAATAATGAAGGAAAGATGAAGGGAAAGCATGAGGAAGATGTTATCATAGACCTATGGCCTCCACAGAGGGAGGGGTCGAGGTGGATGGAAGCAGAGATTAATTAATCATCAAGCCTGAGATGATTTTCTTGTTTCTTCTTTTTCTTTGTTTTGTATTTGTGGTATCTTTGGGCTTTTTTTTGTTTGTTTGTTTGAATATATCAGTGACTCTTTAAATATTTATTTTCTTTTGTTTTATTTTTAATATGCTATTATGCATGTGAAGCCCATTAAAGCTTTATGCATGATACATCGGGCTATAAAAATAAATAAACTGACATTACTGTAGACTGACTGCTTGATAAAAAGCTTGAATGATTAATGAATCGGAGACTCCTGTGAAGAAGAGTTTCACTCTATGTACAGAGCAGCTTTGGTGTCAGCTCACTTTAAAGATTGTGTAAGTGATGTTAATTCTCACCCTTCAATGTCATCAGCTCCTTCATTTCTGATGACCAGAGTTGATCTGAAGAACAAAAGAACAAAACTAGTCAAGCTAAAAGCATCTTGCAGTGGCCGCTTTCATAAAACAGGTCTTTAATGCAGATGAGATTTAAAAAAAAGATTTTTCTGTCCAGCATATATTACTTACTCATCCTTTTCTTCATCTATGCTCAGAAAGTCCCGTCCATCCCAGGTTCCTGCGGTTCCTTCAAGTGGATGAAACCGAATTTCCAGCTCTATGTAGATCTACAGAAAGAAGGAGATGTAACCAGAGGTGAGTGTTTGCATTTAAAATCCAGACTTTCATACAGCACGGTGTGTGATTGTGCGTCCTCACATCAGTCAGGCTGTAGCTGGCATCGGTGAGCGGTTCCCGTACTACCAACCTCCCAGAAGTCACGACATGCTGGAGGCTGATGATCAGCTTCCCAAGTAGTCTACAAAAACAAGCTTTCAGTATAACTTACACAACAGCATTTGATATTTACGCTTAAAAATACAATTTAGTCAATACAGAGAAAGTAAAAATGTATAAACATGTCAAAACTGAATTTCTTTTTCTTTCTACTCTAATATCACAGGTACTTTTCATTACTTCATTTTCATTTTTCTCACATCTTATTCATGGAGCAACTGCAGGGCTGAATAACAATAATTAGCAAATCTGTGTCTGTGCACAGATCATGGACGGAAGGATGCTAATCAGGCTTGCTAGGGTTAGCACTCCACCCTCTCATCCAAATATGATCATTTCTGTGTATATAATCTATGTTATTAGGTCCTCCCAGCAGAGACATGTGAGTGTTCATCATAATAACTGAAAGCACCCCATAAACTCACCAAGGACTTACCTTTTACTATTAATTATCATTATTAGTTACTATTTCATTATGACAAATTGATAATAAGATGTGATGATGAAGTTTTTGTTAATCTGTTGGATGAGTGTGTGTGTGTGTGTGTGTGTGTGTGTGTGTGTGTATGTGTGTGTGTGTGTGTGTGTGTGTGTGTGTGTGTTACCTGTTAGAGAAGAATTTACTGCAGTTGTAAACGCTGACGGTCAAAACTTCAGTACTGATCTCTTTACCGTAGTGAGGCCATCGGAAATGCTGCAAGTACACACACACACACACACACACACACACACACACACACACACACAGTTTTGAATGTATTTAATGAATTCTTCACTGAATTCAGATGACTGAGCTTCGTTCAGAGGTTTACAAACATGGTAATTATGCTTCCATACACTATAAAACACACTATAGATCCTCTGACATCTAAACACAACGACAACAAGTAGATTTGTTTTGAGATTATGTCTATCATTCTGCTGGTAGAAATCTACACGAAAAAACATTTTTGAACAAAAAATTGAACGAGTCTTTGGCCAGAGCTGCAGTCATTTGTACAATTCCTTCTTTAAAAAAAAACTGGACTCAAAACAAAAACCATTAATGGTCTTAAAACACACTCTAAGATTTAAGATCCCCAACACAAAACAATCAAGAACGGGAGTTTTCCACAGTTTTACACTTATACTGACCTGATTTCATTTAAAACATTATGCATTAATAACAGTCTTTCAGTGCCTTGACTAAGGACATTTTTGGAGGCAGTGATTGAACCAAAAAACCCAGTAAGTCTGAGTAAAAAAAAAATGGAAACAAGAAGGGAAAAAAATTACACTTTGAGTCAAAAATCTGGGTTAAGTGATTTTTTTACAGTTTAGAAAATATTTTTTGGAATTTATTTTAATAGAAGTCACTCAGAATTTCAAAAAATAATATTTATCCCAAAGAAAAGAAAGCTGTACTTCATTTTATTGTGAAAATAAATAATACATCCATAAAACCATAACTGTAGCCTACTGGGGTGGGAATAGTTCAGGAGTTGGGATGGATTGGGGGTGTATTTTTATGTACCAGAATATATTTGAAAATTCAATAAAGAGATGTGAAAAAGTAAGGAAAAACAAAATAAAACCACACTATCTTTGTGCCAAATCATCTTCATATTCTTGGTTTACACATTTGTTGTGTAAAACTTTGTATCAGCTACTGTGCAATGCCTCCGGTGCCTACATATTCAGACACACTTCTTGTATCTGAAGCATAGATAAAAGCAAAATATGGTTCTATGATGCAGTTTGACAATTACGTCATGATTTTTAATTAACATGCTGGGATTCTCAGATAAAAGTCATAAAGAAACAAATCTGTCAGGATTCATCACTCATCATGATTCACAGTTATTTAGCTTCATTTATTTGTCAAAGTTCAGTTTTTATTTCAAATGTTAATATTTCTGTTTTCTCAGCATGACATCTTGTAATTGTTGTACTAAAAGAATTTGAGCCTTAAACAAATAGAAAAATCTAGATCCAGGAAAGAACTTTGGACATTTTCCACTTCAGCTGTTAATCACGGTGTGGCAGACACACACAGATACACTCACCTGGTCACACCTGAAGAACAAACAGATGTCTGACTCAGAAGCAAAGAAATATATACTCAGATACTCATGATCACGTCACAAGAGTTTCCTGTGTTACTTTATCAACAAACAGGAGGTTATGTAATGAGACTGAGGCTTTTACTCGGCTTTCTTTTTTCATCTTTGAAATAGTGTTTCTTTTTCTTTTAATGTATTTATTGGCGGAAAGGCCTTTCAAAGTACTTCCAAAATCAATCACAGAAGAAACAATAAGAGAGTAAAAGAAAAAACTAATAAGTCAATAGATACAGAATCAAGAAGGTGGGAGAACATGGATGGGGGACACTATCTGGAGACGGGGATTATAATGACCTAAAATGTGTCAGGAAGGCTTTCCACATGTGAGAAGTTGTGGGTTTGCCTCAGAGAGAATGGTTGATCGTATCAAGTTTAAGAAAAGACATTGTATCACAGAGCCACTGCACATGGGAGGGAGCATTGCTGATGGAGTAGGAATAGGTGTCACATTGCCAATAATGAGGTGAGATCTCCATCTAACTGGTGGAGAATCGTTTTCACTCCACTGGGACACCAAAGATGGCAATACGCGTGAGTGTGTCAAGTTTAAAGAGAGTATTTTTGACACCGTGTCACAGCAATGCTGCCAAAATCTCTGCTGCCCAGAAATGTTGCCAGGTGCTTCATTAGGTACCATAAACTTGTATTCTGACATTTGGCAGAGATGTATCATCTTAGATATATCTCTTTTGGAAGAATGTTGAAAGCTCTCTTTTCTTTAAAGCAAGTCAGAACTGCAGCCAATTATTCATTATTTATAATACGACTTTACATTCTTGTACTTTTATAAATGTAGTAATATTTTTCTTGTTAAACTAAAGTGTGCTCATGTTGGATGTAAAAGCCCAATTAGGGGCATTAGTTGGAAATGAACAGCTCTCTATGCAGCACATGAGTGTCATGCTCTGTCCTGGAAACATGTTAAACTGAAGTGTGTGCATTAAAACAAATATTTAAATTAAAAATAAAATAGAAGAATGCATAATATAAAAAATAATAAACATCCACTCTCTTCTGCTTATCCCTCTCAGGGTCACGGGGGTGCTGAAGCCTGTCCCAGCTATCTAAGGGCGAGAGGCAGGGTACACCCTAGATAGGTTGCCAGTCTGTCACAGGGCTAACGCATCGAGACAATCATTCGCGCTCACATTCACTCCCGCATTCAAACCTATGGGATATTTAGTGTTTCCAATTAACCACTAACTGCATGTCTTTGGACTGTGGGAATATCCGGGGAGAAACTGGGCAAACAGCAAACTCTGCAAAGAAAGACCCTGGCCTGGTGGTGGAATTGAACTTAGAAACTCCTTGCTGTGAGGCAACAGTGCTAACCACTGTGCTGCCCAATTAATAAATAAATATGATTAAAATATTATAAGTAGCTCACCTCATGGGTGAATCTGTGCTTAAATGTCATCACCATCCTATCCTAATGCTCCAATCAAAATACTTTTAATACTTAAGACCCCGTAAATATTTCTGGTTTTGGCATTAATTTCTGATTAGCCCGTGGTCATGGTTCCCATTTAAGAACTTCGGTCAGATAGCTTTTCTTGTAGCCTTCTGTGCTCTAAAAACACAAGTAACTAGAAAAAGGTGCCCGTTGCTATCTTCATACTCAGGATGTATAATTGATGGTGTTTGCTTTCTTTTTCAAGTACAGTTTCTGCCTCTGTGCACTGAAATATTCTTGTCTTCCTTCTATGTCATTAAATAATTCATAGACTAGTAAAGAATCTCTGCACGAGTTTCTCGGTTTGGTAGTTTGTCAGCTTTGTTGAATCTCCTCATGTCTTATGACATTTTGTTCACACAATAATGTCATTTTGTTAAACCTTTTTCTTTTGTGTGAACTCACTATAAAAGTCGCCTTAAAGCTTATCGGAAGGAATCCTGTCACAGTTACAACTCTAAATGCAGCTCGATAAAATGCCACACATACATGTCATACAGTTAAAATGTTGGACTTTTTGGTTTTGGTCATAAATGACAACTTTAGATAAATTCAAACTATGACCTGATAATAAAGATTATAAAGGACTGTGAATGGTAGTTACATCCCTGAGAATGAATCAGAATTAACTGAACAATACAGCCTCTCTGCATGATGTCTGTACCAAATGTCACAAGATTACAAGCAGAATTTGTTGATGTCCAGTGTTGTAGTTCAGTCTGGGATTGGATGGGCTGTTATGTCTATCAAAACCTTCATGTTGAGTTGTTGTTTAAATATTTTAGACCTGATCAGTTTGGTGGACCAACCAGCTAACAGACCGTGAGCCATGCCAGGAGGATGGATTCATCTATCACATCTGTCTTAAGAAAAAAATATATTCTTCATTGAACTTTCCTTCTCTCAATTTTAGTGCCATGTCCAGTGGGTGCATTTATACATTTCTGTTAAAATAACAGTTTTACATATTTTGTGTGGTTTTGTGTGTGTGTATGTAAAAGAAATTAAAGGCTACTGACCAACTGTAAAACTGTGATTCATCCTAAAACATATTTTTATGGTCCTGATTTATTTAAATTAAATATTATGCGGCAGATTAAAGTACATTCACAGTAATTGAATGCATTTTATGGCACAAGGCACAAGCCAGATAATGTCGTTCTCCTCCGCCCACAGCTGGCAGAGTAACAATATTCAGTTTTTAAACATAACCTCCCCCTTTACTCTGAGCATGTTCCACAAAGCACTGTACGAATTAAGCAAAATTTTGTGTATGCACTGAATGTTTCTGTTTTTATGCCCAAATAAGCTTGTTCTACATAACTGCCTTTAGTTTTGCACTTATAATGCATGCTCACTGTTTGTAAACTGTTCTGCACAAGCTCATTCTCAGCTTTTAGTTTCTATATTTTTTCGGAAAGATGATCAGAGAGCAATATTGTCTTTGTTTTCTATCCCATTTACATCTACATATAACCACATGTACAAATCACAGCTCTGTAAAGGCCAATGAACCTATTTCAGTATCGCCAAACGTGACACTTGTGAAGTTGCCTACATTAAAATAAATAAAAATTGCGTGATTGAACAAATATAGAAGTCTGTGTCATTTTAGGAGTGAAAAATCTCAAGTGGCTTGCTTCTAAAGACTGTCCCCTGTGAAACTTTATGTTCAAAATAGAGCTCTGCTATGACCGAACCTAATTTTTAGCCCTGCTGATGGCATTTAGAGATCCTATCTAAAGATATTTTCTATCCATAAAAGGATGCACAGTGTTTCATATTTGCAGAAAACAGCATGCTGGTCCAGAAAACAACACAGCATGAGATCACTTTAAAAAGGAAAATGGAGAAGCTGATTTTGTAACTGTCTCAACATGTTATGGGACTGAGTATAAAAAGCGTGCAGACACGTATCCTATGTCACGTCAGTGATCATTTTAAACTTTTCTCATGTTGTTAAAAAGAAAACCGTTACATGTTTTGTGTTCACATGAAAGTAAGGTTTAGTGTGTCATTCATCAAGACTACATGGCATGAAATGACGTATGAAAAGCCAAAAATGAGTAGTGATAACCCTACAAAAGGATTTGTCACTTGCAACCACACAAATAAATATTTGGGAGAAACATAATAACTCCCAGGTTTGTATTTTTTTTATATAATACTTGCAATACTGTGCAAAAGTCTTGAGCCATCCCCCATTTTTTTACATTTTGGCAGGAAAATGGAAATAGTGTCATGGTCCGGGTGAGTGCGGGGTTTTTCCACTCTGCTGGGCTCCACCTTCAGGCAGAGACTCCAATCAGCTTTCACACCTGATTCCAATCAAGTCACCAGCATATAAGACCAGCACTCACAACAGACCTCTGCCAGATCTACTGCTAACTCATGTTAGTGCTAGGCCGCCAAGCCCTTGTGAGAGCCCTTAATAACTGCATTTCTCCTCACCGTGTTTTCTTTGTCATAGGACCCAGCTGGCAGTCACGCTTCCCAAGCTGAACTACTCACATCTCCGCCTGGACGCTGGTTCTGTCATCTGGCTGTCCACCTGCCTGCCTACCTGCCAAGTCCCTTGCTCCAAGTATATTCTGGACACTCCTCACCCGGACCCCTTTGGACACCCCCTCCTCGCATGACACTTTCACCTGCAACGCGTAAGCCCTAACCACCACAGTCAAATCCTTTGGCTATGATTCACTAGACTGCCACTGACTGCTTGTCTTCTCTCATTATAGTGACTGCGTACCTCCATCCAAGCCGCTGCCCCTTTTTTCCATTCCCAGGATCCGTCCATGAAATCTTGCACCTAGTCATAACACTCAGTCAGAGTTTCATGCTCATAGTTTGGCCTCGTAGTTCTCAGTTCGTAGCTTCCACAGTTCATAGCATTCTCCGTTCATAGCATTCATCGTGTGATGCCTCAAAGGCATTTATGTCATTTATCTTTAATGTTTGCTTTAAAATAATTCTTTTGTATGTATTTAAGTTAAAAAGAACAGTAAAAAGAGTTAAAAATGTTAAGAAGCTTTAATTTTGAAGGTGAACTTGCTAATAACCCCACTTTCTGGTGGGTTACCTGTATTGCTTCATTTCCTGTTTACTTGCTCTTCCTGGTTGCTCTAAGAGGGAGAGTGACATGCGGTCCTTGCTCTGAGGCTTATCCACAGCCATCCACTTGGGAACATTGTTGAGGCAACGGCGTAAGTTTATATATTTCATGATGAAGGTGTTAAAAAGGCATAAATAGCGGTATTTGTTAAAAATTATATTTTATTTGTGATTCATGGAGGTTGATTTGTACAGGTTTTAAAAAAAGGGCAGTTTTGATGATCATTACTGTTGCTAAAGCTAACACGAGGGTGTAAGGTCACATTTTGAGTTATTTCGTGATTCAATATTTATGTAAACGGTCATTTTTTCTATTCTGTATTTCTTTTCAACTACAGTTTTCACCGCTTGTCAAATGAAGATTCTGAGTAAAAAGTCAACTCTACTCGGACTCGTGTATTCATTGTTTGTACAGTCTATTGAGCTTGAAAGCCAGTGTTTGGTATGACCCTCTTTATTCTTTAGAAACCCTTTTAGAAAAGCTTTCTCGTCGTTTCTTTAAGTAGTCTTCAGGAATAGTTCTCCAGGGGGGTGACCGTGGCTCAGGGGGTTAGGAAGCGAATCTGTAACCGGAAGGTTGCCGGTTCGATCCCCGGGCTCTCTGTCCTGGTCGTTGTGTCCTTGGGCAAGACACTTTACCCTACCGCCTACTGGTGTTGGCCGATGGCGCGATATGGCAGCCTCGCTTCTGTCAGTCTGTGGCTACAACCGTAGCTTGCCTCCACCAGTGTGTGAATGTGAGAGTGAATGAATAATGGCATTGTAAAGCGCTATATAGATCCAATCCATTATTATTATTATTATTATTATTATTATTATTGGCAGCGCAGCTTAACGGGTATCACGGTTTCACGGGTAGAGCGTTTTAATGGGCAGCATGGTTTCACAGGTAGCGCAGTTTGTCACTCCCGTCAAACTGTGCTGTCTATGAAGGGGTATGTTGTTCGTGTGAACTGACCATGTGAGATCCTCCGTCAGATGTACAACTAGGAAATGGAAGCTGTTCACTCTTTCCACAGCAGCGCCATTGATGGTGATCGGGGTATGTGCTTTACAACACCTCTTGAAGTCCACTATCATCTCTTCTGTTTTTGTGACATTGAGGGTGAGATGGTTCTCTTAGCAATACAGTTTAAAGGCACTGAGATCCTCCTTCACAATGAAATAAGAGATACTACTGGCCATGCAGTCGTAGGTGTAGAGTGAGGACAGGAGAGAGCTCAGTATACGCCCCTCACGTAACACCGTGCTGCCTTCTGCAAAGGCTGTATGATGTAACACCTCGCTGCCCTCTGCTAAAGCTGCATGACACCGCACCCGTCAAACCGCGCTTCGGGATGTATACAAGTTCAGTACACACCTTTGACGTAACACCACTCTGCCGTCTGCGAAGGCAGCATGATGTTACACCACAAAACAGCATTCACACCGGTCACCCAGTTCACACTGCGCTGCCGTCACACCCGTCACACCGTGCTGCCTGCACGTTGTAACTGAAACTCGGTTTAACAGGTATCACAGTTTCACGGGTAGCGCGTTTTCATGGGTAGCGCATTTTCACGGGCAGCGCGGTTTCACGGGTAGCGCATTTTCACGGGTAGCGCATTTTCACGGGCAGCGCGGTTTCACGGGTAGCGCATTTTCACGGGTAGCGCATTTTCACGGGTAGCGCGGTTTCACGGGTAGCGCGGTTTTACGGGCAGCGCATTTTCACGGGTAGCGCGGTTTCACGGGTAGCGCGGTTTCACGGGTAGCGCGGTTTTACGGGTAGCGCATTTTCACGGGTAGCGCGGTTTCACGGGTAGCGCGGTTTTACGGGTAGAGCGGTTTCACGGGTAGCGCGGTTTCACGGGTAGCGCGGTTTTAGGGGTAGAGCGGTTTCACGGGTAGCGCGGTTTAACGGGTAGCGCGGTTTTACGGGTAGCGCGGTTCCACGGGTAGCGCGGTTTAACGGGTAGCGCGGTTTAACGGTTAGCGCGGTTTCACGGGTAGCGCGGTTTAACGGGTAGCGCGGTTTCACAGGTAGCGCGGTTTCACGGGTACCAGAGTGTCATGGGTAGCGCGGTTTGTCACACCCGTCAAACTGCGTAGTCTATGAAGGGGTATGTTGTTCGTGTGAACTGACCATGTGAGATCCTCCGCCAGATGTACAGCTAGGAAACGGAAGTTGTTCAATCTTTCCACAGCAGCGCCGTTGATGGTGTTCGGGGTATGTGCTTTACTACACCTCTAGAAGTCCACTATCATCTCTTCTGTTTTTGTGACATTGAGGGTGAGATGGTACACCCCTGACGTAACACCGCACTGCCGTCTGCTAAGGCTGAATGACTTAACACCACGCCGCCTTCTGTGAAGGCTGCGTGACTTCGCACCGGTCACACCGCACTGCCGTCACACCGGTCACACCCGTCACACCACTCAGCGTGACGCAACAAGGTGCTGCTGTCTGCGAAGGTTGCATGACGTCACATCGGTCATACAGATTAGAAACACCCTGCTGTCACACCCGACACACTGTCCGTCACACCCATCACACCGTGCTGCCAGGTAAAATGTACTACTTAACCTTAATGTACAGATCATCTGTAATCCTTCTCTTTTCTTTCTGTTTATATGTATAATATATATGTTGATGTTTATGTGTATAAAAGGAAACCTCTTAATAAAAAAGACATTGTTTAAAAAAGATGACTGACAGTGGCCCTACTCCCTTTGATGCTGTATGATGTATGAGTGCGTTTTCACGGGTAGCGTGGTTTCATGGGCAGCATGGTTTCACGGGCAGCGCGGTTTTACGGGCAGCACAGTTTCGTGGGCAGCATGGTTTCGCGGTTACTGCAGTGTCACAGGTAGCGCAGTTTGTCACTCCCGTGAAACTGCACTGTCTATGAAGGGGTATGTTGTTCGTGTGAACTGACCATGTCAGATCCTCTGCCAGATGTACAGCTAGGAAACGGAAGCTGTTCTCTCTTTCCACAGCACATCGGGGTATGTGCTTTACAAAACCTCTAGAAGTCCACGATCATCTCTTCTGTTTTTGTGATATTGAGGGTGAGATGGTTCTCTTAGCAATAAAGTTTAAAGGCACTGAGATCCTCCTTCACAATGAAATAAGAGATACCAGTGGCCATGCAGTCGTAGGTGTAGAGTGAAGACAGGAGAGAGCTCAGTATACGCCCCTCACGTAATACCGCGCTGCCATCTGCAAAGGCTGCGTAACGTCACACCAGTGACATCGGATACACAGGTCACACCTCGCTGCGGTCATACCCGTCACACTGCACTGCGTGACGTAACACTGTGCTGTCTGTGAAGGTGTATGCTGTTTGTGTGAACTTACTACTGGCCATGCAGTCGTAGGTGTAGAGTGAGGACAGGAGAGAGCTCAGTATACGCCCCTCACGTAACACCGTGCTGCCTTCTGCAAAGGCTGTATGACGTAACACCGCGCTGCCCTCTGCTAAAGCTGCATGACTTCGCACCCGTCAAACCGCGCTGTATGTATACAAGTTCAGTACACACCTTTGACGTAACACCACTCTGCCGTCTGCGAAGGCAGCATGATGTTACACCACAAAACAGCATTCACACCAGTCACCCAGTTCACACTGCGCTGCCGTCACACCCGTCACACCGTGCTGCCTGCACGTTGTAACTGGCAGCTCGGTTTAACAGGTATCACAGTTTCACGGGTAGCGCGTTTTCATGGGTAGCGCATTTTCACGGGCAGCGCGGTTTCACAGGTAGCGCGGTTTCACGGGTAGCGCGTTTTCACGGGTAGCGCGGTTTTACAGGTAGCGCGGTTTCACGGGTAGCGCGTTTTCACGGGTAGCGCGGTTTTATAGGTAGCGCGGTTTCACGGGTAGCGCGTTTTCACGGGTAGCGCGGTTTTACAGGTAGCGCGGTTTCACGGGTAGCGCGTTTTCACGGGTAGCGCGGTTTCACGGGTAGCGCATTTTCACGGGTAGCGCGGTTTCACGGGTAGCGCGTTTTCACGGGTAGCGCGGTTTTACAGGTAGCGCGGGTTCACGGGTAGCGCGGTTTCACGGGTAGCGCGGTTTTACGGGTAGCGCGGTTTCACGGGTAGCGCGGTTTCACGGGTAGCGCGGTTTTAAGGGTAGAGCGGTTTCACGGGTAGCGCGGTTTCACGGGTAGCGCGGTTTCACGGGTAGCGCGGTTTTACGGGTAGCGCATTTTCACGGGTAGCGCGGTTTCACGGGTAGCGCGGTTTTAAGGGTGGAGCGGTTTCACGGGTAGCGCGGTTTCACGGGTAGCGCGGTTTCACGGGTAGCGCGGTTTTACGGGTAGAGCGGTTTCACGGGTAGCGCGGTTTAACGGGTAGCGCGGTTTTACGGGTAGCGCGGTTCCACGGGTAGCACGGTTTAACGGGTAGCGCGGTTTAACGGTTAGCGCGGTTTCACGGGTAGCGCGGTTTAACAGGTAGCGCGGTTTCACAGGTAGCGCGGTTTCACGGGTACCAGAGTGTCATGGGTAGCGCGGTTTGTCACACCCGTCAAACTGCGTAGTCTATGAAGGGGTATGTTGTTCGTGTGAACTGACCATGTGAGATCCTCCGCCAGATGTACAGCTAGGAAACGGAAGTTGTTCAATCTTTCCACAGCAGCGCCGTTGATGGTGTTTGGGGTATGTGCTTTACTACACCTCTAGAAGTCCACTATCATCTCTTCTGTTTTTGTGACATTGAGGGTGAGATGGTACACCCCTGACGTAACACCGCACTGCCGTCTGCTAAGGCTGAATGACTTAACACCGCGCCGCCTTCTGTGAAGGCTGCGTGACTTCGCACCGGTCACACCGCACTGCCGTCACACCGGTCACACCCGTCACACCACTCAGCGTGACGCAACAAGGTGCTGCTGTCTGCGAAGGTTGCATGACGTCACATCGGTCATACAGATTAGAAACACCCTGCTGTCACACCCGACACACTGTCCGTCACACCCATCACACCGTGCTGCCAGGTAAAATGTACTACTTAACCTTAATGTACAGATCATCTGTAATCCTTCTCTTTTCTTTCTGTTTATATGTATAATATATATGTTGATGTTTATGTGTATAAAAGGAAACCTCTTAATAAAAAAGACATTGTTTAAAAAAGATGACTGACAGTGGCCCTACTCCCTTTGATGCTGTATGATGTATGAGTGCGTTTTCACGGGTAGCGTGGTTTCATGGGCAGCATGGTTTCACAGGCAGCGCGGTTTTACGGGCAGCACAGTTTCGTGGGCAGCATGGTTTCGCCGTTACTGCAGTGTCACAGGTAGCGCAGTTTGTCACTCCCGTGAAACTGCACTGTCTATGAAGGGGTATGTTGTTCGTGTGAACAGACCATGTGAGATCCTCTGCCAGATGTACAGCTAGGAAACGGAAGCTGTTCTCTCTTTCCACAGCACATCGGGGTATGTGCTTTACAAAACCTCTAGAAGTCCACGATCATCTCTTCTGTTTTTGTGATATTGAGGGTGAGATGGTTCTCTTAGCAATAAAGTTTAAAGGCACTGAGATCCTCCTTGTAACCGTCACCAACCACTGTTGTGTCATCCGCAAACTTCACAATGAATTAGGAGATATTAGTGGCCGTGCAGTCATAGGTTTAGAGTGAGTACATGAGAGTTCAGTATCCACCCCTGACGTAACACCAAGCTACCGTCTGCGAAGGGTGCATGACATTACACCGGTCAAACCGCGCTGCTGTCACACCAGTCACATCCGGGATTAACCTTTGGTGATACCATTACCATTATAGTTTGCGGACCATACAACAATGGTCCGCAAACTACAATGAGCCGACCGTGGCTCAGGGGGTTGGGAAGCGAATCTGTAACCGGAAGGTTGCCGGTTCGATCCCCGGGCTCTCTGTCCTGGTCGTTGTGTCCTTGGGCAAGACACTTTACCCTATGTTGGCCAGAGGGGCCGATGGCCTCGCTTCTGTCAGCCTGCCCCAGGGCAGCTTTGCCTACAACCGTAGCTTGCCTCCACCAGTGTGTGAATGTGAGAGTGAATGAATAATGGCATTGTAAAGCGCTATATAAATCCAATCCATTATTATTATTATTGGCAGCGCAGCTTAACGGGTATCACGGTTTCATGGGTAGAGCGTTTTCATGGGCAGCATGGTTTCACAGGTACCGCAGTGTCACGGGTAGCGCAGTGTCACTCCCGTCAAACTGTGCTGTCTATGAAGAGGTATGTTGTTCGTGTGAACTGACCATGTGAGATCTTCCGCCAGATGTACAGCTAGGAAACGGAAGCTGTTCACTCTTTCCACAGCAGCGCCATTGATGGTGATCGGGGTATGTGCTTTACTACACCTCTAGAAGTCCACTATCATCTCTTCTGTTTTTGTGACATTGAGGGTGAGATGGTTGAGGGTGAGTTTAAAGGCACTGAGATCCTCCTTCACAATGAAATAAGAGATACCAGTGGCCATGCAGTCGTAGGTGTAGAGTGAGGACAGGAGAGAGCTCAGTATACGCCCCTCACGTAACACCGTGCTGCCTTCTGCAAAGGCTGTATGACGTAACACCGCGCTGCCCTCTGCTAAAGCTGCATGACTTCGCACCCGTCAAACCGCGCTGCGGGACGTATACAAGTTCAGTACACACCTTTGACGTAACACCACTCTGCCGTCTGCGAAGGCAGCATGATGTTACACCACAAAACAGCATTCACACCGTTCACACTGCGCTGCCGTCACACCCGTCACACCGTGCTGCCTGCATGTTTGTAACTGGCAGCTCGGTTTAACAGGTATCACAGTTTCACGGGTAGTGCGTTTTCATGGGTAGCGCATTTTCACAGGTAGCGCGGTTTCACGGGTAGCGCGGTTTCACGGGTTCCACAGTGTCATGGGTAGCACGGTTTGTCACACCCGTCAAACTGCGTAGTCTATGAAGGGGTATGTTGTTCGTGTGAACTGACCATGTGAGATCCTCCGCCAGATGTACAGCTAGGAAACGGAAGTTGTTCAATCTTTCCACAGCAGCGCCATAGCTGGACTGGCCATCGGGCATACCGGGCATTTGCCCGGTGGGCCGATGGTAATTTTTTGTTTTTATGGGCCGATGGGTTTTTTTTTCGTAAAGGTATAAACACCGAAAGGTGGTGGATTGGCCAGATGCTGGGAGATGTGTAAAAATAACTCAATTGTTGTTTGGTAGTGGCTATGACGGAGCTGCCACAGATTCAGTAACATTAGCGAGTGGTGGAGGCCAGCAGATGCAACACGCTGGCAGGTGGATGACGGAAAGGCAGGAGGAGCAGAGACCCGAGGCGGTGAACTGAACTTCAGGTAAGAAGTTTTGACCTGCAGTCTATCTGGGTCAGATATAAACCAAGTTTAGGTGGAGTTTATTTTTGTTATGTTGACTTTTTACAGTCAGTTACAATAACTGTACTGTGTACTAGCTAGCATGACGGAGTTTATATACTGCTGGGCGGGTGCTATGATATTATTGATGTTGAACTTGTTTTATCTTATTTTATTTATAAGGTTAGTTATTAGAGTTTCCAACCGTCCCGTAAAAAACGGAATCGTCTCGTATTCAGAGAAAATATTGAGCGTTTGGTATTGAGGTGAAAAGGAACACAGTTTGTCCCGGACTTCAGCTACAATGAAAAAGACACAAAGCTGCAGTTATTCTTTGTCTTTGCTGCACAGCTGCCTCTTCTTCTCTCATTCTCCCCCCTCCCTCTCCTGTTCCTACTTCAATTGTGAAACTGATCAATGATCAGCTGATCGGCTTTTCTCTTTTGTTTGTTTATCGCCCACTTTGCGCCAGAAAGAGGAAACCAGCGGATGTCGCGCTAAACAACAGCAGCACGTTTGAGCTTGATCAGCTGTTGTTAGAATTTATTTATGAAGAGGGAAACATGAAGATGAAACCAGGAAATGTCTTGAATCATCAGAGCTGAACAGGTGATGGAGAAACAGGTTTACCTTTTAGGTGACATGAATGAGTTGAAGGGAAGTTATGAACTGTTTCTGAGAGACAAATAACACCAGGGTCCTTTTCTAAGTAGCTGACAGCTGGCAACTGTGCAGGGGCGGATCTAGCAAAGTTTTGCCAGGGGCCCAGGTAGGGCATTAACAGGGAAAGGAGGGCACAAAGAAATACTTTTCTTTCTTATTCTCATTTAAAATGTCTCGCTTTTAACAAATAATTATCTGAATCTTACAACAAATGTTTTCATCTGATGTAAAATGTATAGAAATCCATTATTATACATAGTAATTTTTTTTAGGGTCCCATCACAATTTCTTCAGAAGTAGCTAAGTACTGTATATGATGCCAGTATTTTCCCACATTTTCTAGATTCTGTACCAGTACTGTGTGTAAAATGCCATCAAAAAGTCAATTAAGTTTTATTCTTTCTCACCTGTCTTTCTGTCTCTTTTCACTTTTTAAAGGTTACCATGTTAGAAAAAATATTTTGCCCTGCCATGCTGTTTATTGATGTGGCAAATGAATGGTTTATGAAAATATATCTAAATCTGTCATCAGTAATCAGTAATGATCATGTCTCACCTCTAGTCTTTGTCTTAATTTCAGGTTTTCACCATGTGTTGTAGATAGTTCGGGAGGTTAACTCGACCAAGCAGTCTACTTTCGGGTACTGTTTAGAGTACCAGAATAGGGAGGATGGTGTAAGTTTATTAGACTGATACATATATACCAACACGACAGTGTACATCACTGTGACAACAGCGTTTGTTTTCATTCAAAGGCTTGATGGTTTTTCCTATAATACCTGGTGGGCCGGTCTCTAGTCAAAATGCCCGGGACGATTTTTTGTCCCAGTCCAGCCCTGAGTCCACTACCATCTCTTCTGTTTTTGTGACATTGAGGGTGAGATGGTACACCCCTGACGTAACACCGCACTGCCGTCTGCTAAGGCTGAATGACTTAACACCACGCCGCCTTCTGTGAAGGCTGTGTGACTTCGCACCAGTCACACCGCACTGCCGTCACACCCGTCACACCACTCAGCGTGACGTAACAAGGTGCTGCTGTCTGCGAAGGTTGCATGACGTCACATCGGTCATACAGATTAGAAACACCCTGCCATCACACCCGACACACTGTCCGTCACACCCATCACACCGTGCTGCCTGCGCGGTTTGACTGGCAGCGCGGTTTAACAGAGTGAAGCAGATTAACGTCAATTCATGCCAGTAGCAGGCGTGTGTGCTGAAGGAGTGGCTGTGTGTGCACTGTAGGAGGGATACACTCTCATATCAGTTTAATTAAAAAAGTTTCAATCTGTAGCAGGCAAACAGCAGCAGCTACCAGCTCCAACACACGCACAGCGTTTCTGTCTTTGTGAGGAGCCTCAAACTGACCATTTATTGTCCGACGTGTCAAACAGCCCCCAGTTCAACGTGGTCCTGATAACAATAAACAAAGAAGTACAGAGCAGAACAGACAGAAAGGATGAAAAATCATTTGATCTGAAATCTCACATGCTCTCACTTACTAAAAGTGTGTATGCACAAACCTGTGCATAAATCATGTGTATGTGGGCTTCCATTAGTGAATGAAGGCTAATCTCCGCACTCCCATCTGAACAGACATCTCTTTAAACGCCAGAGTCACACGAGAAACGAGCGATCGATACTGATGCCTCCCTTTGATTTGTGGCCTCCTATTTAGAAAATGCAAGCTAAACATTTTCTCGTCACGCTTTTCTTTTTTGATTGTTTTGTTTGTTTTTTAATCTGACACAACTAACTTGTGGATCTGAATTGAGAAACTGAGAGCATGGTATAAGTGCCAGCTTCTCCATCGCAATTTTGTTACAGCTATATTAACCCCTGCTTTAATCTAACTTACAAATTAAATATCTCGCTGTGTTGAGGAAGACTTCAAAATACAGACTGAGAATAAAAACTCCATAGTAAAGTCAAAATACGATTTAGCGTCATTGTTTTATAGACAGACTCGCATCTTCGTGCAACCAGAGGAGTCGCCCCCTGGAGATCATTAGAGAAAAATGCAGGTTTCAAGGAACTGGGTTTATAACTGGTCATAGTTTGAAGATAGTTTTGGAAAGCAGATTTGTCAGGTAACTATACATCTGGGGATTATGAGGACGGGTAAGCTAGCCTGGTAACTTTAGACTCTGGAGGTCTGCATAGACCATTTACCCAAATCCAACTAATGCCTGTGATTGTTCAATGGTGCTCAGAAAACAAGAAAAAAGCAGATGGAAACCAGAAAGCTTCCAGCACCAAAAATCCTTTGGTTAGAGATTTTAAATGTTCATCTGCAGAATATGCTTACAGGAATACATCCAGCTGGCGCTTTTCTGAATGACATGAGCATGTCCATAGCATAATATGGTTTACTGACCTCATTAAAGATAGCCACATTCTGACACTGCAGGACTCTGGTTTTATGGGTGAAACCTGAAGGAAAGACAGACAGACTGTGATGCTTTTGTCTGCACACTGTAAATAAAATATAAACATAGCAATAAAACAATACTGCCTTGTCTAATGTTCCACTTTGTGGCTATGTTTTTTTGTTTTTTGCTTTGTTTTTACATGTCTCTTTCTTCTTAAAAAAGATGTGTAATTCAATAACTTGCTGTAATTTTCATCATTTCAAGCTACATTTCAGAAAAAATGTACCTCATTGGTTTTTTGCACAGAAATGAGTAATCCTATTCTTAAATATGTTTTAATTTAAACTATCTGACAACATTTACAAATACAGCTTTAATGACTATTTAATTCAAAGTAATGTAAATGGTATTATTTTTAATAATTACAATAATTATATATAATATATATAATAAATATATTTTGGCCAAAAGCTCATTCACTGTTAATTATTTTCACTTCATCGTCATCATAGTATGAATTTATTACAAAGCCAAACCAGAGCAGTTGTTAGAATGAGATAATAAACAGATTGTAAGATTATGAAAACATTATAAAGATCTTACAAAATAGCACCAACTGAAGTACAGCAATGTTTTATTTACACGTTACTGCATCAATAAAACACTCTAAAACCAGTTTATAATGGTGTGGTGGTCACAGTTACTTAAACACTTTAAATGCACTGCCTTTACTTCTAATTGAATCCCTGATAATATACGCATCAGCATCTGAATACTTCACCTCTGCAGTATAGGGACTTATTTTAATGTTGACTGAGTAACACCCATACGTGTACATGTGTAGCAATTTAATGTTTGTTCAAATGCTGACAAATAAACGTTTCTGTACGCTGTAATGAAAAGACCATCACAGAGTACACTTTAACGCTCTTCTTAGCACAGCCTGTTTTACACCAGTACAGCTGCTGGCAATAATGAAACAATAAGCTGGTTTCAGTCAAGGCCGAAGTTGGCTTCGGACCACGTCAAAAAATCATCAGTAGATATCAGGAAAAACTAGATAAAATTGATTAAAACAACAACAACAGCAACAAAAAACACTGGAAATGTGAACCCAAACAATAAACATCCTCCTTGTGTAGTTTAATGCTTCTTTAATCCTGTCAATCATTTGAGCTTCAACGTGTTTTTACTCATCATCTGAGCTCCATGAATGATTTTCTTATTTGTTCACTGTATGAAATTTAAATTCATGCTGTGAATTTCTCAGCTTAAAAATAAACTGAATATATAAATCTCCACATGCTAGCAGTGCTAAAATAACTTTTCACTTGTTTCAGTTGCTACATCTGTTTGTAGTTTATATATTTGTTCCCATTTCTCCTCCTCTTACCAGTGTCCCTCCAGAGGAAGTGAAGCAGAACAAAATCAAGGATTGGCTGAAGTTTAAAAAAACAGTTTATCTCGAACGTCAGAGTCTCAAATGTAAACAGAAGATGTAACGCAGTGACAATGAACTCTACACTGCTCTGCCACCACAATAAAAACCCATAATTACAAATCAGTAATGCAGCTTTTAAATGTAATACTCTGGATTTACTTGTTTTAAATTATTGGCACTTTTCTGCTAGTTTTTATACTTTCAGTATTTTTATGTAGAATTTACATTGCTGTATTTTTACAGTTTGGTACTGTTACTTTTCCGATAAAAAAAAAACCCGATAGAAGTTCAATAAAGCAAACCAAGAACACAGATCATGTGTGTCCTCACACTTTTGTTTCATTTAATGTGCCAAAGAGACCAAAGGTGTGTGCGGACATTACTGCTGTGTGTTACCGACCTCTGAAGCAGATTTCGACCTTTCTGTCAGATCGTCCTGGCAGGTTAAAGATCCTCTTCAGATTCACAGTGATGGACATGATAACAGACACCCGTTTTTCTCTCTATTTACATCATATTCTTATGAAGTCGACTCATTGCTTCTTCTCAGTCTTCAATCTTCAGCGGTATGAAACTGTGTGTGTGACTGTACAGTTAGTCTTGTTAAAGTGTGTGTAGGGCAGGTCCTTTTAAATGTTTGAGAAAGCAAATACAGTTGCTCAACTAGTTTCCTCCTCAGAAAGCACACACGTACACACTCCAGGCTTCTGCAGCGTTCACCTGCACCGTTCCAGGAAGCAGTTTTAACTTTGAGTCGATGAACTATGATGGGGAAACAAATGTTTGATTCCAGCACAGCTGATCAGATAGTCTGACCAGCTCTGAGTGTGTTCGACTGAATATAAAGAGAAAAGCCTCCATTTCAACCCGATGGAGCTGAAATATGAACGTCAGTATGTTTGTGTGAGAAATCATTCATGCTGAGAGGTAGACTAGCTAAACAAACACAGTCATCCTTCTCTCAGTAAGTAAAGATAAGAAGAAAATGATGTTTTTACAAGAACAGCAGCAGCTCTTCCAATGAAACACAAAACACCATGTTTTCCTTTTCCCAGTTTTTATTACCATCTTGAGAAAAGCATTCTTCACAGACAGGTTTATTATTGGTTATACTGGTTTAGTTACACAGGTAAGTTGATAGTTAGCCGAACAAGCAGTGGAGCTGCTAGTCACATTATGCTGTGGCTCCACAAACTATTCTAATCACAGCCTGCAGCAGTGTGGGAATACTATGGGAGATGTGGTGCTTTATCATTATTAATACCTAATCTTAAGCTTAATTTGTTGCTGCTGTGGGTTTGTGAGATGACTGCACCATGTGACCAATCAATATGATCAACAATTGTCTCCTAAAATATGTTTTACTAGAACAAAGATATATTTCAGTATTCAACGTGTGAAAACAGAAGTTTCCCTTTCTTTAGAAGCACCAGGTGAGGGTGAAAAACAACCTGAAAGAAAAAAGCTTCCTACTGAATCTACTAATGTTTGGTACAAAAAAAACCCCAAAACAACCAAAATGAAATCACTATTGTTCTGATTTTATTATCTTTTTCTACAACAGTTTAGAATTTTCTGTTTGCAGAAGATTCAAACACTGCAGGCCTGTTTCTAAGACCAACCCTAACCCCTTTGCCACAGCAGAAATAAACCAGCAGCTCCCAATCTAAAGCTTGGCATAGAGCAGATCATGAAATGAAGAAAAGAAATTTAAAGAATACAAGACAAAAACTGACTTTTCGCCCAGATTTTGTCCAATATGTGGAACCCGTTGTTAAAAATGTATTTAAATGATACGTATCTTTCTGTTGAACTGATCACAGCTGTTAATACAGTAGTTGTGTGCGCTGCTGTGATAATTATAGTCAGTTCTGCAAGGAAAAGGATTTTGGCAAACAGTAAAGCAAAACAAGGGAGATGGTGTTTTAATAAGAATCAGTTTATCCCATTCAGCTGATCTCTGAACTTCTGTGACAAAATTAGCAGAGGATTCACTTCCTGCGAGTGAAATACTGTTTCGATTAAAAATAGATAAAACAACGTGTTTGATCACTTTTGCCTGACCTGTTCCCCTGGAGATCTGATCTCTCAGAGTTTTAATTGAAGAAAATCAAACCAGCACTTTCATGAGACTGAAACAAGAAATCTTGGCTTAAGTTAAAATAAAAATACAATCAATACAGAGTACAAGAATTTGACCTAAAATTAGCCGTGAAAAGCGAACGTTGATTAACAACTGTCACTTTTCTTCTTTTTTTAAAATCAACATCTTGCGCAAAAGTGATGATGTGACATGAGTAAAAAAAGCTCAATCTTGCCACCCCATGAGTTTGGAGTTCAAGACACTGACCACAAAGTTGAGCGTTTCAGTTTAACCAAGCACTTCTTTTTCCCCATTTTCCTCCTTCGTTTTGCTAATCTTTTAAAAAACAAAAAAAGGCACAACATCTAATAATTGTTTAGAAGTCTTTACAGCTGAAGCTGTGGTAACAGTATTTTATAACAAAATTAAATGTGACTATGCTGTAAACATATTTTGACACGTTTTAAATCCCAGCATCCCAGGCTGTAGAAGCCATGTTTATCTCGAGGCTTCTTAAAATGTCCACAAGGCTTGCTGTTTTACGACTTCACTGCGTTTCAGTTACATAAAAGCTTAGTCTGATTATTAATTGCTTACTTCTTCATCTCATGTTTTCCTTGGCATTAATCCTTCACAAAGCCTGGACATGTTGCTGTGATATGGAGTTCAAGCTTGAATACTATATATAATAAAATTCATGTTTTAAAGTGTTCGTGTTTGCTTTGGAAACAATTTTTTTCCAACTTCAAAAACATCTTATTTGCATAGGATCTAAATAGAGCAGTGATGTCACTGTGCAGCACAGGTGGCCATTTTGGCTCCCAGGAATCATTCAAGTGTGAAATGTTTTCAGGTTTATTCAAAAAGGCACTTTACTGTCATTGTTCTAAACTTTGTTTGACTTCACTTTGCACATTATGTTTGATACTAATTGCTTTGTTATAAAGCACACATTATATTTTCTTTAACATTCAACCTCGACTATTTCAATCAATTGATTGCAGTTGAATTGCAGACGTTCAGATTTACCACTAACCTGCAAATGTTACTGACATAATGTGCAAAATGGAGCTCTGGGAGCCAAAATGGCAGTATTAACAACCAGCAGCACAAGAGAGCTATACCGAAGCATTCAGGCTCAAGTAGCAAGAAAGAAGCTAAACTAAGGCTACACTATAAGGCAGCATTAAAGTCTATAGTAAGGCGGTAGGTGTAAAGCTATATATCATTTGTAATATAATCTTCCAGCAAAGTGCAAGGTATTGGCACATTAAAAAAAGCTAATCAGAGCAACACACACACACAGAGCTGAGGAACCAGGAGCTGCAGTGCCACTCATGTCCACTAGGGGCTGCTGTGATAAAACTTAAACGAATGAGAAAACCCAGACATCTGTACAGATTTTAGAGATCACTTCTCCTCTGTCAGTAACTTTCTTCTTCTGTTAGAATACATGTGGAACAAAAACAAGACACTTTTGCCCTGTGTGTGTGGGTGGCTCTTTGTTATTCAAACACATGCTAACAAACACATGTGATCTGCATAGATACTGTGGAAGCAGCAGAAGGAATAAATAATCTGCCATTTCTATTCTAAGATTATCATTCCACCTATAGAAGACGAAGATCTGGAAACAAAGACATTCTTAAATGGAGTAAACAAAACTGGGATGTTTTCCTGTGGCATCCTGATTGGCTAACAGCTGGGTGCTGTTCTGCGATTGGCTAACACATCAGCGTGGTCCTTGAAGAGTGGTCAACTTTGTGGCTGAAGGCCGAGTGGGGGCATGTGGTCTAGCGGTGGGTTGGAATGACATGAGGGTGGGCCTTCGGTTTTGGAGAGTGGTTTTGGGGAATGTGAGGGTGGGCTTTAAGGCATGTGGAATGTTTAGGATTTTTAGGTTTAGGGTTTAGCAGCAGCCTGAGATTTTGGTGGTTCCAGCCCTCTCGTTTTAAAATAAGAGACCAGCTGATTGGGAACCTCAGCGAGCACAGACTGAGCCAGAGCAGCCTGAGGAGCCTGGAAAAAGAGAGAGACGTTGTTAATGATTTCCTCCAACACCACAGAGTCCATGCACAGAAATGACTTCACCCCCAGAGACAGGTTAACATTTAGAGTATATTATTTTAGACCTGAACAGGTTTTAAATTAAGAAATTATTTTCTGTTGTTGATGCATTTTTGTTTTGTGCCCTCTCTGAGGAGAGTGGTTGCATGAATGGAATGTAGAGACTTATCATTTCTATGAAAGAAATATCCCTTCATCTAGAAAAGTACACAGGTAAATCCAGCAGGGTAGTTGGAGGGAGGGGTCAGACTTCAGAATAAAACAAAACTGGATGACAAAAGATGTCATTCTGGAGGAAGATGTAAAAAAAATAATGTCCTTGCATTTCATTAAATTCAAGCAAGAATCCACTTTAATTCTGTCTATATTTGTCTATTTAGGCACAGTGACTGCACTGTTTTAGTTTAAAGCATCTAAAAATCTGCTTTGTGTCGTGTCGGCATAAGAAGTTTTGTTTCTGTTTATCTTTCAGGTTTTCAGCATAATAGTTTTTTTAAGTTGGAATAATATTAAATTTATAACTAAAGAATTAAAAAAATTAAAATGATAGGCCACAGGAATGAGTCCTTTGTAACTGAGCCTGAACTTTCTTTTAGTCTTCTTATGCATCACACTTACATCTGCAAACTGTCTGTACGGCACGAACTGGACAATGTCTCTGGCGACTGATTCTCCAACTGTTGACCTAAGCACACCGTCATCTCCGTCCAGAAGCTCCATGGCCTTAAAGTCAGCTGGTCCTACCCCCACAATAATGATTGACATGGGGAGTCTTGATGCCCGAACGATGGCGTCCCTCGTCTGGTCAAAGTCAGTGATCTCGCCATCAGTGAGGATCAACAGGACAAAGTATTGCTGCAGAGACAAGAAGATACATGTCCAAGTTAGACTGTGTATTTCAGGTTAATTGTCTTAAGCTTTAGTTGTTATGAGTTCACTCACAGCGGCAGCATTAGCCTGTGCGGCACCGGCAGCAATGGAGGCAACGTGGTTGATGATGGGGGAGAAGTTTGTTGGTCCAGAGAGCCTGATCTGAGGCAAAACCATCCTGTAGGCTTCAACAATCCCCTGGATGCCTAAGAGTGGCAGCAGCAAAGCAGAAAAACCAAACTTTAAAAAGAAAATCTGTTAACTCTTCCCTCCTTGGATGCCTACTAAGGGTAACCATGTTTCTCTTTTTTGAACTGAGCGGTTTCTGTCATTTTTCAGGTCTGCTTCAGAACAAAATGACTGTGTGTGCATCAGACGTTAGTGAGAGAGATCTCTTCCTATGCAGCTACCTTTGGAAAAACCCATAAACCCATTCTAATCTTCATCAAATCACCATCTTTATTGATATATAATAAGATGTTAAAACTCATGACTAAGGGTACAGGGTACAGTCTTTTTTTTTTTTTTTTTAAAGGCAATTTTTTGTCAAATAACAGGTAAACTATCTTAAATAAATTTTTAATTAATTCTTTCCTCACCTGTTTTTTTAAATGGAATAATCTAGTAAATCATATCACTTTTGAGCTACAGTAAATGTGTGTGTACCTTGGCAGTAAGGGTTAGTTGGGTTGAAGTTGAGGGCGAATTCGTGGTGTGCCGCCTGTAGGATCAACAGTAGAACAGTTTAGTAAACTGGACGTAACTGATTTAGATCAACGAAATCAAATCAGAAAATTACAAAATAATTTTTACACCTCAGGGAATTAATGATCTCTCACTTCAGAAACAAATAGAAACTAAAGAAACAGGCTTTGTGATTGGTCGGTTAGAGAGCTGACCTGGAAGTCTGGAGGTAATTTGGCTCCAAAACCGAACGCTGGGAAGAGTTTATCGCTGAAAGAGGAAACAAAATAATGACTGTTAGACATAAAGATCAGAAACATTTTCATTTCACCAGAGGTTAGAGTGCAGTCAGGGGAGCAGAACAAGAGCTTAGAAGGCAGCAGAGTTTAGAGTTTAAGGCTCAGGTTGGAGATGTGAAGTTGTTTGGATGTAGTGAATGAGTACTGACGTGTCATAGTCCTGGACCACCTGGCCCACAGACCACAGAGCAGACAGGTACTGGTTCAGCCCATCTGCACTCATATAGTGGAGAGAGTTGGGTGAGCGAGGATCACCATTAGAGCCAGTGAAGTCAATCCCAACCTAAAATGTTCACATAAAATTACTGTGTTAGTTTATTAACTTCTTTTTCAACTGCTCAAGTTGATTGATAAGTTGTGATCAGTAGCTGAAAAGTCAAATGACAAAGATAAGCCACCCTATAAACAAATTATTTTATTTATCTTTGAGTTACTGAGCTTGCTTAGATAAATTACACCACTTAAAATGTGTGCATGTGAGCTGGCATTGACATACGGTGAAGTTGATCTGGCAGCCACCCATCACATAGTCCAGGAAGGTGTGCTGAGTGATCAGCTGCACACAAACAGAGAATCAATCATGTTTCGATACATGCATCTTTACTAAAGATTCATTTCCGTCACTGCAATAGTCACCAACAAGCCAAGCTAACAGAGCTCTGATTAGCAGTGAACAGTTCAAGAAAACTCAATGAATAGAAACTTCAGTTCAAGAGAGGAGGAATCTGTTCAGTCTGTCTGACAGTGGTTTACACAGTAACTGTAAAGGAAGAGTAGAATTAGTATCCCTAAGCTGAACTTTATGCACATCGTTTTCTCATTTGTTTATTTTTATCTGATATATGTTTTTGATTTACTTGATTTTATAATGTTAATAACCATGTAATGTGTACTTTCTTGGGCAGGTCCCCATTAAAAAAAGTGAGATTTTAACTTTATTTAAATGAGAATTCCTTTAAAGTTGAAAATTTTAAAAAAGTAAACCCCTTGAAGAGAACCGTGTGTCATGTAGTCTACCTTGCAGCTCTTGACAGAGACAACTCCAGAGTTCTTGTAGCTCTTCTTCTTCTTCTGTTTCTCAGGATGGATGCAGTCAAATTGCACCTGGAGAACAACACGGCACAGCTCAATAACCTCTCAGCAGCAAACTAAAATACGTCACGTGTCTTATCATCGGTGGACTCACCGGTGAGCCGTGTGCTGTTTTCTGCATATCGGAGACTTTAGTGGTGAAAGAACCAATCAGATCATGAGATCCATCACTGTCGTAATCAGAACAATCCACCTGCAAAGGAAGGACAGGATTTAATGGAACAGTTACACATTTGATTGGCTGTCATGAACTGAGGTGGATTCTAATTGGTGGAACCTTCAGAGGTCTTTCAAGGTCGCTGTAGCAGAAAGTCTGCAGAGGGATGGTGAACTTCTTCCAGGTTGGATTCAGATTGTTCTTCACAACCTACAAACAGAAAACACAAATACACAGAAACCGTCCTCATCTTGGTCATCTTCACCATATTTTTTCTGTTAGCTAAGCTAAGAGTGTTAGATGTTTAAATTGGGGATATTTTGTATTTCAGCAACAAGAAAGAGTTTGAGAAGGATCATAGCAATTAACAGCCATCTCTCACATGAAATAAGGTGTGTGCATGTGTGTTTACCTCTGTCCTGTGGACCAGCTGCCATTTTCCATCATCTCCCTGTCTGAAAAACTCCAGGAATGGATCAGACTTCCCAAACGTATCCTAAACAAACGGAGGACAGCATGCTGCAATCTCATTTATTGGTGATGCATTTTACTAAGCTGTGAGGGTAGATTAGAAAGCAACACACATACTCTGATATAGCTGCATGTCATCAGTGGCTCAGCTATATAAAAGGAAAATTCAGTACACATTACCAAACGCTTTGTAATAAAAATAATTCTGCTTGAGGTGAGAGTCTAAGAAAAGCTCAAAATTAAAAAGCTAAAAAATACACTTAAATGATGTTTTTAAGCACAAAGGTGAGGAAAAATAAGACCGATGGGGAGTATCAAGAAACACCATCAGCCATCCAGAGCAGCTGTTCATGAGATCAAACCTCACTGAGTAATAATTAAGAATTAAATAAAGTAGGAAGTAGAAGATACCTTCTTGTCAAGGCTTTTAGCCTCCCACTCCAACTCAATGGCTCTGTTGTCCTTTATCTCCTCTGCTGTGATCTACACACACAGAAACACACACACTTATGTTAAAGTCACAGTCATCTTAATCTTGTTTTATTCTCAGTACAGCAATACTCTACATACAGTGATGGTTCCCTTCCCAGCAGGTTTGCCCTTCTTCAGCTGCAGAGGTCTGGTCACAGTTTTGCTGGAAACTATCTGGAACACACAAAGAAGGTAATGTTTGCAGCTTAATCATTGACAGCCAGCTCCCAAACCTGAATTTGCATAACACAGTTTGTCCAGCAGAGGGCAATGTTGACCTCAGAGGAACTTTTTAGTTTCTTGTCTAACAAAAATAATGTGTTCTTGAACATTTTAATGGATATCAGATTATAATCTTATATCAGCTTGCATGCCTCAAACCAGTAGACTCAACCTGAATCTGTAAGTTTAAAAAAACAACAAAACGCCATTTCAGAATTAAAAACAGCCAATCAGCTGCAGCACAGACAGCATAGCTCGTAATGGTTCAATGACACCACTAGAGGGCGCCAGCATTACATTGGAAAACTGCAGAATAATCTGCATTGAATAATCTACACATTGTAAGACTGGAACAGCTGATCGTGAATCATTATGTTAGTTAAAAGAAAATTTATTTGCAACAACTTTGCACAATAATTAAAAACCATGAAACATTTCCTGCATCTCAAATTGTTTATTTCTTGGTCATATTCTGCATTTCAGCTAGTTTCTGACACGTTGCCAACAAAAGTTTTAATGAAAGTTAATGAGTTACAATTCCACTTTCAATAAAGAAAGTACATCTACTTATTTCAGTAACTTTATAGTAAAAGTTTTGTGATATGATTGATGTCACATACATTTATGAAAAATGTATAAACTTTATAAAAAGTACCCCACCCTTGCCCACCCACCTCACTAATCTGAGTGACCCCCTCTTTTGCACTACTCCCAAGCACTTTGCAACTTGTACTCTAATGTGTGCCTTTCTCTTATTTTTGTGTGTGTGTATACACACACACACACACACACACACACACATATATATATATACACATACATATATAAAAAGCTTGACTGCATTTTGAAGAGCTGAAACTTAGTCTACTGAAAAATAGATTCTAATAAATCTGGTATTTCTTTGAAAGTAATAGCTGATCACATTAGGTGTGTACCTGGCCAAGTGTGATCTCCACCCCTCCCAGGTAGTCATCATCACCAAGGTCAGAGCTGGAGTTGTCGATGTCGTAGACACCCAGCTTCAGGTTCTGAACTTTCTCGAAGTGATAATCCAGTCGGAGACGCTGACTGAAGGACGGGCTGGAGTTGTTCTTCAGACGCTCAGTGCGGCCCAACTGACGCAGAGGAACACCAACAGGATTCTCACATTAGAATGAAGTCTGAAGCCAAACAAAGCTCTGTTCTGAAGCACGACTGTCATATTACCTCAGCCCACTTATCTCCTCCAGTGCTCTCCAGCAGGACACACAGAGGATCAGACTTTGACCCCACATCTTTATCCAGCAGGTTAGCACAGGAGACACTCAGCTCCACCTTGCTGACACAGTCTGCCATCTGAAGGAGGAGCAGAAAAGAAATTAAAATCAGCATATTTCAGAACTTAAGAGTTCAATATCAGCATAGCTTACAGTGACAGCTGTAACGTTAAAATAGTCATTCAAGAGTAGAAATGTGTGTCTTTACACCAGTTATAGTACCCTGTATCAGAAAAACACAACTGCAAATAACACCAATGCTTATCCATAAGCACTGAATCACTAAAAACACAAAGCCTCAGGTTACCGAAAGTGTCTAATCACTATCATACTCTTCTCATCTCCTGCTCCTGTACATTAGTTAAACATCTGCTCAAAAACACGCGTTGGTAACAGGATTTTTTTTTAACCATACTGGGTCTTTGCAAGCAACCACCTGGTCCAGGAAGTGAGTCGGTTACCTTATATAACCTAAGTGCTGTGCCACTTTTGTTCCACTCATTATACATTAATACATACTTTAATCATATTGATTAAAAATAAAAACAAATTATTTTATATTGCAATCCTGATAAGTTTCCTTTTGGTAGCAAGCCAAAACCTCTTTACTGGTATGCCACTTAAACCGGAAACTTTCAGCCGAGTTCCCCAAGATGTCCCCAAATGAAACAGCAGCTCAAAAACACCACAAATGCAATCACTCTTTAACCACAAACAGCTGCAGAATTTAACTGAAGTTTGGCAAGATCTTAGTTTTGTGTTCTGCAACTTTCTGCACCACAGAGTCATAAAACAGCCCAAATGTAAATCAGCATATCTCTGATGACTGTATTCATTTATCTTTTCCACATTCAAAAGAGGCCACCGGTCTCAGACACTCAATAAACAGAGGAAATGTGGCGGTATCGTCTTTATCAGCAGCCATAAAGTCAGTCAGGCTTTTCTATAACAACTCATGTGACATATTCTCACCATCTGCCACTTGATGTGCCGTTTTCATTACAAACTAAATCAACAAAAGGAGCAGAAGCAGGTAAAGGCACCACCCGCACGAACTTAAGGAGTAGCAGTCCATTAAAGGCAACATCAGTATGAGATTGAATGGAGATTTGACTTGACCTGTAAAACCAGTTAAACCAGCACAATTCTCCAACACACAAAGTTCACACACTCTCGCACAAACACACATTTAGAGAATTATTCCATCAAGCTAAAAGTCACCTTATTGGATCCGTTATATTGTATCCCCTTCAAACAGGAATAAAAACCGAGGGCGGTGTACAGCCACTCCCACAACCCGCGAACGGAAACTACACCTTGTTTTTTCTGTTAAACACACTAAAGCGCTCACTAAACGTTATCTGACCAGTTTATCAGGATGTCTAGTAAAATACACACCACACAATACAAGCCTTGAGTAACTGAGACGAAAATAACTCCGTTTGTCGTTGCTCGAAAGCCTTCGATGTCACGGAGGGTGGTGGCCAGGCTAACTATTCTCTGATTGAACATGCGGTTGCGTACTCGACTCCTGATTGGCCAAAACAACTGTCAGTAACGCCCTCTGATCCCGAACAAGAGTATGGTGACGTTACTACCTTTCACATGTCCTGTAGACTCCTTCACAATAAAAGCTCAATAACGCCAAACGCAATCAATCCTCCCACTCGTTTAACTTTCCAATCACATTACAGCCGACAAGGTATAATGCACATTGTTGAGTAATTAATAATTATATTAGTAGTAATGTTGGTACAGAGACAAGAACGACAAAAAAGAAATCATACCACCGCCTTTAAACCTTAGCATAGCCTGAAGATATTATTATTACACCCGCCTCGAAATTAAGCTGCTGCAGCAAACGTGGAAACTATTGCAAAGATTACTGCACCAACAACAAACCAAAGATGATAACCCCAAACACAAGGATGACAGGACAGAGAGAAAAACGTCCAGAGTCCCCGAGATCTTGCATAATTAAGGCTTTACTTCCAAACACAAGCACAACAAGACTTAAAGATATGGTAATGATTAAAGCATATCCCAGTGCAATAATGCAAAAATGTTTAACAGACGTGTTACACACAAAATTCATAATCCTTGAGGATTATAAATCGTACAAGTAATTTATAAATGATCATGACTGCATGCCATCAGAGATAATATTCAGTCCACTTAATTTTAGTTTAAATTATCATGGCTGAACAATGCATCCTAATATGTGTATTGTTTTTGCTAAAGTCCAGCATGTTTACGAGGGTAAACATGCTGGACATCTCTATAGAGATGTAGCAATATTTGGAGATTTATGTATGCATTTCCAATTTAAGATTTATTTTTCCCTTTCTGATACAGAGTGCTATGATCAAATTTCACTTCAAAACTGACCTAATAGAAAAATCTTTTATTAATATCTATTTCAAGCTTTCAACCTCATTTTTATGTCCTCCAAAGTTGAATTGCCATTGCTCTTTTGTAACGAAGCTATAAGAAAGATAATGTGTGTTGGGGGAGGGTGCTATTGTTTATGTTTTTTTCTTCATCTGACTTTATGTTTGAGGGAAAAAAGATCATGTGCTTTAAGACTTAAACGTTTTAGTTTTATATTGAAGATCACATACTTGGGCCGGAAGTGCTATTGCAGCTGCAGTTAAATGAATGAATGATGAAGCAGATGTACTGCGGTGATCAGAAGAAGAGACCAAACAGACTGAACAACAGTCAGAGCAGAGAGGAAACAGAACAAACTGCACACAGCATGAGTCACCCTCCCCACAGAGAACAATATGGTTTCATTTTATTCATCCTTCGCAGTAGAACCACAGTGCAGTCTGAAAAGCAACACAGAAACACATCAGGAAAAGCACAAACAGATAAATGCAGTACCGAGGGAGAGAGGGTAGGGGAGAGTATTGTTGTTTAATTTACCGTGCAGATCTCACATGCATAAACAAACAGAGCTCCTGCTTCAGTGATTCTCATTCTGTAAGGATCACTTTCCCTGAAAACTGCTCACACCCTTCTCTTAAAAATAAAAATAACTAAAAATCTTTGGGACTTAATTGTGAAGAAATATGTTGAAAGTAGCATACTCCATGGTTTGCGTAAGATGCAGCTTCAAAAAAGAGCTGGAATAAGTTTGCACCCAATCCATGCTATAATAATGTAACAGGAACCTTAAGCTAAACAATATAGTATTCTTCTGTAGCCCTAATATTTTTGTTATGCTCATCAAAAATAAATAAACCTGAAACTCACGCCAACTGTCTGATTAAGTTGGAAAAGCATATGCACTTGCTAAGTTTATCATGACCTCATGCAAGACCAAAAAAGTTGAGAAAAAACAGCATCTGCAAGAACCCACAGGGCTCAGATTACCCCTTTTCCTTCATATCTATCTATCTGTCTATCTATCTAGATATAGATAGATATCAGTTTTAACATACCTTAGTGTACTTAGGTGTTAATTTAGCTTCATGTACATTTATTATATTGTCAGACTCACTGCATGATTCTATAAAATAAAAATGTTGTTTCTTTGTTTTGTTCATATTTGGGTCATTAATTTGCATTTCTGGAAAAATCCATATGATGAAAGACTTACTAATTAACAAATACTAATATTTAAACATTATTATTATTAAAGTTGAAGCAGCAAGGGATCTAGAAGTGGCATTAAGTAGATGCTCAAACTTTGTAGGCATATGTAAGTGTTTCATATGCCTTAAAAAGAACAAAATAATAAGTGATCAGTCCAGTCAATAATCTTTCGCACAATTTCCTCCATTTCCACAATTGGACTCCTCTCCATTCTTTATACACTACTTCTCATTCAATGATAAAGAAGGTAGTATATCGTTTTCTACTTAATTCTAATATATATATATATATATATATATATATATATATTTATTTTATTTTTTTTAATTACTTATTTGTTCATCCAACACCACTAGGTAAGGTTGCCTACCTATCTCCAATTATTTTGTGAATTTTGCATGTGTTTACATTTTTTAAATTATTTTATGTTGTAAAACTATTGTATATTTGGGTTAGTGTTACTAGTCATTTATTTTCAGCTGATTTTCAAATCATTACCAAAATAATGCTAAATAGGCAGCAACTTTATCAGAAAATGCCAGCCTTCCAATCTCCGCCATCTAATACCGCTACATATTATATAAATTGCATATAAAAACCCATCTACCCGTTGCTAACTATGAACAACAGGTAAAATATTCTGTAATGTCTATACATGACCATCTATATATTGCTGTGGCTCAATTTGCATTCCAACGCATACATCTACCTTCTGCACCATCTATAGGCCTCCAACAGTTAACTGTTACTAATAGGATACCATTCACAGAGCACTATTTGCCATCTAGACAATACTATCTGCAGAGCACCATCATCTAACAATCACATTCAATTCACATCTATCATGTGTTGGTTACTGGCCAGAAGCCTCTGGCATCAGCAATACCCTTTACCTTTTACAACCAACCACAGTTTACATAGCCCACCTTCTGCACCATCTATTGCAAGGGTGTTGAACTCCAGGCCTCGAGTGCCAGTGTCCTGCAGGTTTTTGATGTCACCCTGTTTCAACACACCTGATTGAAATGATAAGTTCATTACCAGGCTTCTGAAGCACTTCAAGACATGTTAGGGAGGTAATTTAGCCATTTAAATCAGCTGTGATGGATCAAGGACACATTTAAAACCTGCACCAGCCCTGGAGTTGGACACCTGTAATCTATTGGCTACCAACAATCCCTTACTAACCACAGACTACCTTTGACAGAATACTGTCTACCTTCTACAGAATATTGTCAACCAGCACTTACTTTCTGTCCACAGGCAACCATCTACATTTGTACTGTACCAAAAATCAGACACTATGTTATTATACACATTCCTCTATCTACCATTGACATAGCATATTCTATAGAACGGCATCCACATTAAAAAGCCATCGAAACTTAACCATTTTCAGCCATTTAACAACAACAACCACTTTCTATCCATAAGTCACTATATTGGCTACCATTTGTAAGCCGTTGTTCCAGCCACAGGCTACTACTATCCAAAACAATATAATCTAGAGGGCACCATCAACCCTATATAATCATCAACAGCTTACCAAAAGCTTGCCAAAACGCTACCATTTACCTGAAATCATGTTCTATTCGTCGTCCGTTACGTAGTAAGTACTATATAGACTTCTATCCACAGGCCATTACTAGGCATGCTTTACCTTCTATAGGCACCCTTTTAGAAAGCTGTTACATACCATACACTACCTATAACTTAAAGTCTAAATGCTACCAGTTACCTTCCAGTCCTCTTACGATCAAAAGGTTACCATATATAGGCTACCATCCACCAAAAATTACTTCCTATCCACATGCTACCTTGTACTAGTTGCCATCTACAAATGAAATGCTACATAGGCTACCATCCACAAACTACTATTCACCACTTAACTGCCAGCATTTACCTTTGAATCAGTTCAGTTTTAGTCATATAGCGTTTTATTTATGCAAGTGTAAATTTATTGATATCACAACAGATGTTTCCTCAAGGAGTTTTATATTGTAAAGACCCTACAATAATACAAAGAAAACTCCTGCTATGAGCAAGCCCTTGCCAAGAGAGAGAAGAAAAACTATTTTAACAGGAAGAAACCTTCAGCAGAACCAGGGTCAGGTTTGCAGATGGCTGCCACTCCCTGAGCCTGTGCCTATAAAATCTTAAAAGAGCTCAATCTACCACAAGTTATCTACAGCTTGACATCCATAGGATTAACTCGCCTCCAGACTACCATTTACAGGCTACAAAAAAACCCCCCTCTACTACCTTGCAAGGAGTTTATACAGGCTAGGAGCCATCTAATGGCTACCATCGCTCATAAATATGTATCGCCTTCCAAACATTGGGCAATTTAGACAATCTAGTGATTCAAGGCTGTAGGCCTGCCACCCGCTCCATTTTTTGAATCATTGAACAATTATGGCCTTGAAAACTAATCTAGGATTAATGATATTGGTGTTCTACAGGCAGCACCAGCACTTTTCAGGCTATTGTTGATAAACTATGTGAAATTCCTCATGTGCTTTAAATTTCACTCACCTGCAAGATCTGCCTTCTGGATGTCTATTTATCAGGAGGGTGGAAAGCAGCTGAATGATTGACAGCTCAGTAGCAGTCACGCTGGGATAATTTTTACCCGCCTCACACTCACCCACCAAAACACAGGTACTGCACAGACATGCATCCTTTGTAGACCAATTGTCAGGATTTTTTTTCTCTTTAATTTGCACTGCATTTTCTCTTCACTCCACACACCAGCTTCACAACAAAGACACAGTCATCTTTCCCAGCAACCATTTTTTAAAGACAGTGCTTCAGTTCTCTTTATTACAGCCTGCTTATCTCCCACAGTTTCACACAAAGTTCAGCAATGCATGCACATATTGTTGAACGTCGTTGTACCTGCTTGGAGGTTAACCATATCCAGATAGCAGACGACTCCTCTTCAGACAAAACTACCTCCACTGATGCTCTCCACTACCTCTACTCAGTACAACAGAGTTGATATTACATCCAAAGGCTTTAATTTAAGTTTGCAGCAAATAAAAAATAAATAAAGCACATCAACAAAAATTAGAGCAGCTGAGGTGACAAATCAAAACCTTGATGATTTGGTTGAAAACTGTCCTGTAATTTGGGATAAATGATCTTCCACAAATTGGTTTGAATTTGCTCAGAGAAGAGTTCAGTGAACAACAAAGGCTGGCATAGAATATCATAAACCTCTTGTTCATATATGACTAGTGTTTGTTTTACCCTGTCAGCTATTATTTAATTCTTGTTTTCAGGATGAATTTAATTATGAGCTCTATTTTGTGTGGAGAATTAGACAACATGATTACTGCTGAGGCACAAAGGGTTAGTGAAGTTCTACCTTCATGTCCCATCATATTTCTAAGGGAAGCCTAAATTTTCACAAAAAGCTACAGCTATTTTCTGCAGCTACAATGTACACACAATGTGCTTTAGTTCTATAACTGTGCAAGAATGCATAGGCTCTTCATAAACAATTCCACTAAGAAAGCATTTAACTAAATTCCTAACAAACAACAACAACAACAAAAAAAAAAAAAACAGCTGAAACTGTACTAGTAGTAACTGTAGCACAATTCACCTGTAACATGCTAGACAGTGCTCCAGAGGTTTGTTGCTAAACAATTATTTAAAAACGCCAATGAAAATTTTCTTGGGAGTCAGCTTCCCTTTTAGCATCACAGCATAAGTGGTTAAAAATAGTTTTCAACCAAGTATTCTAGGGACTGGAAAAAACCCATTGTGTACTTAATTCAGTTATTGGGTCTTTGCTGTTATAGTAGTTTCATGTAGGGTTGGGCGATATATCAAATATACTATACTATGTATGATGACTTTTTCCACGTACAATAGTTAAAATGGCCTTAGCATAACCATCTAGTATAAATTACCATGGCAATATTAAGCTGTCTGCATGTAATTCCCCCCGCAGCCAACCTACCTGGCCGGAGGGGTAGGGGGTATATTACCAGACTGGGAAAAACATGGTGACAGCGGGAGTTTCAGATGAGCAAGGGAATGAGACTCACTAGCTAAACACAATGCTGTAATTCGCAAAACATGCCATAAAACTATTACCGTAAAAGGTAGCTGTGAGACCTGCGACTGTTCTTGGTCAGTCGTTTTATACTCACTATCTAGACTTTTGTTTCTGTAATTTGAGGTCATCAAATGTTTTATTTTACAACTTTTATAGTTATAAGCACAAAAGAGCACCTTTTTTGTTTTATTTTGTTTCAGCAATTCTTGATGTCCTTTTTTTGTTGCTATGATCTTTTGTTTGTTAAAAGTCTAGTGTTAACCACAGAAAGAGACTTACTGTGACAGTATAGTCAAACCTCTGTGTGCAACTGATGGTTAAAAAAAAATGTTTAAACTAAAGCATTTCAATTGATTCAGTCATCTTATTCTGACTGTTTCAAACAGCAAAACTTTCACGTCAGCCTTTTTAATTGTGCCTTTGTTTTCTACATTGTCTTCCAACTCCAGAGAAAATAAAAACATTGCATGTACACCTCCTCCCCCCAAACACAAAATCTCTCTACTTTGTAAAAGAGAACTGATAACTATATAGGTTCAAGTTCTTTCCCATAATAACGCCTATTCATATTGAGTTGAAGATGTCGATATTAAAGGTCACCTGTATTGGAAACAAGTCCAAACGAGTCTTCCATTCCGCTTCTACAAAGATAACTCATAATCAGTCATATTCCATCATCAGACAGTGAAGAGCAGTCAGAAAGAGCTCATCGCAGGTGAGGAACATCCTTTTATTAGCTAAAGTAAAGAGGACTCCACATCATATAGGGTTATATGTTCATACAAGTTTTTCACACTGACAATAGAGAGAAACAAACATAAGCTTAAAGAAGAAAATATCCAAAACAATTATGAAACAACAAAAAGCTACCAAACTAAAAACACTACAGACTTCATCTTAGCGCTCTACAATCCAAACATCTACTGAGCAAGTGCTGTGGAAAAAGGGTGGCATTGTTCAAACACAGCGAGATGATAAGAAATGTGAAAAATTAAAGAAGTTCAGCAGCCCCTTTTTACAAAATAAAACTGAAGTCAGCAATCTGTCCATCCCAAACACTCCACGTATCAACAGAGGACTGTTGCAACACAGATTTGAGACAACATTTACTATAGCAAGTGTCTTTCTTTTACAATGGCCACAAAACTTCAAGTCAGTAATACGTTTTCCACAGCAAAGGGGCATGTCAACATTTCACCAAAGCAACATTTGATCATTGCAACATAGCTTTTTTAAAATCATGATTTCACCACAGCAACAAGGAATGTGGAGAATTACAGCAACAGAGCATGTTAATATCGAACCACAGCAGCGCAGCATATTTAAGCATATACAGCAATATTAGCATAGCAAAAAAACAACAAAAAAGACACACAGAAAAACCTAAAACAGTTGAGTGTGTTCGCTGCATCATGAGTTGACATGATTTGGAAATAAGCTGTGATGTCATTAACAGCTTGAAAACAAAAGGACCAAAATCCTTCCATCATCATCATAAGCATCATCATCATTACAATCACAGCAATATTAATCATGATACTGTGCTATCAAAGTCAGTGGAGGAGCTGCAGAAAAGAGCAAAGTCATAGTTTTCTACTGCACAAACTGCCGGGGATCTGGCTTACCTGCCAATATCTACACAAAGGGACAGTCACAGCACAGGGCAAGGTCTGAACTGTCCAAAATCTGGTATGGTTTAGGCTGGCTTTGTTTCAACTTGATGGTTAATCCAGGTAATTTTAACTACAGTCAGTGTAGGGGCTTTAACCAAGGCTTATCTTAACCTTGCGTGCTCCAATAGGTCGATCATTGAGGTCCATAACTGCAGCAGTGGCCTCCTCGTGGCTCTGAAAGGCCACCATGGCCTCTCCAGTTGGCAGGCCTTTCTCATTAAACTGTAAGCAGACTGAGCCAGGCAGCACCTGGTAACCGTAAAAGAAATCCATGATTTCATCCACTGTCACAGTGAATGGCATGTTCTGCAGCTTTACAATTGTTGGGCCAGCAGCGCCACGCTGACTGCTAGGATTATTGGATCCTGCGGGGGCTGGCTGGTTGCGGAGACCCTCTGCTCCTGGAGTGAACACTGGCTGTGCACTCACTGCTCCACCACCTGGACGCCCCTGGTTGTTGTTGGCCCCTCCCCCTCGGTTCTGTCCTCCCACACCTCCTTTTCTGTTGGCATTGTCAAAGGGTACCAAGCCTCTCAGCCCATCCTGGCTGAATGGACCCCCACCTGCAGCTCCACTACGAAAGCCAGGTGGCTCCAAGATTGGCGCTCCAGGAAGGCCTGCAACTAGTGGGGGAGCCACGCCCAAATTAACATCTCCCAATCCTGCAGCCAGTGGTGGGAGAGGAGGAGGGCCTGCTAGCCCATTTCCTGGAGCTGAAAATGGAGTCACAAATGGGGGGCTGTTGAGGTTCCCCATCGTGTTTCTGAGAAAGTTAAACTCCTCACCACTAATCCCAGCAAATGGATTGATTTGGGGTTGCTGGGGATTTGTTTGGGCTTGTTGGTGGTGGTTTTGGTTCTGCTGGTTCTGGTTGCGTTGGCCCCTCTTATTTTGGGGTGGAGGATTTCTTTCAATTTCTTTCATCTGATCAAAGGTCACAAGATGGACAAAGGCATCCCGTCCATTGAGCTTTTGACGGTGCAGCCTTTCAGCTTTGCGAGCATCTTCCTCAGTTCGCAGTTGGAAGATGGCTTGTCCTAAACCGTTGCCATGGCTATCTGTCAGGACCTTCAGGGTGTCCTCATAGATACCCACACCCTCCAGAAAGGCTCGAACATCCTTCTTGGAGATGTTGTAAGGTATGTTGGTAATGTGGGCGCAATTTCTGGGTGTTTTTAAGCCATCCTGGTTCTTGCCATCACCCTGTGCTGCTTCACGCTTGCGGATGGCATCAATCTTTTCTAGCATTCCCTTACGGCTGATTGGGTGAACCTGAATAAAGCGGCTGCCCATATACTGCATGTGAGCACCTAGAGCTCCCTTGTAGTCCTGTTCCGATTTGAATTCAAGAAATCCCTCTCCTGTGGCTCGTCCATTGGGGCCATAGGCAATGTAGATACTGTCTTCTACAATGTCCAAATTCTTAAAGAACTCCTTAATCTGTTTTTTGTCTGCCTCATAAGGAAGGCCCTTTAGGTACACACAGAACTCCTGTCGGTGGGGAGATCGTGACCTTGCTCGTTGATCTCTGGCTCCTGCCTCTACATTACCACGGCGGTGCTGCAGATCTTGTGACTCATTACTGCTATTTGATTTGCTGCTGTTGTGAGGAGCATGGCCTGCCAACCCATCATTGAGGCTGGCCCACTGACGCTCAGAGCCTGGGGTGATCTCAATGAATCTTTGGCCCATCATGCCACCTCCACGCTTCACTGCTTCAAAGCTGTCCTGGGGTGAGAAGAACTTGACCATAGCTCTACCAGTTGGCCGCCCCTGTCCATCCCTCATCAGGCGAACAGCATCAACCCCCAGACCCCGAAAAAATTCCCTGACTTCTACCTCTGAGCATGAAAATGGGAGGTTTTGCAGCAGAACAAACAACTCATCAGGATTGGCAGCTCCTCCCCCAGTGGCTACGGCAGCAGCCGCCTTCATGTGGGCTTGAAGGCCAAGTGAAGCCAGAGGAGAAAGAGGGTTAAACAACATATGGTTGGGTGTCCCAAGAGGAAGGCCCGAGCCTAGTCCAGCTGGGGGAGGTAGGGAAGGGTTGAAGGGAGGTAGAGAGGACATGTGCGGAAGGTGTGACATAGGAGGCACTGGGGGTCCTTGGGACAGTGGCGAAACAGTAGGAACAGGAGGAAGGGAGGAGACTGGAGGAGGAACTGGTATAGTAGGGAGTGTGGGCATAGGAGGCATGGAAGGCATGCTGGGAAGTGGAGGGATGGGTGGGGGTCCTGCATTAAGAGATGCCAGTGCTGTGGTGATTGTGGGAGCAGAACTGTAGCTGTTGGGGAAGCTGGGCACCACGCTGGCCAAGCTGGTTGCAGCTTTGTTATTTGGTGGCTCCTGAGATGAGCTTGCTGCCGTCACTGCAGTCGGGGTGTTACCAAAACCCTGATTTCCATGGCTACCGCTTCTCCCCCCTGCCCCAGACTGTACTGTGGGTATAGGGGCAGCACTTGCTTGACGACTGGCATTTCCTGCTGTAGGTGCAGCAATCTCCACAGCCCCTGCCCCAGCCTCAAATCTCCGGCGACTGAGTTCAATCATATTCTGCATTTCTGTCTTGCTGCTAAGCAACAGCGACACTTTGGAGCCCTTAATGGACCCACCTGTTCGCATCATGCCCAGCCGTGCGTCCTCATCTGTGGCGAAGACGATGAAAGCCTCACCATGTTCACCCCCCACGATGTGCACTCCCCCATCAGGAATGGTGAGGCCAGAGAAGAAGTGCCTGATGTCCATGGTGCCAGCCACTATGGGCAGACCCTGCAGTCTGATGACTACTGCCATACTGACTGCTAAACAACAGCCCTAAAACCTGGGGAGAAAGCAACACTACCATCAGATGAAGAGCAGAGAGAGGGTGACCAATCGTTTCCAGATTTTTTTTCTAGTAAACTTGGATAGGAGTCTCTTTTGCATAGCCAGCAGTGCTTACAATTTTAAGCGCTTCATAATAACAAGTTCTCAATCTTGCACTCCTTTTTGTCTTGCCATCTGGAAACCAAAGGTTTTTTGGAAGGGGTTTGGGGAATAGAGGTAAGAATTTTAAAAATTTGCACAAAACTGTCAAAAAAAAGCTAAACTAAAACAGTCTCTCTGAACCACTTAATAGGTTAGCTAAACTTTCATTTTGATAATTAAGCAATCCTGCCCAACATATTTTGCTAGACCACAAAACAATCTTAGGCTTTAAACATAGCTTTAGTATTGAATAACTGACAAGTGTTAAAAACAGTGCATAGCAAGAACAAAGAAATTGTGCTTAAAGAACAGCAAGAATTTCAGGCAGGCTTAAAGACAGGGGGAAAAACAATCCAGATAAAGTTGACGCTGTGATGATATGTGGTATATTCTCTCCTAAATTGTCATGAATTGCAAATATATAACATTTAAAAATTCTGAAATATTTTTTACATGCCAAAAATGAGACTCATTTGTCATCTGTGATATCTTGTTGTCCTTCTAAACCATGCATGCACCTGGCCAGGTCAAATTCTAATCCTCAGTAAAGCTTATCTGGTTTGTAAAGACAAGTAGCACAGCTTTTGTTTCATTCAACAAGCATTTTCAGGTATCAACATACCTTCAATGTGAATTGTGTGCACAAAAAGAAAACTTTTAAAGAAGAAGTTTCAGCAAAACAGTTCAGCTCAACCAAGAAATAAAATTTAACACAACTTGTTTTACTTTCAATACTAGATTACATAAAAGCATCTGAAGTCCAGGGTTTCCGCCAGTGTTTGAGTATCAAGCATTAAGATGGTTGCATTTTCAGGTCTTGTTTATTTATTTTTTATTTAATTGTGAGCTAAAATTATGACTGTTAGTTAAACACTAGCTACCGTATCTTGTACGCCTTCTGTTATTAAACATTTTTCAACAATTTTTTTTTTTTAAAGTGTAGCATTCACACCAAATGTGAAGCAAAGTTTTGACAAAAGTCTATGCAAGTTCATGCGGGTAATGGAAATTAAGGCAAATCCACGTGTATTCATCTTTCTCTCTATTCTCCCAGAGACTAGCGTCTTCTGACATCACCAACATTTAGAAAATGAGGACCAGTTTAATGCTGGTGTTAGTGGATTGAAGGAGCTGTATGGTCGAACAGGTAAAAAACTAAAAAGCTTGGAGAAAAGTGAGCAAATTTGAAGATGTTCTTGTGAAAATTTAGAAATGATGGCAGCACTGCAGTGATTTTTCTCCTACTGGCCATTATGGCCAAACATTTGTGGATTCCATAAAACTACTCAGCAAGTGTACTGGCGCAAGGTGAGACTTTTTTTTTTTTCACGTTTGGTGCGAACACTCTTAAAACAAATAAAACAAACATACTAAAATAAAATGGACTGAAATAGCAAAATGTTTAATACCATTTCACCTTTATTTTTCTGCTAATATCTGCCCAATTACATTCGCTAATTATAGTAGGCAAAGATCATCCATCACTGTATATGTACAAGATTAACTGTGATTCAGTGCACTGTAGGTCTGTGCCATATCATATTGTCCATGACAACACTGATATAACATTTTAAGTGACATAAAAAAGTCATTATCCAATATCACTGCTATAGCAATACTATGGTTTTATGAACCCTACCCAACCTTTCTGAAATGGGAGTTTCTTTAACAGCCTCCAAAGAAGCACAATAAAACATTCAGCATTTTTTTTGTCTATATCATGATTTAAATATTGTGATATAATGTTGAGGCTATATCCCCCCTACTGCCCTCCTGCTGGTGTAGCCTATTGTACTTGATCTTCATGTGTACCTAATATTCATTACTTTGGTTGAATAGTGCCATGTTAATCCTTCCTCCTCCTTTTTCTGGCCTTAGTGGCCTTACTAAATGTACCTAAGTTATGGCGGAAACCCAGTGTAGCCCATTTCCAAAGAGGGACTTTTTAAATGTTTTAATTTTTGTAAATAAAACAGATGATGGAGTGTCATTCAACCCAGTTCGTCTAAGGTTTATCAAGGCCTTCAGTCTTTGCAGTGGTAAGTTGTCTATCATGCAGTACAGCGATATTGCTTGTTTATTCAACTGTGGAATCATTCGTGCAACAGTAATCCTTTATAAATCTCATGCAACTTCCAACTCACCAATGCAACTAAGCTGTGTGTATAGTTTCACTGTAACAGACAGAAGTTTTCTGCAGGATACTGAAACCTGGTGAAAAGGTCAAAGAAACAAGCATTCCTGTTTTTAAAAACATCATCAATGAATTCAGCCTTTCACAGAAAAGAATGGTACGTTGAGCCATTTTCAAGAAGGTTTTGACAGGATGTGCTTTATCAGTTTCAAGTATTTGCACTCACTCAGTTAAAAAAAATGCTGAATATTGCACAAGTAGTATGTGGTGGAAGAGTTTAGCCCTACAACTAAAAGCTTGTCTTATCATGGAAAAGCACACGAAAATTGTTCTATAAGCTCCATGGACACTAAAACTGGAAATCTTTTCCAACAACAGATCATCATAATGAGACAGCAAAAAGAAAAACTACTGCCAGAAGCAAAGAAGAACTCCAGGCCAAAGTTCAACCTCATCACGAGTAAGACTAGCGGTGCCCACAACATATCACACTAAACTAAAACATTTAGGCTTCGTAAACCAACAACATGATGACTTCAGCTACAAAAAAATGTAATTATCAACAAATAGATAATAACAATATCTGAAAAAGTCAGCAATGCCCACCAAACGTCAAAGCAACAACCCAAAAAACCAACTGATCTGGCAAACAAGTCGAAGGCAATATCACAGTGTTGACCAAATCCAGCAGACAGCACTTCAGCATCTGGCTTTAAAAGAGCACAAGAAGCGGAACAAACCAAACCAGCAAATATGCAACACATTGTCAGCAATTAACACAAATCATTGGGACAACTATTACAGAAGTAACAACAGTAACTTATCGATTAAAGCAACATTTTCAACATTTTGTCAAAAGCAAATTTAGATATATGTAAACCAGAGCAAAATAAGCATCACGTCAACCAGAGCAACATTAGCATCATATCAACCGGAGCAACATTAGCTTTAAGTAAACCAAAGTAATATCAGCAACTAATTACCAGCACAGCACCAAAGACAGCAGCTGAGCAGAGGAGAAAGTACAAAGCAATGAGTTGCAGAGGAACATGTTTGTTTGCCAGGATGCTACCCACAACTCAACACACCCATCAAAATCAGTCTGGAGATTAACATTAGCATTATCAGCGTCAGCAGTGTACCCACTGCTTTTTTGAACTAGATTTTAAACAATTTCATTCAAGACATCCACTACCAACATCAACAGCAGCAAGAGGATAAAACACAGCAGAAGAGGAAACAGCAACAAACAAATACTGTCAAAGAATCGAGTAACCAGAAGCAAGTTTAAACATTCAGCTTGTATTAACACAACAGAGACACAGTGAAGCTGATAAATCACACAAAGAAAACCAGAAACTGATTTTCAAGAAAGAAACTTCAGAATCAAAAGGAAAAACACACTGTCTTAATTTGTTGGTTCAAAGCTGGAACGCATAACTGGCTGTCAAATCCATCAATCAAAGAGTGGAACTGAAGATGAAGAAAGTAAGACCATAACAAAGACATAATCTACCAAAGAACAAGAATGAGGAACTCTCCATTCACAACATTCAGCATGTAGATCAAGTCTCAGATGGGACAATGAGACTGCCTCTGGGATGAAGCCCAGAGCACACCTGAAGCCTCCTTTTTCAGAAATGTCTGATAAAGAAAAATCTCTGGCTATACTAGTACAGAGCTCCACTGGCCTGCGCAATGCACACTGTGAGCCAACAGAACAAAATTAGAAACCACTAATAATGGAAAAACTGTGATAAATATTCCTGTTTGCTGTGTTCAGCATCCAACAGACCAACTGGGGAGTCATTCACAAACTCAACTAAAGCCCCTTTCAGACATGTACCTTTGATGTGAATGTTTAGAAGCACTGATATACAAGTCTCATGTTTGATTAATAGTGTACATGAAAGGCCATACGAAGGGATGCACCAATAAATTTGGCCAAATTGACTCATTAATCTTACATACTGCTGTGTGAGGATTAGTCATGATTGTCATATATTCAAAACGTCACAAATTATACATTATTTATAAAAAATAAAATAAAATTCCTTGTTATTACAATTGTCTGTTATATTTTAACACGCAACTCTGCTCCTCACTTATTTCCCAAGAAGGCATCATAGCAGATAGTTTGGCAGACATTTACACCGAATACCCATCCTGATAAAACTCTCCCTTTTATCCAGGCTGGGGACCAAAACCATGTTTGTGTCTCTTCCCAGTGTGAGACACTTAAGTAAAAATGTTAGCTACTACAACTTGGAGTGGGAAAAAAATCCGGTGCAAACTTTTTCAGGTAAAGTTAGCAAAGCAAAACTCCCTGCAGACATCTGAGACTTAAGTAGTTTTCCTTATTGAATGTTATTTCTGACTGAAGTTTTCATCCCTGCTGTTGACCTATTTCCAAATAAGATGATTTACCAGTTGCTGTGGTGTCACATTGATTAACGAAAGTGTGAAACAGTGCTGTCACAACTGTCCACAATTCATTATAATGGAAAGAGAATCAAACCACTCCAATGCGTTTACATATGTTTTCTAATAAATACTTCTAAAAAATACTTATTATTATAATTTAAAAATTATAAAAACAATGCAAATAAACAAAAACATTGGTGCATCCCTAGTAATGAGTGTGAAAAAGACATAACTTTAGAGTCAGTCTTACACTTTTGTTCTTTATGTTGACAACCTAAATCTTGACTATGCACTTACCTGTAGGAATTACATAAAAACAACAGGCGCATCATCGTCATAAATTCAGGCTATACAGAAATATGTAGCATTGGCCTATGTTGGATATATTAAATCATGATATTAATGCTACAGAGTAACGGCATGTATACTGTATACTACATATTTTAGAAGCTCTCTCTCGGTTCTATCATGACTGAATTAAATCATGATGATCATAGGGGAGAGCTGGGATTGCATATTTCATATCTGAAAAGGGCTGATGTTCATAAACCAAGACCACACATCAGTTAACAGCTATAAGAAACGTCCCCACATGGTCTCCATGACTACTCAGCCTCATCTCGAACAACATCGTCTCTGACAACATCGTGGCTCAACGCTTAACGTTATTACCCAAAGCCGGGGTTTACTGGTTTCTACTGGGCAGTGACGGACGGCGTTGTATCGTAGCAAAAATCGTTCAGAACCTTCCTCCATGCCCATCACTCCATTCAATAAATACACGACAAGAACACGAACTGAAGCTCAGTGAAAAATAGAAAAATGTATATATTTGCTTGCAGCTACGGTTAAAACACCGTTTTACACAAAGCCTGCTTACACTTTTTCTTATGCTAACAGTCATTACGCTTAACAAGCATTCATAGTCTACGTGGAGTTTATACAGTCGTAGCTAACTATCAAATTTTCAGCAGATAAGAGTGAATGTAGATTATACAGTTTAGCTTCCTAGCAGGCTAATGCTCATTAGCGACCTAGCTGACTGGGGTGGTTGCTTTGTATGTGTGCGTGTCTGTGTGTGAAGTGCAGCGGAACAACGAGCAGGCTGCGTGCTTTCATCGGCTCCCGCTGTGATTTCGTCTTTTAGCGAGCAGCCGCGGATGTGTTCTTACCGAGAAATTTGTCAACAAACACACTGAGGTTTAACTCATGAACGCGGGTCTTTTCTTCTCCCTTCTGCAAGCTGCTGCTACGACTGCACGAAATGTCGGCGCAAACACCGCGATGACAGGCGTGATGACGCGAGAACACGCAGCTGGGGAAATCCTGATTGAGCGACATCGCCACCTGTCGACTGGAGGAATTAAGTAGTTTAGTAGACCTTTCCTTATCTATTCCACTGCACCTTTAATCACTCTTCTTGACAACTTAAGTTGTTTTTGTAGATTATAAAATTACGAATATTTTATAATATACTATACAATTACTATATTATTATATACATTTTTTGTTGGGTAAAAACAGGGGTTGTACAGTTCTAGCAAATGTGAAAGTTATTATTTGGTAAGACAATCTTTATTTTTCAGCCTCTTAGGAAAGCTTTTTAAGAATTTCAAAGCTCTTCTTTGAATGTTGTCTGTCTTGTGTTTCATTCTCAATGAAGATGATCACACACTGCTTAAATAACGTTGAGATCTGGGCTCTGAGGCCAGTCCATGACTGATAGTATTCCATTTTGTTTTTCTATTCAGGTATGCCATTACAGCACAGGCAGTGTGTTTGGGATCAGTGTCATGCTGAAAAACTAAGCTGTTGCCAGTCCAAAGCTTTCCAGATGGTATATTTCTGTGTTTACTGGAAGCAAAATGGGAAGACATGAGTGGTGCAAGACTTTTGCACAGATTATACATACATACAGGGGCCTAAGATGTAACTGTGCCATGTTTGGTTGCTAAACTCCTGATTGCATAAGAGTCTGTGGACAGACAGATTTGGAGTTTTACAGTCACAGACAGTCGTGGTGTTTAACTGAAATTTTATCTGCTATAAAAAAGACAATTTCTGATCTCCAGGGCAAAGAAGATCCATCTTATTTTATCTTATAATGGAATGGTCAAACTACCTCAGGTTGAACTCTCTGCAACCCGTGGAGCAATGTGAAAAACGCATTCAGACATCATCAAAACTGTTTTGAGAATCTGAGTTAAAAAAACAATAAACACAAATAAAATACATCAAAAGTTGATGGCATAACCAGAAGCAGCAATTTTATTGGATACTAATGTGCAATGACATGTAACAGTCGAAGACAGTAGATGCAGGAGACGAGTAAATATATCAAAAAGAGGCTCCAGATACATCCAAGAACACAATACAAGAATCCACCCCTAGATAGTGTAGTCTTAACCAATTGTTTATTTTTGTTTAGATTTTCACAATCATCTTGTATTTCCTGTCATAAGCCACGGACACGTGTGACAGAAGTCTGACTTTAAAAATCAGGGCTGCAGACTTGTAGAGTGTTCCTGACAAACAGAACAATGAAACCGCTGCTGCTAACAATGTCTCGTTGGATATTTCACTGAGAACTGCGGATCATACGCCAACATGCTACCACTGAATGAATAATAAACGCTCATGTGGGATGATAAGACAAGAGCATGAGACAGAGAGGGCAGTTTATAACCTATGAACAGAGCTGGAGAGATAAGCCTGTGAATCTCTAGTGAAAAAGTCTGACTCAAATAAATACTGGGTGAATCATCACATCCTGCTGCCTTCAGTTGCTCTTTCCAGCTTTGCTGAAGCAACACAGCTTTGTTCCGATTCTTTTATCACTTAGATTGTTGCCCGTGTTTTATTTTTTCCTAATTTATGTGGCTATCTTTGGGTTTAATGTGAGTGTGATGGTATCACAAAGCTCGGTCACATTTAGCAAGAGTAAACAGTAACTGTGTTGGTCACACGTATATTCGTGCTTCTCCACAGCAGGTTCATTCTCAAGATAATATCAAAACTTGTCATCAATTGGTCAGTTGGATCACTGGATATAAGATCCGCTGGATATAACACCAATGGATGTTTGAACTACTGCTTGACTCAGTAAATTATAAATTATTTTGTTCTAGTTGTGTGAATGTCTGATCAGGTCTTTCTGTGGAGCTCTTTGGCTCTGCAGAGAGGGTGATTACTGGAAGTCAAAGAATGAAAGGGCTATGGAAACACACTTGCCATTAGCCCCGGCATACTGACTGCTTAAAAGACTTCTCAGGTTTTCAATATTAAGTTTCACCCCAGTTTGAAGTCTTTTACACTACATTACTGAGATATATTTGACAGATGACAGTACACAGCTACAATGTGTGGGCCTACAAAGCTTCTACTTATTGCAGTGTTATAAAAAAAACAATGTTGCATTTCAACCTGCCTGCCACATTGACCACTTCATGATTTGGACGGTACTGTGTGTAACTTCCATTTCCCACAGACACGCTCATGAGTGCATTAGTAAAACAAGTGTAAACTAAGCTGTCTGTTAACCAGCTTCATGACACCAGTCATCAAGATGTTAGATTAGGTGAAGTCAAATCACCTAAACAGTCAGATTAAAAGCGCCTCTGTGCGATTTACTGCATGTCTGTCACACTGTGCAAGACCAGTTTTAGACAAATCTTGGTCACAGATACTGATGCATATCAAATTGTGCGATGGATGCATAGTTGATTACAGTGCTGCAATGTTTTTAGAAAAAAATAATAAGGACAGAGACATATGAGCAAGTATAAAAGGGTTTCTTCTTAGTTATAGAGAGAAGGTTTTTTTTTCCTTTTTTACTTTACAACCAATTGTTTTGGTTTGTGTGTGTGCCCACAAATTTGTTTTCCCCTAACCTTTATTAAAAAATATGACATGTGCCGACTGGTTTATCCTTTACTATTATATTCTGAATAACTGTTTTTTTTGAGTAGCCCTGCTGTGAAAACATGGTCCTGGATGTCTGTCTCAATTTTTTGTTTGCGGGCAGTCTTTGTTGATCAAAGCCCCAAATCGGCCACTGATGGACATGTTGCACAATCAATACCATATTTAGTTTGAGACAACCAAAGAGGATGAACTTCTCATGAATGTCATGTTAGATCTCAGAGCGTATCACAGCCTCTGTAAATGTTTCATCTGAGATAAAGAAGCAAACGTCTGGGCAACAGAAGAAAAAGAAGAGATTGCTGTGCGTTGGTCAACTGTCTGAGCAACATCTCCTGAGAGAGCAACTGGAGGAGCTTTTACAGAGAGAGCTACAGCTACAGACAGACGACAGGGAGTTTGTGCGTGTTTGTTTACAGGAAGAAAAAGCTGGTCTGTTCCCTCAGTCTTTTGGGAACTATCATGTCGAAGTGGGCAAGAAGTGGAAGAAGCTTAATGCTGCGTCCAGTTGATGCTCTTCAGGTCGACGCCTTCCTGACTCATCTCCCACAGAGGACTGACAGACAGAAAGAGAGGCAAAGAGGCAGGTTAGAGAAAACAAGGTTATCGTTCAAAATTTTGTATCAATTTTATGAATGTAAAGTAAAATCAGCGTCTGTGCGATAGTGTCTGAGAGCTGACTTTACCTCATCTCTCTGAGTCTGTGGACCTGCTCGATGCATTTCTCTGCTGTGTAGTCAACCTCTTCTTCAGTGGTGAACCTGCCAATACCAAACCTGCCACAGACACAAACACAGACATTTAAACCTGAAACTAGAGAACATGAAAGGCTGTCGGTAACCATTCCCTGGTTATCCAAGTTTATAAACAGCTTTGTTTTCTGTGGATTTAATCACTTTGATTGCTAAGTCTGATCAATGTGAAGAAAAGAGTTAGGAAGCACAAGGAAGATCCTTATTAAACTTCTGGGGAGTTGCAGTTTTTATCATAATCCAGGTTACAGGAGGTATTGTTACCTGATGGAAGAGTGAGCCAGATCTTCATCTGCTCCAATAGCTCTGAGGACGTATGATGGCTCCAAAGACGCTGAAGTACATGCACTGCACACACAGACACAAATATTCAGTCATCTTTAGAGACTTTATGCACGTTAATACAAGGCTTTTGAACTGTACATTAAGCATGTAACTGTACTCTCAATGCTGGTGTTGAAACTGACATTTATGTTAAAAGTGTTTCTGTGAACTTGAGCAGAAGATAGGGAACGAAAAGTGGGCAGTGGAGGTGCTCAAGGCATTCAGGACTTTGTGTGATAGGAGAATGATTTAATTTCAATTCCAGATTTAAAAAGTAGCCAACAAAGAGAAGCTAATGTAAGAATCCTACCATGACCACACAGGTGGCAGGACACTTGATTCATAAATAGTACACAAATCGGTCAACACTTCCATCCTCTCAAAATCATGCCGATTTTCTAACTTTTTGATGCAGTGGGTAAAGTTACACTCAAAAGTTGGACATATGTGCGTGAAAGAAAGTTTGTATCTGACCTCCCTGATGACAGAGCAACATCCTTCAGTGCCATCAGCAGACTCTCGCCCTCCACGTAGGCAAAAGAAAGGTTGATACAGCCTGAAAACACCCAGACACACAAACACAATCAAAGGTGTTAGTCCAACTTCCAACAAAAACACTTCAAAAATCTTCACTGACTTGTAAATCAATTTTGGTTTAAACTCTAGCCTGAGTTTCATTTCTACATGGAATTTATTAGCGTATTATAAAACCCGTTTAGTTACAAGGAGCACTTTAACACTTTACAGTTTAAGAGTTGGTTTTGAGGTTCAGATTAGAATTAGGTATAGGCTAAAGTTAAGAAATGTCTTACGCTAATAAATGTCCTCATATAGACTGCTAAACAAACATAAATGTGTTTACCAGGGTAACGCTGTTCTGGATCTCCATTCATGATGACATCAGGAATCTCAGACATGACCTTCTGGACCAGACGATTAGCCAGCATGGACACCCGCTGATGATCATACTAAACAAACAAACATGCACTAATCCCCCTGAAATGTAGCATCGTCTGGGAAGGTTTTTTGCATGTTTGACTTTGCTTATTTTACCTCCATCTCCTCCTGGGCGATGCTACAGGCAGCTCCCAGTCCAACAGCCAGTGGGGTGGGGACAGTGCCAGAGCGCAGCCCCCTCTCCTGCCCGCCACCGTTCTGTATTGGCTCCAAACGCACCCTTGGCCTGCGACGCACGTACAACGCACCCACACCTGGACACACACACGTAGTAAGTATTTTTGCTTTTACACCATTTTACGTGTATCTTTTCAAAGATAATCAAACTCCGACTTTGACAGCTGATTGAAAAAATTAACAGGGAAACTCTGCTGATTTAAAAAAAGAAAAAAAACTTCATATAAACAACCTACACGCTTATACATACATACTATATACATACATACATTCACACATACATTTTTGCCATCTTTCCTGCTTCATATTTCACCTGCGTGTATTTTGTTTAATTTTTAAAACCAAAACATATTTCTGTGCAAAAATTTAGCCATTTATAGTTTTATACAATTTATATAAAAATGGAAATGGGCACTGACAAATGAGCTCGACAAACTATCTCACCTGCCTATTAATCGGTTTAGAGTTATGCCACCTACTGGTACTGCTACTAAAGCTGACCTTTGGGTCCATAAATCTTGTGACCACTGATGGACATCAGATCAATCTTCCAGTCAGAGATGCTGATGGGAATCTTCCCAACGGCCTGAGCAGCATCAGTGTGGAAGAAGACTCCTTTTGAGCGACAAATCTGACCTGTAGATAGAAAGAGTTCAAGCTCATTAATCTGATCAGAGCTCTCAGTTGGGCTCCGCATAAAGCGAATAGTCTGATTTATTCAGTAAAACTGACAAAACGATTTAGATGCGGATATTATGAGTACGTGATTGTGAGCATTTCGTGTGTTTGATTTGCTATGCTTACCAATCTCCTTGATGGGCTGCTTGACTCCGATCTCGTTGTTCACGGTCATCACCGACACCAAAGAGGTGTCAGTACGGATGGAGGCCTCCAACAACTGAACACACAAACAAACATAACTCATGAATTCTGTAATGCTACAAATGGAGGTAAAATAATAAATACAGGCTTCCCTGCCCAGAGGTATTGTAAAGATAGCTGCCAGTTTTTAATATGTTCACACAGACAATATTCTGGTTGTTGTCTGCGTGATCTCTCTTTTTGTCGCTGCATGTTTACCTCTAGGTCCAGCAGGCCGTTGTTCTGGACCGGTAGGTAAGTAACATCGAACCCTTCGGACTCCAGAATCCGACACGAGTCTAGGACGCACTTATGCTCGGTCTGAGTGGTGATCACATGACGTTTTTTGGCCTTGTAGAACCGGGCTACACCCTACAGGAGAGAACACACTGGGTTAAAGGGGAAAAAGTTTTAAGATTTTCTCTGATTCTAGCACTTTCTGGAGTTGTGAATCCAGTTTGTGGCTACTGCTCGTTTCTTTTTAGCATTAATTCAATGACCTCGTTTATAATTCCAGTAAATCAGAATCGACAGCAGCGTGACTTTAATTTGCTTCCTCTATTCTTGCTGTCATTACTTGTTCTTTGCTACACATGGTGTCTTTGGTAAGGCAATCCAAGTGGACTGAAGTGAAGTAGTTCGTTTCAGTGAAACAGTGAAAACAGATGCTACTTCTTCCTGTCAGTTGACTTATTTGCCTCGTGTGCACAGTAAATTTCTTTTAATTAAATGTTCTCAACGTGGTTGACAAATTCCATTTTTATCACAAGTTTTTGCATTTCAATATTGTATAGTATGATTCAGAAGAAGCACCCAAACAATACAAAGAGTTTTGTTAATGACAGTTTTGTTTTAAGGAGTTTTATTAATCAGTTCACATTCTGAATTTGCTCTTACTGTTTTATGTGTTTTTTATTTCTCATGTAGTTTATCACTTTGTTTTTTAAAGTGTTCTTATTTTGTAAGAGTTGTAGTTTTAATCTGTTGTCTGCATTTTATATTTTTGTGTGTTTGTGTGAGAGAAAGTGATTAAGGTCAAGAGAGTAGGACCTTGATAGCCATGTTGTTGGACTCTGTGGCTCCGCTGGTGAAAACAATCTCTCTGGGATCGGCTCCAATCAGATCAGCCACCTGCTGCTCAGAGAGAAAGAAAGGGAAAAAAAAACAAAAACAAAAACACCAAACAGATTCACATGTTTCTAATTTGTGTTTCTAATTTTGAAGATGTGTTCTGGTGATGCTCTAACTCCGCCCCAGTGGCCATCACAATTTGGCCAATTTGGCGTGGCCATTTTTCCTGCTTTTAACACATAAACTTTGAGGACAAAATGCTCACTTGTTCCCTAATATATTCCATTCACTAACAGCTGCCATGATGAAGAGATAAACTTCACCTGTCAGTGGACATAATACCTGTTCAGTGTGTGTGTGTGTGTGCATATATACATAAGCATAAATATATACATACATGGGCTATGTTCACACTGCTGGCGAAAGCGCATCAAATCTGATTTCTTTGACCCTATGCGACCCATATCCGATCATGGTATGACAGTGTGAACGGCACAAATCTGATATTTTCAAATCCGATCTGGGTCACTTTCGTATGTGGTACTGAATCCAATACATATCCGATGTTTTAGAAAGCGACTGCTGTTTGAACGGTCATGTCGCATTATATCTGTCTTTTACGTCACTGACACAAGACAGACGCCAATTATCAGCGCCGGATAAGCGCCCAAGAAGACATCGCGAACGTTTCTTGGCCATCCCGTGTAGATGTCAGTGAAACTGTTGGGAAGACAACGTTGGAGAAACGTGAACATTTATTTGTACTGTATAATCTGCAGATTCTGGCAGAAATCTGCAACTATCCTTTGAAGCACCGCTCCTCTCTAACAGCAATAAGGATAATTATTAGGTTATCTACATTATTATGTAAATAACAAAATAACTTAAAGCAAAAATTGGGAAACGTAAAGTCCGAAGTCTTTATATTAAGGGCCATCAGTCAAACAATGCTGTTTGCTCTGGGTCTAAACAGAGCGCGTTGTGTGTGACATCTTCTTTTGCGCATGCGGGCCGCTTTGAGCGTTCACACTAGAGAGCGTTTTCTGTCACATTTTATTTGTAGTGTGAACAACCAGACAAAAAAAAATCGGATTTGATCAAAAAATCAGAATTGAGCATTAAGACCTGCAGTGTGAACGTAGCCTTAGACATATAGCAACATCAGTCAGTGACTCTCAGTGAAACATGCACATGTTGTAGGTTACAAATATTAATGTCGGAGTGCTGATGCTGAATTCAAACATTCAGCATCAGCGCTCGACTTTGGTCTGCTCACTAGCTTGTATGAGGCCTGCATCTCTTTGCATACCACAGCTACAACTGAGCAAGCCAAAGTGATACATGGACCAGATTTTTTCAGTAAAAGGACTAGATCTTACTGTCCTTTTACTACCTGCAAAGAAAGTGTAAATAAGCACAGCCCACTTTTCTAAAGATGGAGCAGCTCTCTACCTTCCTAGCGGTCTCCATAGCAGATTCACTCTCCCAGCCGTAGGCATGTGTTCTGGAGTGAGGGTTACCGTAGTAATTCACCTGGTACGGCAACATGGCATCCAGCACCCGGGGATCCTAAAGACACACACAAACATATGAAACTCTAAGTACAACCAGCTTTATGTCCAACTCTCTCTGACATCAGCTGTAAAAGCCTGTAAAAGTGACAAAATGCTTAGTAACAGTTACCATGGGAGTGGTTGCCTGGAAGTCCATGTAGAGGGGGCGAGGCTCATCCTGTTCATGTTTCTTGATCAACTCTGCAGCATAAATATACAGTATATTTAAGACATTTAAAGCCATTTTTAAGACCACGTTAAATTTACTAATGTAAAAATAACAGCATTTAAATTGTGACCTCAAAGGGAAAACTGTTAAGACAATATGGCCTTGAATTATTTTTTTATTAACCTTGACCTAGATAACTGGCAGTAAATTGAAAAATGGATTAACTAAACACTAAAAAAATGTTTAATGTTTATTTAGAAGTTCATAAATCACTAAAGTCACAAGCTGTTCATTACATCAATGTGATTTTTCCACTTAACAAGGAAACTCAACCTGTGAAAATCAATACAACAAAGTGTAAAACATGACATTTCCTGTTCCCACTAGGTGGCGCTGTCCCTGATGTCAAATGTGGCAGTTGAAATATGTTCAGGGCTGGAGCCTGATCATATGTGTGCTCTTTGGTCCAGATCGGACAATGTATGACAGAATGAGAGGCATTTTCATTCAGATTTTCATGGCGAGTCATCGAAATTCGCCATGGTGCCACGGCCTCACCGTATCACGAAAAGTCAAAAGCTCCGCAATTTAACATGGCCCGGGTGTGTAGTTGACACTGACCAAATATGAAGTTTATACGACCAAATCCTAAGGAGGAGTTCGAAAAAGTTCGAGGCATGGAAATGGTAAAATTAGAGCCAAAATGTCACCTTTACTTCAAAATTGCGGACTTCCTGTTGGGTTTGCGTCAATGGGCCCACTGACTTTTTTGTTCGTCTCGGCATGGTACACATGTGTGCCAGATTTCATACATGTAGCTCAAACGATGTGTTCGTAGGGCTGCATTTAACAAAACACAGATGGCGCTCTAGAGCCATTTCCCAGTGCTCATATGTAAAACCATTAAAATACGAAATGTTTCACCAAACCTGACATGTGTGCAAAATTTCATGAGTTTTTGAGCATGTTAAAGCCCTCAAAAAGGCAATTCATTTCAATGAAAAATAATAATAAGAAGAAACAGAGCAGATACAATAGGGCCTTCGCACTCTCAGTGCTCGGGCCCTAATAATAATAATAATAATAATAATAATAATAATAATAATAATAATAATAATAATAATAATAAACGGAGCAGATACAATAGGGCCTTCGCACTCTCAGTGCTCGGGCCCTAATAATAAACGGAGCAGATACAACAGGGCCTTCGCACTTTTAGTGCTCGGGCCCTAATAATAAGAAATAGGGCCTTCGCACTCTCAGTGCTCGGGCCCTAAAAATGTTCTCAATCTGGCAATGAAGTCAAGAGTAATGTGCATGATTTTAACATTATAAAAATGGAGAGTGACACAGAGAATATCAGAACATAAAATCTTTTTAAAACAGTTATTTAACAAGATTGCTTCATCTTGTGCCAGTCAGTTAGTGCTCGTGAACTTTCTGTTTATTAGTGTTTTAATTTAGTATTTTTTAGGTTTTCCTGACCTCACATGGATTTTAAAATCGGCAGTTAACCTGACAGTTGACAGATGCTGTGAAGTTTCCTGCCTCCTTACTAAACTGCGTCACTTTGGGATTAGCTTCGTGCTAGTTGGTCTTGGGGGAATAAGCTACCCATTTTGCTCCGGGCTGTTGTTACCTTTCTGCGGGGAGCTAGCAGCCGTCCGCTCGGAGCTCAGCCGGAGAGGAAGCCACGCGGTTGGCCTCAGCAGCCGGGAGGACACGGTCCTACCCGAGGCAAGCATCTTGTCAGTGGACTGGCTTCAACTGGAAAGCCGCTGACCTCCGTCAAAAACAACACGCTGTTCTTAATATGAACAGCAGCAAAACAGAAAACTTGGCACAGACCAGCTTAACCCACTGGTTCCTCCGCAAAAAAATATAAATAACAAAATATCACTACTTAAACAAAAGGTTAAATTTGAGTGAAGTTCGGGGATGTTGCCGCCTGTCTGTTACGTCCAGGTATAAACACAAATGTCAAGATGAATACGTAACACCGAACACTTCCGTGTGAGACGTTCAAATTAAAAGCTTTTCACAACCATCGCAATGATAAGCATTGCTTCATATAAAGTGGATTATTTTCTAAAAAAGTAAATAATATGCACATATATTTGGATTTTTATCAGTCGGATTGATAGCGGTTTTTGTCCTCTGATTGTCAAGGGGAGAGAAAAAGCAACAGATAAATAAATGCAAGTAATAATGTAAAAAAAAATATCATAGAATTAGACTAGGGTCACCAGTAATGATGCCTTAGATTTTACAGGGTACAAACTTCAGGTTTCTGTTAATTAATTTAAGTAAGATAATGGAATATGTTCTTTATCACAAAAATTTGGGACTTCTGCAGCCAAAACAAATTGTGCAATACATAAAAAAATCCCATTATTTTAACTTCCGCCTCTTTGCAGCGTCTTCACTCGGTTACTTTGATAGCTTGACGCAGCTCGATGTCGATGCCGTTTCATGGTTGCACAAGAAACGGAAATAGGAGGCGGGAGTTCCTGTGAACGTTCACCACTCTTATTCGTTAATTTTCTGTGTTTTGGTACCGCTTCTGCTTTTTGGTTGGCTATAAAGCAACGAGTTTGTGCAAAGTGGTTTCAGTATGTTTCATCATCTTATGAATACACTACTTTTAAATAATCAATTTTTGCTTCAGTAAAATTTTTGGGTGAAAGTGTTGTACTGTATAATTATTTGCGTATATTTCAGGAGTTAAGTGGTTCGCACTGTTTCCTCACAGCATAGAAGGTCCTGAGTTCACTTCCACCATCAAGAGTTTTTACATCTTCTCCCCTGTTTGCGTTGGTTCTCTCTGGCTTCTTCCCACAGTCCGAAAACGTTGGGGGCGGGTTAATTGGCGATTCCAAAATTGCCCTAAGACAGCTGGGATAGACTCCAGCGACCCCGAAGAGGATAATGCAATATTTAAATCCAGACCCAAACTCCATACCAGCTGGTGGCGCTTTTTTGACGTTCACCCAATAAAGAAGAAGAAAAGGTAGAAGCGGAAGAGAAGCCGGATGTAGCTCATTAGCTACCCAGCTAGGTCACTTTTAAAAACCCTATTTATATATTATTTTTAAAAACACCGGGGATGGAAAATTAAACTTTTTGAGCGGTGGATCTCGCTTTGAGGTGAGTTTGAGGATTCTGCTCGTAATGTGAAAGCTCGCAGAGACGAGCTAACCTGTCAGTATGCTGCTGCTTTGGGGTTTTGTTTTTATTCGTATCAAATAATATGATGGGTTTATGCTATGTCAAATTAACGAATAAATTAGGTAATGTTATATTTAACATTTACATGCGTTTTCTGGACGTAGCAGCTGCACTGATCGTAGTTATTAAAGATAAAGAGGAGAGAAAACTAGTTTCCTGAACGTTAGACACCAACATGAGCGTCAATGCTTGTTATTTACAACGACGAGTGAAAAGCAGAACTAAACACTGTGGGGATTTAACTCCCGAGTCTCCGTCTGATATTACGTTCGCACTGAAACTGAATATGTAATAGTAGCTTGTTTTATTTATAATCTATATCTATACGTTTTATTTCGTATAGATATTATTATGGAACATAAATAAGTGAGAAATATTTATCAGTTTACCTACACTGGACAGTCTGCGTGGGTCCACTGTTTTTCTTTTTTGATGTGTGTATGTGTTTTACTTTATTTTTAAATTTGTTAAATAAATGTTAATATTAAACAAATGAAACCCAAGTAGGTTTTAAATGATGGTTTAATTTATAAACTGAAAAAGCTACAGAAACCCGCCTGACCCTTTGTGAAAAAGTATTTGCCCTGATTGTTTCTGCCACTATTGGCAGCAAGAGCTGCAGTCTTTGCAGTCATTTGTGATGACTGTCAATGAGTGTTTCACATCACCATCCGTCGCCCACCCTTATTGACAAAATTGTTTTAATTCTGGATTTTCAAGCACAAAAAGCCTTTTTAAGGTCATACCAAAACATCTTAAGCCTGGACTTTGCCTAGGATACTTCAAAACCTTTTTAATGTTTTTTGTTTTGTTTCTTTGGACGTTTTGGTTGCAAGTCTCAGATTCCAGCTTTGACACTGTGGCTATCTGGTAATATTTTCTGTTGTAATGTTACTTTCTGGATGGTTAAACCTTGTTTTATGTATGTGGGGTGCATCGTATGCAAGCCATTGCTTTGGCCTGCACCCTTTCTTTTGGAAAGAACCACTTGTTTTATTATGATCAGATAGCAATAAACAAACACACAAATACACAAGTAAATAGTGAAGAGAATCTATTTAAATGTTCGAAATCTCTAAAGTCTGTGAACAGGACTGTAGAGATCATATACCCTTCATTTGAAATGAATGGTAAAAGAAGTATTTGTCACTGTGGGGTTTTTAATTCTTGCTGTCAGGAAAAAGAAGTTCAAAAATTATACATGCAACATTCTTAACGGGCATTTTTGGAGTGCTGCAAATGTAAATGTTGCCACTAACCTCATGTTATCAAAACAGGGCTGTTTTGCAAAGTTATCTGTAACTGATGCCAAAGTCCGTGTAGAACTGACACAAGAGAATTTGGCACACAGATGATCTCAACCGAGCTTCTTAAAAATCAATAAAAGCTGTGGCTTGGTCAGAGTGTATGCATTTTTATGTGAAAGAAGGTGCACCCCCATTTTATTTAAGTTTATTAATAAATGATGCTCTATAGTAGTTTTTGTAGAGTACAAGATGAGACTTGTACTGGACCTTTTGAGAGTCATGCAGAGCTGATCTAATAAGTCAAATAATTTTTGCAACTGTGCATGACGATAATAAATCCACCGTATTAATCTCACAAATCAAGATGATAGTAAGGATGATATTGTAAAATATGTTTTAGTTATGAAAGCCAGAAATTCATTTGAAAGGTTTGTGACAGTGTCTGGAAGAACAAACATGTTCGTGTGAGTGGCCAAGAGGGCAACCTTCAGCCACATTCAGATTAAACATAGAAGTATTTCCACATCATCTGCACCTTCAGTGATGGTAACTTGCTAGTACTGAAAGCTGTGACATGTCAGCTGACCCCTTGGTTTATTTCACAGGTAGCGCCATGCTCCAAGAGCCTTTAGCAACTGAAAATCGACACGTTTGACTAAGAAGCTGTCGCCACTGCCGCCATCATGGGGACAACGATGAGCGAGCCGTGTATTTATGATAAACTGTCCGAGAGCATCGACATCCTCCGTCAGTCGGGTTACCGCTACGGGATGTCGGAGAGGGAGATTGAGAGGTTCATCAAGCAGGTCCTGGAGACCAACGAGCCCAGAAGAGAGCCCCCACAGTTTCCCATCCTGAGAGCCACCATCAAGGTCCACACATAAATTACTACATTGCTGAAACAGATTAATACTGAAGACCTTTGACACATAGAGAGTCTTAGTTTTAATTTTAGTTCAGTAGTGTTGGTAATTAGTTTGAAAGACTGTTTTAAGATAGATTTAAAGTGTGAAAATCCAATAAGTTTACTTTGTAGAAGACTCAGCTCTTTTTGTTGCTCTAAAATAGGTTTACGCTTCACAGACGGTTATTCATGTGCTGACCTGATAAAGGAGACATTTGTCTGAGTTGCAAAGTCTTTGTGTTGTCTCTTCAGTTTGTGGTGGCTGTTGGCTTCTTGCTGGTGGTGGTGCTGGCCTTCACCTACCCCCAGAATGCTCCCCAGCTGGGACTGGTCAATCTGGGCTGCTATAACTGGTCGTCCCCTCTCAGCCACGTCCGCCTGCTCTCCCTACCCATCGCCAAGAAGTACAACCTGCAAGGTGTAAATTTTTTCAGTTTTTGTTCTGTCGCAAACATGCGTACACAAACAAAATCCAACGTTTCTTACTAACGAGAAAGTCCTAGGATTGCACGATTCATTTCAGCAGAGAGCTGTAGTTGGGATGTGCCAATCCAGAAGATATTTGATGTTTCAGTTGACATTAAATTTGACGTTTGTGTGCAGCAGCAAACATGACTGTTCCGTAAACTTGTTCTCCATTTGAGAAAAAACTGAAACCAAAAAGGAGAAACACTCATCTGTCAGACTATAGGTCTTTAAAAGAAATCCAGACAGGTGACTTATTTAGGGGAAAAGAAATCAACCCATACAGTTAGATTAGATGAAACTTTATTAACCCCTGGGGTGGGTTCCTCTGGGAAATTCAGTTTCCAGTAGCACAGCACCGACAGATGTGTCAAGAATGAAGCTATCCTTAGAGCCCAAAGCTTGTTTGTTTGTTTCAGACCAGCCTGTAAATATGCATTTCTTAAGTGTTTATTTGTGTGCTGCAGGTTTCCATGAGTGGTGGAGCGCCGGCGCTCTCAGGCAAAATCTTGTCAACTGCTCAGGCTGTGCGGAGATTTCCTCAGTGTTGGAAGTCCCTGAGAGCCTCAGAGGGACTGTCACTCTGCGACGAGGGCCTCAGCTTGTCCTGCTGAAGGTCAGAGGTCAACGCTGTCACGGTGGCCATCTAAAGAGCCTTGTGTCATATTCCTGATACAGAACCTGTTTAAAATGTCTGTAAACACCACCGTGTGTGCCAGTGGTGCCATTTAAAGGATTTAACTTGTTTAATTTTTGGCTCTGTTATTAGTGTAGCCTCTGTCTTTCTGAAATGTGCACGTGAGCATTTTTCTTTCCAAAGAATGTATTTATTTATTTATTTATTTATTACTACAAACACTTGAAAAACTTAAGATCATCATGATAACTGCATCTACTGTGCTGAACGAATGACACATGCATATTGTGGGAGCCGCTCAAACATCTCAAGAGATAAAGAATGTGTGTAAGACACTTGTCACATTAGGAAAAAGTCAACAGCAGACCTGTAAAATCACATGCCCTGTAAACAGTTGACAGTTAATCTTCAGTTTGAATAAAAAACAAAACAAAATAGTTTGTTCATCCTTATTTCCATTTGTCCATGCTGCTCTCTCTAGGGCGGGGAGTCCCTCAGCGTCCAGCGGCAGCAGCTCGAGGAGCTCTACCTGGCTCATTCGGGTTCCATGTCCATTCTGCTGGAAGAGGAGGACGGTCTGCACAACCACAATCTCGGCCTCCCTCAGGGACCTGCCAACTTCACGTTGCTCTGGTACTTAGCATTTTTAAAGTAGTGCTCCATTTGCTCAGTACCAACCCCAACCACTGGAAAATACTTACCGTATTTCCCGGACTACAAAGCGCACCCGAATATTAGCCGCACAAGCTAAAAACAGGGGAAAATCCTGTTTTGTACATACATTAGCCGCACCTGACTAAAAGCCGCAGGTGTTTCAATGTTGACTTATCATATGTAAGAGAATATGCACAAAGCGAATTGTCAGGAAAGAGATGGCTGTTTGGAGACACACCCCTTTTATTAATATTTTGAAAAACAAGTTATGGGTACATATTTGCATAACTTTTTAGGTATATGTACAAGTACCGGTAATTACAAGTACAAAACATGTACTATGCTTCATAAATGAGTAACAAATGTAGTACATAACAATAACCTACAGCACACCAGAAAAATAGATTTCAGAATCCACTGGTGGAGTTGGGCATAACTTGCTTTTCGCAAATTTATCGCCGCTCGTCATCCACGCCTCCCGCTGAACGCATAGCGCTACTTTGTTTTTCGCGCTACTTCGTACGGCACTACGTTGCCTGGCGGACGGACATGTGACCAACATACCACTCTTGAACCCTGATCCTTCCGCCAGGCAACGTAATGCCGTACAACAGCGGAACAAACAAAACAAATCCTCTTACAATATCACAAAAATCATGGACAATCCATAGAAAAGCCACAGGGTTCAAAGCTTGTGCAAAAAGTAGCGGCTTATAGCCCGACAATTACGGTACTAATTTAATACTTGAAGAGGTCAGAATCAGTGCTAGTGTGAATCAGATTGTTGTGCCACTAAAACATCTACATGTGGACGCATACTGTGTAATAAATAATGCTGGGTGCAACACATCTACCTGTAAAAAGTCTACTTACTACACTTTTTGACAAATCTTTGTACTACCCCTGTGATCTTTGACCTTCATAAATTGTGGTCTCAATTACATTCAAAAGAGGAAGTCAAGTCCACCCTATGCTAGAGTATGTTTTAGTGCGAGCCAGTCTTTTAATTGTCAGATCGCTGACCCTATGACCCTAAAACTGGACGTTAAAAACCAATAGCTGACATCACTGTGACCATTACTTATATCTGGATACAGTCTATGTGTGGTTGTAGTTGTGCATATTACTTCTGTCCCTGTAGGCGGTTCAGCTCTGGGACCAGGGAGAAGGTGCTGAGGTGGCTCTTCCCGAAGGCTGAGCTCTGCCCCCTGCTGGACAGCGCCGGGACCATCCTGCAGCGCTGCCTGGTCACCCACAGCACAAACTCTCAGAGCAAGGTGAGTCCAACTGTGTTCATATTTGTTCATATTCCAATCGCAGAACAAACACCACGCTAATTATCGTTATGGATGCAGAGAGTAAACAGTAAAAATGGTAAAAATAAAGAAAAATGATGGATTATTATTATTATTATTATTATTATTATTATTGTTAGTATTAAGTTAAAGCAGCGGAAGTATGTTGAGGTTGTGCAGTTGTGATTGTAGCGCCTCAGTGATGTTTTGTCCTCGATAATATTTAACTACAAAAACACACCTTTCAGCTTTCTTTGTTGTAAGCTGCCGTTTGGGTTTCAGGGTGTCAGGGTGTTGGGCTGGCTGGTGGTGGGCGAGGGGCTGCCAACTGTTAGAGTTCTGCCCGTTCAGCGCTGCCAGAAACACTGCAGCTCCTTCAACCTGTGGCTGACGCCGGGAGACATGGGTAACACCTGCTGCACCTGCACATTTTTACACATGGACAGCAGATGAAATACAGATATTTAATAAAAAAAAAAAAAAAAAGTTAAAATATAGTTTTTGTTGTTAGGACTTTATATAGTTTATTAATTCATTAATGATTAATTTGTCAAATTAAACATTAATAATGTTTAATCTGACAAATTAAAATCAAAGCAGTTAATGTTTTGTGTGGCTGCTGAAGCCACACTGAGCACCTATTGATTTGTTGTCCCCTATGACCTTTGACCTGCACAGTGTACGCTGACCCCCGGTACTGGCAGATGGAGCTCTTTCCGGGTCGAGGCCAGAACATCATCTGTGGCGGGTCGACATTTTAAAACTTCAGGAGGCGCCAAGAGAAGAAGGGCGGAGTTCAGGACTGAGGCGTGACATGGAGATCATCTGCCTTGCTCCAGCTCCGCCCACTGATGCCTTACAAAGTTCCAACCTTTTATTAATATTACTTTTTCCTGGTACCCCTTCTTTCTGGTAATCCTCCCATCATCCTCAGAGAGCTGGAACAACTGCACACATGGAGGTTTGAGGACTGAAAAGTGACTCATTTAGTTTACCAGCTGAACGTAATCTTGTGCCATAGCTCCACACAGATATCTAGATTTAAAAAAACAAACAAACAAAAGAAATCTTTGTTTCTCTTTAGTGCCCGGTCCCAGGTCTCTGAATCACCGGCAACACCTCCGACTCGTTCAGTGATTTTTAAAATATCTGCTGTTGTCCTTGTTGGTTGGAGAAAACAAAGTTATATTTTGTGTCAAAGCCAGAAAAATGTCTTCATGTGTGACTCTTCACAGTGATGAGGGTCAAATTTATGAAAAATGACTTTTAAATGGAGTCCTCTTAAGAGACTTGTGGTTTAGATATTGAGTCACAGCTGATTGGTCAGCCAGAGACAACCCAAGCACCATGTACAACGGAAGAACGATGAGATACAAAATTAGTGCTTTGCATATTGGTCGTGTGCAGCTGACCCCAGGCTGGATTAACCTAAACCTTGTGGCTTTTTAATCTGATTAATCTAAAATGAAACTTGGGAGTAATCAAAGTAGAACCAGTAGCAACGCAGGGGATGCCCCACAGCTCCCTTTCTTCTTCTTCTCCCTCTAACACCTGCTTAAGTTTTTGCACTTTCTGGGAACTTTAAAGGAACTTTGGTGTCATTTGGATTCATGTGGATGTGGTAAAAGAGCCGGACTGTGATCAGAACTTCCAGCCGCTAACAAACTCAGATGGTGCCGAGAGGAAAAACTCATCGAGCTGCTCAGTGCAGGAGCAAACCCACAAACTAAAGAAAACAATTGCCATCTGTTGTGACGCACCTGCAGCTTCTGCCCTTTATTTGGTTCTTTTGATTATGTTAAAGGGGCAGTTCACCCAAAATTTTAAAACTATGATATTCTCAGTTACATATCGTAGTACCTAAAACAGTCTGTGATTTGAACTGCTTTTAGTTTTTCTGTATTTTGGGTAATTTTTTCAAAGTGGACCCATTATGTTCTAGTATCAGTAAGTCAGTAAGAGGATATTAGAGTTACCCCCTCTTACTGACATCATAGAGATCTCAGAAGAGAAGAAATATAAATGACATGTGGATATATAGGCATCCTTATTTGAAAATTGGCCACTTTTAATATGAGCATCCTTCATTTTAACAATAAATATGGTGGAAAACAAGTAAAATTGGGAAAGGCTTAATTTAAATGAATCTATTTTGGCTCATGTTTTTGCCAAATGTAAACGTAACACTGCGATTCTCTCGTTCTTTTCAAACTCTCTTGAAAAAGTTTTTAAACTTTCTTTTGGTCACATTTTAGCATTTTACAAAAGTGTTTTTAACCTGATTATGAGCCATCTCTGTCTCAACACAAGTTTTAGACCTGTGAGAGAATATATGGGTGAACTGGCCCTTTAACATCCAGTTTGCAACACTAAGGCAGACAAAAGCTGCTTCTCTAATTTCATTGTCGCTATTTATTGTTATGGCTGTATAGAAATTGAACCATTAATTTTAATAATAAAGTGTTGTAATATTATATTTTTGATTATTACATGGGATCATTAGCACAGACAGCGCAAGAGCGGAGGATATATTTTGTGCTTATCAGGGTTTAAAAGTCTGAATAATGTCAAGTAAGTTTGCCAAAGTTTCTGCATTTTAAAGATGAACTCCCTCGACTTGTTTAAGAGTTTTACATTTCCAGCAAAGCAACTGAAGCTAAGTCAGGGGCTGCATCTTTTGAAATTTTGCTTTGCATAGAGATGTAACACTTTTATGAGGAAATTAAAACTTATTGTGTATTATATGCTTCCATCTGTGTGGACACTTTGTTTAAAAGTTAAAAAGTTGAGTCTGAACTTTATGGGGAATTGTAGGTATTGTGAAGAAAATTAATTAACAAATAAAATTAAACAACAAAAAAAAAGTCTTGCAGACAAAAGCCCATCCATCCATTTTCTTCTGCTTATCCAGTTCAGGGTGGCAGACAAAATAGAATAATTACAGGTGATCTGGTATGCTCATTGTCATCTCCAAAAGTCATTCTTGGATTGCACTAGAGTAGCTCGGATGATTCACAGTTAAATATAATCCTCATTGTTGTACTACACCGGATCAGTTCAGCCTCTATTTTGAATCCTATCCATCTGTACCAACCGTCTTCTGATTGGCCGCCCCTCCAAAACAGAACAACAGATGGGTGGGGCTTCTGGGCCTTAAATTCCCATATTAGGAGATGACATCACTGTTTCTGATGTCATCCCAATGCAAATTAATACATGTATTTCCAAACCAATGGCCTAAATCTAGTTTAAAAAAAACAAAAAACTTAGAATTAGAATTAGACTGACAAATTAACAGTAGGAAAGGAAAAGTTAAATTAGTCTGAAAACCTTAACCCAGAGATACTAGTACATAACCTCTGAATATATATGAAAGAAAGTAAAAATGAGTATAATTAATAGGTCTAATTTAAATATTTTGTCAACATTTAAGCATTTGTAAGGTTTGCCAAGAAAACTGCTCTACATGTCACATCTTACATATATCCAAGTAATCCTGCTTTAAATCCATTATTTAATTCAGATTTGGCCCATTTTACAACATTGTGGTACCTTTGAAGGACCTTACAGGAGAAGTAGACTTACATTAGCTGTGCAGTTTATAGCTAACTAATGCAAAGAGCAGTGCTGTAGTAAATCTCGCTTTCTGACGTTTACTTTTTGGTGTCTCCAATAGTTTGCGTGTACAAAATGTACATTTGAAGTCAGTGATTCACAATACTGACCACACAAGTTAAAATATTTATCCAGCCATCAGTGATATAATCTGACCTCAGACCCAGAGGAGGTACAGAACATCAACAGAGGCTTTGTGGTTTGGTAAGTGTGGATCGGTCATTGTTTCAATATTATGTTACTTCCAAGTCACAGCATGTGTTAAACTCTTTGCAGGTTAGAATCATCAGCTGGAGCTGGAAGAAGCAGCTTTGTCTTTCTGGAAATCTGATTAAACGTTTTGCCCCACAAGAGTAAATAATCCTTCCCCTGCATCTACACAGTATTAATATTAGGGGTGCAACGATACACAAAATTCACGGTTCGGTTAGATACTTGGGTGTCACGGTTCGATATTTTTTCGATACAAAAAAAACGTTCATGCTTTTTTAATTTGTCATTTATTAAAATTCTAAATATATATTTTAACTCAAAAGTACAGTTTTTAAATTTAATGTTGCTGAAACAAAGTGATAAAATAATAAATCTATCTGATCGAGAACTCACTCATGAGAGTTTATTACAGAGAAATGGCTCTTTCCAAAATAAAAGCTATACCATAGCTTCTTCTGGGCTATATTCTCAGCAGCATATTAAACATATCAGGTCCCCATAAGGAGAATCATGTGCTAACGGCTGTCTAAATGACTCAGGTAAAGTTTGTAGCATGCGTGCTTGTTGTTTTTGTCTGCTTCCACTTGTCTGCAGTCATATTCATTTTGTTCCCACTAGTGCTGTCAGCGTTAATCTGAAATGATGTTAACGCCACAACGCGGCAAATCTCCGTTAACGAGCTACCGCGGATTGCCCCTTGCGTGGGGCTGGACGGCATCAACAAGTTAACGAGCAAACTGCGCTAACGCATTGTGTGGCACATCCGACATACTGTTTTACTTTTGTCCATGACGCGCTTACCTTCAGGGTCATACTTCACATGAAGACCAAAATAGTTCCAAAGGCCAGATCTGAATGAGGGTGGGGGAGGTTCAATTTGCCATGTTGCAACGAGCTTAGCTTCTGTCTTGCTAGCTTGCGCTGCACTCAGTGGATCTGCGCTCGACAGTGCAGCCTAGGCGGAGTAGTCGAACCAGATCCACTGGTCACAAATAAATTTAAAATTTTGTATTGTTCGATACATATGCCTACCAAACCGAAAGCACTGTATCGAATGGATACGAATATCGTTGCACCCCTAACTAATATATATATACATATTTTTTTAAAATCCTGTGTTTAAAAATAATTTAAATGCTCTTAAAGCTATTAGCAGTGTAAAGAAACAAATGCTAAGACTTTATGATTAAAGCATCTACTTACTGTGTTGAAGAGATAACTCCAGATGAAGTAGGGCTGGGCTGTACTTTGGTGGCACAGCCTCAAAACACTGGAAATGCTGCCCCCTGGTGGTGAAAGCTTTTAAAAAGCTTTTTTTTTTTCACCATGAGAAGTTCAGATTTGAATTTAGGATTATTTACATGCCCAGTCTTTCTCTTAATAAAACACTAAAAAAAGACTAGAAAACAGCAGTATATTTACATATTTATTTATATCAAAATATTTGTATAGACAGAACTGAAGTTTACATTTATGTAAAGTACTGAAACACAAGTGCACCTTTATTAGTTTTTGTATAAAAATGCACATCAGATGCCACAGCACAGAGGGGAAACAAGGGTTTAAAGTTAGAAGCTCGTTCTCAGATTATATATTTGTTTGATTATATATTTGTAGATATGATATGATATGAGAACATATCACATGTTAACTGACAGCAAGGAAGTGCCATCTGTAGTGTGCCAGGAGACACAAAAATATATTGTTTAAAGATAGTAAAATAATAAATTCAGTGCTTTAGAGTGTCACACTGACAGTAAACCTTTTTTCCTCAACAAGACCTGAACAGCGCACCTTTAAAGTAACCAGAAAACAACATATGCCAAAACAGATACAATGAACTAAGAATGTAAAGGATAAAATTATTTTAAAATTTTACTATTTAGAAACCAAGTTATAAAAGTCTTTCTTTAGGAATGTTTTTACACTTTCAGTGATCAAAATCATTTCAGTGGCACACTACAGGTTAGCTTCTGATAATATAACTGCATTGTTATTTTTCTATTGACACCAGCCAAACACGACTGAATGAAACCCCACCCAGGAGAAAAGTAATCTTATTTCAGTTAATGTTTGCTGAACTGAACAAGCCGGCAGCTCAAATCAATTACAAACAGACTGACTTAGATTTAAACAGCAGTTTTCCATCTGATGACTCCAGAGACTGCTGACAGCAGCAATGATTCATAAATGAACATGAATATCTTTTCTTTTTTTTTTTTTGAAAGAGCAATGATAAAAAGTGCAAAGCGGTTACATAGTTTGACAGAAAAGTGCAAAAGCTTCATATTGATCGGTCATATAATAAAAAAACCCAAATCTCTCCTCTTAGTTTTCTCTCTTCAGTCAGACAGGTTTTTATTTAGTTTGATTTCATTTCTTTCTCCACTGAACCCTATACAAGGAAGGTGATGGGATACCTGCCAGCACTCTGGTTTTCCCACATATTTGGAGGATTCTCTCAAGAAAGCCTCACAATCTGCATGATTATCAGTGTTTTTTCTGTTTGTCTGATGGTTTTCAAATGTGTGGTTTGCAAGAGTAATTTTTTGTTTTTTAGTTAATTTTAATTTTTACTTTAAGTTTGTTTCTTTGGTTAGCTTCCAGAGCAGGTTTTCTCATGTCAGTTTAAATTTAAATTTTATCAATTTCAATGTGTAAGTTTGAGTCACCAGACAGATTTAAGAAAATCAGACTAGATAAAAACAAAAGACTGTAAAGGCAGGTGAGTCTCAGTCATGTAGACATCCAAGTCTCAGTAACAAAAGCACCAAAACCTCATCAGACATCTTGTTGACAAATCCGACCAAACTAACAAAGACTAAAACTAAAGATATGTCCTTTATATCTGTATTAATAACCTTGTTGTTCACAAAGATAATCTCTTTGCGAGTAGGACCACCAGTCAAACACGTGTCTTCAGAGTAAAGGCACAAAGAGTCCACACACACACACACTAAAAATAAAAAACGGACAATTGAGATGTGCGACTCTTCGGATTTGTAATATTGATTTCAAAGAAGGTTATTCACCAAATTCAGATTAAATGTTTGCTTCAGGAGTGAAAAGCTGGAACAATACAAATTGCAACCCTAACTAACTGAATTGGTCAAAGTTGTCAACACAACCAGCTTGAAGCAGCTTTCATGCCGGTTTACTGAATGTACTGATCTGAACTTCTACAGATATCGCACATATTATATAAAAAAAATAACAAAAACTCAAATAAAGCTGTGTGGAGGGACCATAAATGCTGCCAGGACTCGGTGATATATTTACTATGACATCTGCCTGCTGTGGATTATTAAGACTCAAACTAAATTCACTTCCACATTATAGAGGTGGAGAAAGAAATATTGGCATATAACATATAACATATAACAGCCAAACGTTAATGTCTGACTACATGTTAGGAGGAGACACTGTATGTGCATACTGACTCTTTATGAACCACTACAGCTGTCAGAAACCTTTTATAAAATGCCTTTAAATATAAATTAAAATATAAAGGGGAAAACAGAAAGAAATTGGTGCAGGAAGCCCTATTCTCATCATGTTGTTCCTGCCAGCAGTGGAGACACTTCAGAGGGTGCACGACTGTTGTGATGTGATGCAGGGTTGTGCCCGTGAGTCCAGTCGTACAGGTGACTGCTCTGCAAATCAACCTCTGCTCGCAGATTTATTTTCTTTATTACGAAGAAGGAAAGAAGAAAAGAAGAAAAGATTAGGAAGCGGGTCTTTGTAAATGCAGACATAAAAGGAATGCGTTCTTCTTTTTTTTTACTCTTCAGTGGCATCATTTGTGGTTTTATGGTATTTCAGTTAGACTGAAGCAACATGGGCTAATTTGTTCTGTACAGAAACTTATTAGCTGAGTCAAAGGGGGAGGGAAAAAAAGGATTCCACTTAAATGACTTTCCTTTTTAAGCTCCCAGAGTAAGGCCAAGATCATTATTGTGTTATGCTACGAGTAGATCTGCAGCTGCCGTGAGTGAAACAAAGAGTACCTGAAAATCTCTGATGTAGGTGAGGAAGAAGCTGATGAAGGAGAAGGCCAGAAACCATTCAGAGATTGTGCTGATAATGTGAGCCGTGTAACCCTGAAGGAAAAAGAGGACAAGCTTGAATGCTGCAGTAATACTAAATGAAGAGTATTTGTGTCCCAGTGGGAGCAGTTCATCTGCTCAGAGCTGCTGGCTAAAATCAAAGATCTTCTGTGGCTGTTGGTGCTGACAAAACCTTAAAAACTGAAGAACTAATACAATAAAACACATTTTTCTTGACTACTAAAAAAATACTTTGATGACTTTCAACCTTCTAACACACTCAGAAGACTACTGACCGTCTCTCCAGGAGTCCAGTGAAGTTTGCGAGGTACGTCGACACCTATCAGACTGGTGTACATGATGACTGAAGATATAAACACTGATAGGCTGTTGAGGACTGTTTTCAGAGTCATCAGGACATCGGATATAACAAACAGACTAAAAGACAGATGCAGCTGCCGATTACGGACTGCACGTTTTGCATCCTCGGTATTTACCCTTCGACTGATTGCCTGGTGATATTTTCACAGGAAAAACTGGATTTAAATGCTTCACCAGAACATTTTAAAGGGTTGTATTTATGCATTTGCAGCTATTCATGCATATGCTTTTATTATTTTTGTGTATAATGTGTTTTTTTTGCTTTTAAAAAATTGCTTATACAAAGAGTTTAATTGTAATGTTGGTTGCAGCCAGAAGTGACCTAGAGAGTGGTTATTGCTAAATTATCATCTAGCACGTGTTAGCATGATGAACTGCACTTGTACAACACGCATTAATCAGTTAGTTGACATTACTGCCAAGTAACTGACTGAATTTTATGGAACATAAACTTTTAAAGAGGCTTGAAAAGGCATGAAAACAGTGCAATGGCTCAACTGACTAATTCTGGAGTGTTTTATAAGCACACTTGCCAAAGAAACAGCCAACTTGGGTGTGTTGGCTGAGGAACAAGAGGCACTGCTTCTGTTGGCTTCATTCTCAGGCCCTGAGTTTGCTGCTTGTTTTAGATTAAAGCAAAAATGACGACTACACAGGGTCAGCGGGTCGAAGGATACTGCTGATGATGCTGCCCAGGGTCCAGAATCCGATGCAGAGGCGCAGCAGGTAGATGGTCCTGCTGTGGATGTGGGGCTGCATGTAGTAGGAGAGCACCGACTGAAGCAGGATGTAAAGAGCCCCGAACCCAAAGGTGAGAATCGCCCCCACGAGGTGCATGTAGAACAGGGTGGTCTTCTGCTCAGACAGACACAGAGATACACTGATAACATGATCGATGCGTCAGAACCTGAGCAGGTAGAAAATGATTCCGGACCAGCAGCAGCACGCACCTGGAAGTTAGCCACCACGCACATCCCGAAGGAGCTGGTCCAGCCCACCCAGAGCCCGATGCAGTTCAATCTGAGGAGTTTGAGATCGTCCACATCCAACAGAGCCTCCACCTGTTTGTAACGCACGTACATCGTGGCCATACCTACAAGCACAATAACCATCAGCTACACTATGTGTTTGAGCACTTTTACTGTTTTGAGTATGTGTTTACACCATTTTTACAGAATAGAGCCGTGTGTGTGTGTGTGTTACCTAAAAAGGCTGACACATCCATCATGATGCCAAACACACACCTCTCTGGTGCCATCGTTCCTGTGTCACTGTAACACCAAACAAATGCTGGTTTATAAAAGTCTGGTTTGTTTCTTAAACAGATCAAAAGGTTGAATAAATTATTATTTAACATCAAAAATATTACAATTTCTTCTGTGTTTGTTCAGACCTGATGTACGGCACAAAAGGATCCACGTGTCTCAGCACCACCGCCGTGATGTAAGGGAAGATGAAGGACGCCGCCGTCCAGACGACCAGAGCGGCAGGGAGGAAGCACATGCCCTGCTGGAACCACCACATGGCGCCCTCACTGGATGTGTGCACTGATGCTGATTCACTGTGCCCTGTCCAAAACATCAGCATCATCCTTATTATGAAAGCACTCCATCTTTTTTTTAAAAAATAATTTCATGCATTTAATTTCTAAGTCAGTTTCCACCTGATCTGCGAATCAGCTAGGGAGTTGTGCACCATTACTTTAGCACATTTACCACTCAACGTAAAATTGAACATTTATACTGTGAAACACAGGAAGACTTGCAGCTCGCAAAGGTGAGCCTGATATCTAAATGTGAGTAAAAACAAGACCTTTCATATGCTCTAACATTCTTTGACCAGCCACCTGTCACACACAATGACACGGCCTGTTAAAGTTTACCCAAAAAGAACTTTTTGAAATTTTCTCCAGCAAATAATCAGAAACAAGAGCAAGTATTGGCGATGTTTTATGTGTTACTTAATGTAACAGCCATTAAACGTGCAGTTTCAATATTGAAACTATCATATATCCTATTATATTGATGGTCAAACAGCCATTCTGCTTGGATTTCAGCCTGACTTGATCTCATAACAACATCATTAACTTTAAATATGAAACTTTAACTTGTTAAGAGTCCAAAGAGGGTGAATATCTTGTTAAAACAGCCCAACTCTACTGTATTTTTACACTGATATGTCCAGATACTGAGTAATGCTTTCACATGCAGAGGGAACTGTGAAGATGTACACACACCCAGTGACGAATGTTTTTAATCATTTTGTTTGTTTTTGCATGTGAAAGAGTTTAAGTGGGGTTACATTCTCCTATTTGGAATGATGATTTAAGTGAGCTAAAAAAAAAAGATTTGATCATGTTTGTGACTGAGTCATAACCCTTCTGTTGAAAGGGGGAAGTAAAAAAAAAAATGTTCAAGAACTCATGAGACAGATTGTTACGACACAACTGGTTTGGAAACCTGTTCTGGTCCAATGAAGATGTAAACCAGGATGATTAAAATAAACCTGAAGTGAATCCTTTCAGTTATGGAGGAGACATTTTGTATTCAGTAAGGAAATGTATATATGCACATTCACAGGGAAGTAAATGTAATTTTGGTACTTCTAATACAGAAAATAAACATTAATACAATATTTTTCGAATGCATCCTTTACTTTGTCTTTGTTTATTCGTTTGTTTAAAGAAAACAAAATATCATCAGCTGTGTCTTTCTGAAATGTTTAAAAGAAATTAATCTGAACCTTAATCAGTTAACAACATATTTATATTGATATAAAAGCACTGTTTAACATAACACTTCCCCACACAAAAACAGCCAAAGTCAATTATATGGCTTTTAATGTCTAAGAAATAACAAAACTAGATTACAATTTTAGAAGGAGAAGCACTCAGTAAATTAAACACATACACCAGCATTAACCAAAATATCCCAGCAGCTGGTTATTCAACATGCCCAGCATACTTTTTTTAGTGGCCCAGAGCCATCGTGTTTAAAGAACAACACTTTCATGTTCGTAATAATCCCACATATCGAGACAATGGCCAGCAATTTTATTAAATGTAGTTTACTAGATATAACTAAAAAATGGTGCATCCTCACCAAAACCCCAAATCAATAATTATTATAATAATTTTATTAAATATATACATATATAATTTAGTTGTATTGTATTTTGGATTATTCTGCAGTAAAATTCTGCTACTTATTTTCTAAAAACGTACTTTTGAAGAAGTAAGTTTCAGTAAAAACCCTTGAATAATAACAGGTAATAGTTTATACTGTTTTTGCCCATTTTTGTGTAACATGCCATTTTCACTGAAGGGCAGGTAGATGAGTGAAATCACAGCTACCAGGTGAGAAAGAGGGAATGCAGAAGTGTACAAAGACTATAATATAAGATCTTCATTATTATTTCACACAACCTCTTAGCAATAATGATGAGATGCACAAAAAAAATGCTAATTTTTACTGGGAGCTAGCTTAGAATATGCAAAATGTGTTTTGATATAGCACCAGACTTTCGTTTAACAAAAAATAACCAATACACCAGGATGGAATTTTAGGGTACAAACATGAGTGCAGGAAATTCCCTTGTTCTCACTGAGGAAGCGAAACAAAGTGAAAATATCTCACAGGGGAGACGTTTCAATACCAAAGTGCACTGTAAAAATAGACAATTTAAGGCGTTTGACAACACATTAAGCTGCAAATGAACGCACGTATTTAGTTACACGTGAAAATAAAGAACCACCTACAGACAGAAGGACCAAAACAAAGCATGGAGCTAAACTGGCAACATAAAGCCAACAAATACTGACAGAGACGTCTACAAAACATTGCTAAAGCATGGCTAAAATCATACAATTTATAGCAACTAGTTAGCCAGCTAAAGTTAGCTTCGTTAAGTAGCCTTCACTCATGAACTTGCTGAATAGGACATCTTTACTTTAAAGTTTTATATCTTGAAGCAGACAGCTGCCATAGCGAGGAACCAACAATCGCAACGAGAGAAAGTCAGTTTTTCTCTACTTCAACATAATGACACTCACGTTACTCGAGTCGTCCTGCGACCATAACCCCCCCAGCGCGCACAAAACTGCTCCAGTCACTCGTTTCACACCTCGAAGCAGCTTCTCAGACCTCCGGTAATCACCGTAATCGCCGGAAAAAGGAACAGACTCTCATTTATAATATAAACTTTTTAAAGCGCCTACAACGTTCGAGTTCCTTACTGAAAACTGCGCATGCGCCTGTCAGAAGCGACGAATATTACTTTACCTCCTGAATTTTGACTCGCAGGCGAGCTTGTAGGCATTAAGGACATACACTCAAAACTCATAAACTCAAACATAAATAAGTACATGAACAGCTAAAATATTAAATGCATTAAATATCTATGTGATGTTATTTGATTTTATTTTTCTTTATTGATTTTATTTCATTTTCCAAAGCAATGGACAGTGTGAAGAGAGGTAAAAAAAAAAAAAAAAAAAGAGTGTGTGGAAACAAATTTCAAGGACAGCATAAAGCACAAAAGGAAAGGTTTACAGCATGTTGGTGAGACCTACTGTGATGTGTGGTTTGGTGACAGTGGCACTGACGTAAAGACAGGAGGTGGCAGAGGTGAAGCTGTTAAGATTTTCACTTGGAGTGACCAAGATAGACAGGACACGTGGAGAGAGAGACTCATATATGTAGTGAAGGATGACATGCAGATAGTTGGTGTAACAGCGTAAATATTCCCATTTATTTCTCATTCAAGTCAGTTTTTGTAGCCCATGGACAACCTACCTTAGGAGGTCACCAGCTGGTGTACTCCTATTGCTGGTCTCAAGTCCAGATAAATTGGAGGTCTGCATGAGGGCGTCAAATGTTATAACAACTCCGTGCCAAATAAAAAAGTGTTGATTCATACACTATGGCAAACTTGAGGAAGTAATGGAGCAGCTGTCTTAGTTAGTGTTGGTCATTTATAAGGCTGCAGGTTCTCTGAAGAAGAGCTGGAGTGCTGACGTTTATAGTTATTCATCAGGAGAGTTTCTGGGATGTAAAGTAAAATATTTTTGCATCATAGAAAAAGAACCTAAAGTGAAATTACCCATAAATCCATTTATCAGTGGGAGTCCTTACCTGTTAAAGGTATTGTAATTTGTTTTTAGAGTTATTCAGTCTGACATGTCAGATAAAATAAATTTTAGCTTTGTTCAAACAGACTTTGCCAATGAGATGCCAGTTTTCAATAATATCTATAACATATTTCTGAGAGATGAGATCTGCTTTTGATATCAGAGAGTCAGGTTTCAGCTGTTACACATCATGACTTGAAGTGCTTTGAAGCCCTTTGATGTTCAAATGTCTTACAGGGTCCAGACTAATTTTTCTATGTTGTGCCAGATGGCTGTATGGTACAGGGCAACCAACAGTCCTTGGACACCTCATGTTCAGAACAGTATTTTGTGCACAGAAGCTCTGTTCCTTGCTAAGTTCAATGTCAAACTCATGGTGGGAAAAACAACACCTGGATGGTGGAACAGGTGCACTAACTGGTGTGCATTCTAATTCAGATGGTGTTAATGTAGGATCTATGGTCTACTGATATTAGTTTAAAAGTAGCTATGTGCAGTTCTGTGAAGCTGACGCAGTAAGAGTTAGGTCATAACAGCCTCAGTGTTAGCTTGTTACTCTGTTACTGTGTCTACTTAGTGTTACTTTACCCTGCAATAGTGGTTCTCATATAAAATCTGTGTGAGGGTTTATTTGAACTCTCAGACTTTTTATTATTTTTTCTTTATTTTGCTGTGTGTTGTTTCTAGTTTTCCAACTAATCTTAATTCTGTGCTCTCAGAATGTGCAAGTCTGGTTTTTAAATTTTTTATTTCAGTCAGGGTAAAACAATCATTCTAATAATCACTGATCAAAAAGTATTAACCAAAGAATTTCTTTTGGATTTTATCTAAAAGGCTGTAATTTGGGTTTTCACTTATGATCACTAAGGCTTTGAATGTTTAAAGGGAGAAAAGTTTTATAGCAAGATTAGATGTATTTTGAGTTGCCATGTAAATCTACTCCAGTGGAGTCAGAGAATTAAAAATAGGAATTTTGAAATCAGCATTTAATCTCATTTATGTCATTTATGTGCATGTTTGCATAGCAGACACATAATTCTGTGGCTTAAGAGACTTTAGATGTTGATCTATCAAGCAGAACCTCCAGGGAAGCATCTGATCCTAAATCCCGCTGCAGCACAACAGAAAGCCCAAACATACTGCCCGACTCAGCAACAAGAGGAGAAGGAGCTTTAGCAGATGGTGGATCCCACTGAGCTCTGATCTTCGCATATTACATTCAGTCTGGAGTTACATGAAAAGACAGAGGATACTGAGACAAACTAAATCCAAGGAGGGGCTGTCAAGCTGCTTTGGGAAGCTTTCTAGTAGCATGAAAAACTGTGCAAGTGTGGCGTTTAAAGGAACTAATATCACCACTGGGTGACAGTGTTTCACCAGAAGGTGTTTGTGTAGCTGTAGAAGAAAGAAGGAAATCCTGTATTAGATCAGGGCGGTGCAGCAGTTTGCATGGTCACCTTACTGCAACAAGGTTCTGGGTTCAGACTTCCTGGTCAATGAGTCCCTTTTATGTAGTTGGCATGCTCTACCACAGTCCAAACACATACTTTTTATCTTAACTGTAGATTCTAGATCAGCCATAGGTGCGGACATGAGAGTAAGGAGTTCTCTCTTTTGGCTGGACCTGATAGACTGGCAACATGTCAAGGGTCACCCTGCTCTCACCCTGTGGCTGCTGAGGTAGATCCAGATCAAAGCAGCTGAGAAACTGAAGTAATTCCCCGAGGTAACTGTTTTGGCAGATGATGATAATTTCTTTAAACATTTAAAACAAAAACATGAAAGAAAAAATTATGAAGAAAATTCTAATTCCAGCTACTTGAGGTAATTCGGCTGTCTTGCAAGGATGCTTCCTGTGCGTCTCCTGCATGAGTTGCTTTGGGCATATTCCACCAGAAGGAAGCCCCAGGGCAGACCCAGGATAGCTGGAACCCACAGGCCTCGAGTTTGACACGTATACAAAAGGGACATTGTCACTTTAGCGGTCAAGCAGGTATTTCTTTTAATTTCCATAGTGCACGCCCATACACATGAGGAGGATAGAAAAATCTAGGTAAGTTCGTTATATTTTCTTGAGAACATCAAGACCGTCAACATCAAGATCTCCCAGTTTTTCTCATTTCATTTTGATATGCATTTGCAAAGATACGACACAAAAGATGCTACCTCACAATAGTAAAGCTGGTAAATTCTTCCAAAAATTCCTGGATCTGTTCCAAAGACAGTTCCTTTGACGCTGGGCCTCTAAAGACCTCAACTTTCATTACGTATTTCTTCAGATCTGTCCCTAACTTATTGAGTAATTCTGCAAACATGCATTATGGAGACAATAAATATTGAAGCACTCCTTTGACATTTATCATCTTGTTCTTACATCACTGTTTAAAACTCAAGGCGCTCTGTGCATCACCAGTCTTTTCCATGGAAGACAGAAAAGTACAGAAGCAGGCAGGTGAATCCATCACTTTGATGTTCACAGTAAAAAAACACAAGTACAAACCTGGTTCCAGGCTGGAGTATGAAATTTATTCGCAATGGCAGGTGACTTTGTTTACCATCTTAAGAGAACACAGTGTTGTGCACACTGATGAGATACCTGAGCTTGGCAGTCTGACCAACATAACCAATGCACACATTGACAACACGCTGGTCTCTGTACAAAACAATAGAAAACAAATGGGTTTAAGGCAAACCTTTACTGGTAACAATGAGAGATGTGACCTCACATCAGGAGCTATATATGTGTTGATGCTGAATCTCTCAGTCTCTAGTTACAGTACAAAACTATACAGTAGAATACTACACATGCGTATTAGCTCATCATCTCCTACATCAACGATCAGACACCAACTGCAGAATTTAGAAGGATAAAAATGAATATTACTAATAAAATAAATGTGACATTGAGTCAGTACTGTTCTTTATTGCACAACGTGCAGAATTTACAACTACAAAATCTGTTAAAAACAAATCAACAAAGAATGGACTCATCAGTGTTCTTCAAGACGCACTTCATCCAAACCGCAAAACCACCTCAGAATTTTCTGAGATTTTAATTTTTCTTTATGCCTTCAAAGCAAAACAGAAATATTAGAGAAGTTAAGGTTTTCTCTGTTTATCAACTTAGTTTTACTTTGCCCCAAAACTGAAGCTAGATTCTGATATTGTTAAAATGATTTTATTCTTTACAATTATGAATAAACTTAAACTTAATTTTTTTTGTTTTTACATTACATTACGTTTTAAATTTTACTTTGGCATTTCATTATGAAGTGATTAAATCCAGAAATATCTTAAAGCAGTTTACCTACTCATAGCTATTTTACCTATTTTCTACCACACCAAACTATTTTTATTGCCCAGCATTTTTTACGCAGCAGAAACTTTCAATGTATTTTTTAGAAAACATCCACTGAATAGAATTTTATTCTCAGTATTTCAAATTTTCTTCTTTCAGCACCTTTATAGTCGATTCTTTCCTCTGCCAGCAGTGTTGCTTTTCAGTATTTATTGTAGTTTTAGTCTCAGTATATTAAAGCTTTTCTTCTACATTAATTTCCCATTTAGACGAATTAATATAATTAATATTCACATTTTCTGACAAAAAGGGAATAACAACTTAAAATATACATTATATGAGCTGTCAAGACTTTAAATATGTGTTCCAACTTTCCCATTTTCCAACACATTATACACAAAACCTTTAAGCACTCTACCCTCACTCCAGTGTTTTTCTTTTAACCTTTATTTTCATTAAACCTCTTTACTCAAAATGACTTTATTTGCATGATATAAAAACACAATACACTGAGCCATAATATTTCATCTTAAGGCATTAGTGGACAATGGTTTGTGTGATTTTGGGTGAAGTGGTCCTTTAACACTTGTGTGTAGAAGGCTTTGTTTACATGAATCAATGGCCATCAGTCTCTTTTCATCCAGATAACACCACCACCGCTGCCCTGCACAAGAACTCATCCAGCTGAGACAATGACGCAGCTTGGAGGACAATGTACACTGAGAGCCTCTCAATTCAGTCAACATTTGGCATTGTGGGTCATTTCAAACACGGCGCAGAGGCAAAGCACAGTATCTGCAGATGGAAGTATTCAACAGAAAGTAAATAAAACAGGCACAAAATGTAAAAGCAAGACGCTAACCCCTGCTGTTAAGGACAAACATGAGCTCCACGTGAATACAGGCCGTCACTACAGGTCCTCTCCAGCAGCAGCAGCGATAAACACACTCTGAGGCGTAACAGCATCAGACGACGACGACGATGTGGAGGCAGAGCAACCAGCAGCCACATTTCAAATCAACACATTTTTATTAAGTTTGATCTGACTCAATCAGTCACCACCTTAAAAACCGTGACATCATCAGGTGACCTCACCTCCCGCACACTCACATGTGCACCTGTTCTGCTGAGGCAGGCGTGTGTTTTGGAGGAAACGTGATGTACTGTGCAGGCGGATGGTAACGCTGAACACACAGCAGTGATTCAGTAAAGTAGCTGCAACACACGAAGGACCATTTTTCATGTGTATGTTTCATTTTCACATTTTCTGTTATTCAAAACTGTTCTTTGACAAATACAGTGAAAGGGAAACTTAACCGACCTACTAACAAGCATAGTCTATGTCTCAAAGCCAGATAAATCATTAAAAATGAGCTAAACCGTTGCACTACTGGAACACACATGGAGTGCAGTTTTATTTTGACATGCTGCAGGGAATGCATCTAATATAGAGCACAAAATGCATGTTAATCTGTTTTTCAAAACAATACCACTCCCCCCAAATGCACCATTTCAACCTGATTTTTTTGCGAAAAGTACACAGGATAAAATGTTTCAGAAAAATAAACAAAAACAAAGAAGCAGGCGGATTATTTTTCTTATCATTGTGGAATTTGACACTTAAAAACAAAATAAACAAAAAACACCAATAAATAAAGCAGAGATCAGTAACAGAGTTGGATGAAATAAGTCTACTGCTTCACTCCACCTGTAGATGTTTTGATCTTTGCTCTCATCAACTAAAAAATGAGAAACTTGAGAGTTCATTCGTACATGAGGTCAAAAGGAGCTGACGGACCTTTCACTACAGCACACTAAACGACCTTTTGCCCTCGCCCACAGCCCCCTTTACGTTTACAATATAAATAAAAGAAAGCCTATACCCCGTAACAAAAGTACCAACTTCATGAGGACTATATTAGCAAAGAGCTTAACAAACAAACCAAAATCTCACCTGAACCTAAATCCAAAGTGCAAATTTAACCAAGAAAGTGGCAGTGAAATAATTTGCAGGCTTGTACAAAAAGGACGTTCTGATTTGCTTTAAACAGAAAAAAAAAGAAAGAAAGAAAGAAGTAACATGGGCATCAGGTTTCCTCCAAAACCACATTTTGCTGATGTAAAACAGCTGCACTGTTTTTGTGTAGGGGATGGAGTGTCTTTAAAAATCATACACATGAAGGAAGGTTAAATAAATGTGTCAAAGAAGGATTTTTAACTTAAAAGAAAGCACAGACACTGTAACAGTTTGGTATTTACAATAGCAAAAAGGTAAAGTTACAAAAATTATAATCATGAAAAGCAAAGAGAACGATTCGGTTCCTATACATTTTCTTGCACGTGAACAGTTAAAACACGCTGTAAGTTTCTGTCGTTGAGCATACTGAGTAGCACCTGTACTCTCCTGAATATCTGCTCTTTGCAACCGTAAGTTTGTCAGAAGATTTCTTAGTACTGGAGCAGAAAATGAAACTGGTATAAATGTAATTCTGCACTGGTGAAAAACAGACAATGACAGTAATATTCCAGTATCTTAATATATATTATTTGTCCTGACATTCAGTTGGCAGAAGCACACAGTTTACACCACGTCACCCACCCTTGCGTCTCTACGTGGAAAACAGAGGGAAGAAAAGGTGAGTGCAGCTAACAGGAAGGGTGCAGAGTCAGTAATGGCCGGCGTGTCCTCAGTGAGGAGCTGAGCCGAGGACTGAACAAGGCTTGATTTTGAAAACAAAAATGTGAAGATGGCAGGCAATCTGGTTGCAAACACTGACACAGTAACGCACCAAGTCAAACAAGGAAAGGATCTGCGGGAGAGAAAGAAACAAGGTCACTCTTTAAAAGCAGAAAAACAGGAGCTTAACACACTGCGGAAACCCACTGATGCCAAGAAAATGAAAACTAGATACTGATATATGGGCTGGCCAATTAAGCCACGTTTAAGATATTCCAGCATGCGCCCATACGACCCTTTGATAAATCATGGTAGCACTTTTTATGATAGCTCAGCAGCAGTGTTGTCATAAGGAGAAAACAAGAAGATAATTCAGAACCTGCAAGTTATTAAAACTTATTTACCACATAATATGTAAATAATTAAGTAATATCTTGTATCAGCACTGGGTTTAGATGAGTAATATTACACTGTAAGTTATGTGATGTGGAAGCAAATGTATGGCTATGAAGCAAAACCAACAGGTAACAGTGGTATAATACTGATACTGGTATACTGGCCATGCATACTGTGTGTTGTGACGAATGCTGGGGACATATGGTAGGACTAATTCCAGCATTATAACACAGTAATAGTCTCCTAATATGTTGAAACACCAATAAATACTTTGTCATTATTATGAATTAATACCACTTTAAAGCCAGCATACAAGAAAATTAAATGGACAGATGTTTCCATTTTATTCTAAAAGATTTTAAAGACGATACTGATTACTAACTGGTTTCCTCAAAATCATGCATGTTTCCACATTATCCCCCCAGTTCCTGACACCTTATTACAAAATCACATAAACTTCAGTGTAACATTGCTCAGCTAAAACCACTGTTGATACAAGACGATTAGTTGGCTTTTACTCAAGCATTTAATTGGTAATAACTTCTTGTTTTCACCTTATTAGCCCACTATTACCACATTATTATTATTATTATTTTTACAGAGCTGCAATAACAAATGCAACCAAAATTATAAATATATAAAAAATATCTGCTTGGGTCCATCGGATACAAATCTGTTTCTACTTGTTTTTTTGTCTTGAAGGACAAAACTGGTTTATTTTAAACTTAAAGTTAGATATATTTAATTTTACGGACTTACGTTTTGTTTCTAGGGATGATTTGTATTTGAAGTATGCCAGCAATTCATTAAGTGATGTGGTTTGTCTTTGTTAACAAGCATAAATGTTTGGGCTAATTTAGAAATAACATCATTGTTCATTTATAACAGTCTTGACACTGCCTGGTGGTGCAGACTGAAGCAGGGTTTTCGCACTGAACACCAACTTCACTTATTGCTTCGTACCCTTACAGGCAACAATGGGCTTCCATACAGCACAGACACCATCAGTAAGAAGGTGTAACAACTATGGATTAAACAGCAACAATAACTGACTGAAGGTGATACTGTGACTGTCAGAGTAGGAAAAACACAAAGATATAAACACTGAATTCTAGACCTGCCAAAGCCTGGACATGACCCAGCTAAATGGAACACATCCATCACTCATATTATTAGTTACCTCTGTGATTTTCCAGCTTTTCAAAGTAAAAATGTCATGACCACATTTATCCAAACTTTGCATCGTGCGTACTTACCAGTGCAATCCAGAGCACCAGGTACTCATCAATAAAACTATTGAAATACTGATCCAGGAACAGTAGTCCTGGTCCCAGGAAGGCTAAATCGTGGAGATGCATCTCACTTTTTGTCATATGTGCTACCTGTACACAAAGATCACACACAAACACACACACACAGTTTCAATTAAACAGTCATCTCTGCAAGGCACTGGAGTTGTTTGAAGTTTCAATTTTCTACATAAATTGCATCAAACTTCCTCTGTTACAGTTTGATGTGGTGGCCTGCCTAATGAATCTTGGATGCATCTTAAATTATTGGGGAGTTTTCCCACCCCATCTCTGTCCTAATTTTAGCAGATGAGAGGCAGCATCTCTCCACTTTGAGCAGGAAAGGAAGACAGTTTTAAACATGAGCAGTTCAGAAGTCTCTTCCTGGGGATGTTTAGACTCTTGAATCCCCCCCCCAAAAAAGAAAAAAGATGTATTTATTTTTTGTGATAATTATTTGTGGCATTTGTGAATCTTAATGCTATTTTGAAACCTGTATTTATAACTTTTTGTTATGAAGAGCACTAACAAACATGTTTTTTAATGCCAGCAGAAACTCGAGGTCCAGTAGAAAACCTGGGTGAGAACGAGGAGACAACATGCAAAGTTCACTCCAAAGCCCCCTGCCTGGATCTGAGTCCCTTTTGCTGCTGTTGGCAACAATGTCAGCAACCAAGCAACTATGCTGTTAAATGTTTTTGCAGTGAGCTACATCAAACGCTACCTTGTCTGCTCCAATAGCTCAGCTTTAAAATGACCTGCAACTAAATCAAAGCAATAAATTAAACTGAGAGTCAAATGTTGAGTTTTTATGTTAAGTTTCAACCGTGTTTCATGATTGTTGATGGAAAGCGGCTGAAAAGCCAACAGTGTAAATTAGAGAAACAAACAATCCTGTTTTTATCCTCCTGCAGTGTCTGCAGTGTTTTGGATGCTGTACCAAAAACCTGGAAGTAGTTTTACTGGTTGGCAGTCTTTGTCCTTACGTACAGCTATGAGCTGTGGGTAGTGACGGAAAGAATTACACACTAAAACAAGTGGTGGAAATTAGCTTCCTCATTGTCTGGGCCCTCAGAGATAAAGGAGTTTGGTTATTTGGGAAAGGCTCAGAGTAGAGCCACTAATCCTCAACACCAAAAGGAGTTAGGTGTGGTGTTTCGACATGTTGAACAGAGAAGAGACGTCAGGGCAGAGCCAGGATAGCCTGGAAAGATCATGTCTCTCAGCTGGCTTAGGAAAAATAGCTAAGTTTGTCAGCATCTATGCTTTTTCAGGAATCCTTTCCCAATGATTATTATTTCATTGATAAGCTGAAGTAAAGCTGAAACGATTAAATAAGCACGTTAGCTACCTCATGTCTATTCACAGCTTACACTGATAGCATGAGGTTTACAAAGTGAAAAATATAAGCTTTTTTTGGTTTGTTGATGGAACTATTCAAACAGTTTTATCCTACTTTCAGTATTTATGCTAAGCTAGGCAAATCACACCTTTGATGCTCACAAGTAAAACTTGCAAAATGTTAAAACCTTTTTTGAACACTGAGCATCGTTCATCCTCTCCAGACTATCTTTATGCAGGATATCAGGAATAACAACCGTGAAAAACACAACGCGCAACCATAATTCAGTAAATATAACCTAATGATGATTATAAAGAGAGAAAAAAAAAAAGTATGTTTGACTTACAACTAATTTATTGGTGATTTTGGCCGAGACAAAGCCAAATGCCAGGATATAAAGACATGGATGATTTTCAAAGAGCTGGACAGCAGACTTTTTGTATATCATCATCGCCAAAATTATGACTGAACCAATATGTAAGACTGGAGAGAGGACACTGGTTCCCTGCAAGACAAGGGAGGAGAAAAAGACAATTAATATCAGTGGAAATCGACAGAGGAGCTGCTCAGGTACAAAAAACTGTAACACAAACTAAAGCTAGCCTAACAATGCTTTTATTCTGAACGGAAATCAAACTTTATTCACCAGAATACTTCTGCACCAGAAGAACAGCTAAAAGGCTTCTAATGCATTACACATATACACTTAACTGATCATACAGAAAATGTAAACCCTTGCTTATCCCTCATATCACTATTGCCAAAATGCTGACCAAAGCACTGCACCACAAAACCGGTGGGCCATTTGTGTACTGTTTGTCTGTTATTTGTAATGTTGTTTTGCTAAAATCTCATGTTTACATTACATATTTTTCTACAGATATCCATTAACATAGGTTTCAGCTGTACGTACTCTGCTACATAAGACACAGCCTGCAGATCAAGTTCCCCCTGTGTGTAAATTACCCCATCATCTGCTATGTAAAAATAGGCTGTCAAGCTGGTCAAAACACTGGGCGGTTCTCATAAGGCACCAGGGCAGAACTGTGCAGCGCATCAGTCAAAAAGAGGCATTACAAACCAGGACAGGACACTGAGGGCTTACTGCTATTGTGGATCCGTTTTTGCCCACACCTCCTGTGAAAATAACTCTGAAATAATTGGTGCAGGAGAAGATGGCTCCTAACAAAGTGCAGATGGCAGGAATCATTTTCATCTGGATATTTAGGATCGGAATCTGGAATTCGAGACATTGACATGGAAATCTTAGATGTTTTTATGCAACACAAAGTCATCAAAACAAATCCTGATCAGACAGACAATTTGCATTTTTGTACTTTGAGAGCACAGTCACTACACCACCCTCATTTAAACCACCATGACTAATGTTAGAGACTACTAAAAGGCACTTACTTATAACAATTACAGTAAAACAGTTTAAACATGACTGTTAGAGCAGCATTACTGTAAAATGATCAAGTTAAACGTCATGACATTACAGTCTCATTGTCATTGGTTCCAATTTCTTCAGATTAAGATCAATCAGAATTACCAGTGACTGCCAAAAAGCAGATCCTCCCACGGCGGCCAGCAAATACACGATTATAATGAAGATTTGCACCTCAGTCACATCAATGCTGAGTGGGAGGAGAAAGCAGAGAGTTTACGGTGAGGATTAGTGACGTATAACAGCACACAGTCATCCTGCAGCATTCCTCCACAACACGCTGCCGGACACGGAGCCCATTCTTCTGCTCAACACGTTTGATTTGGAGGTTAAAAGGTGCGATCAGTAATATTTCACTGGCTCGGTCAACAAAAGGACGAGTTTTGTTAGCAGAGTGAGTCACTCCCCTGATCTCTTTGACTTGAGCAAGTTTACTGCAGGGCAAACTGTGACATGGGTCTAGTAAACGTCACTAGGACATCAGGTTTGATGCATGTAGACAATACCCGAGCAAGGCTGCAGTTTCTCTGCTGCTCGTTTCCTCCTTATCTGCTTCTTGCTGTGATCGTGGTGACAGCTGAAGTTTGTCTTATATTTTGATTATGAAAACCATCTGATAACATGTTTTCATTTATTATTGGCTCCAAAGCTGACAGTCTGTCTTGGGATATACAGCACTGTGCGAAAGTCTGAAGCCACCGCTCATTCGTTCATGCTTTGCTTCCAAGAAGCCAGATTTAATTGTTTTGTAAGCGATGTTGAGCAGTAATTCTACAAGTTTTCTGAGGGTCTTTCAAAGTTTTTCCTTTTGACATTGGCTGCTTTTTCCATTCATTTTCATTTCAAGTCCTTCCACCTGACCATTTCCAGGACTTTCTTTTATTAGTTTTTTTAAGCTACTAAAGACTGACCTATGAATCATTACAGGATAAAGGCACCCAACTCAAGAGCTAAACCAATGTTTTGTCTACACATAACAGAGACTTTGTGACTAGCAGCCTGTTGCAAAAAGCATGTTATGTTTATACCCAAAGAGCTGTTAGCTGAATAAATTGGCATCTGTCAGCTTGGTGTGCAGTGTGTCTTTAAAGATTTTGAGGAAACTAAACTGGAGTACAAAAGACGATGTGGGAGGACTAAAAAAACAACAACAACAAAAAAAACCTGTGTAGAGCAGACAGACAGGATCTGAAAGTCATGTTCTTAAGAAGCGAAAAAAACCCATTAAAGAGAGCTGCATCTGGTCCCTTCAGTTAATACACTCTTATACTGCTTCATCAAAAATAGTCTCAGTGGAAAGGTGGCTGTCAAGCCATTCTCAGACTGACATATGCCTAATTACACAAGTCATTGGCTGAAAATCAGTGAGAACGGGTCTTAGAGTGATAAGTCCAAGTTTTAAAGTTTTGGTTCATTGCCCATATGTTACGGTTGACATGAAGAGAGAGGTACAACAGAGAACGTGTACAGCCACTCTGTAAAACCAGGTGGAGGCTCTGTTATGGCCTCTAATCAAAATATTTAGTTTATAAAAATGTAAACGCATAAAGTCCTTCTTAACAAAAGTTTGAAACTAAAATCCTATAAATGTTATATTTGACAGATGAAAGCTAGCTGCCCAATTGCTTCAGCTGATGCTACTCAGAGCCATATTTTACTGACCGCACCTTCAAGCAGAAATGAGTACGAGCTGATCTGACCATGTGACTCCATGCAGGTCAGAGTTCACTGTGGAAGCGGACAACAGTGAGCCATGCAGGCAGCAGCCAGAAAGTTTACCATCACGCTCCACAGGCAGGGACCCACAGTGGCTGTGAGCATCTGTAATCCTGCTAGACAGAGCTGCACCTCTGTTATATCAAATCTACACACAGAACACATCCACATTTACTGCGGGTCACCTGAACATGTAAATGCTGTGATCTAATGACAAGACTAAACCTCAGGTCTAATTAACTTGCTGCACCTTTTATTAACTTTTTCAAAGCTTTGGACTGAGTTCCTGAAAAACCTGTTTATGACTACCTCACAGGTTTCAGTAGGTAAAGTCAGGAGGTGATTCAAAATGACGACATTCTTTCTATACTAATAGTCCATTCTGCCTAATATGAAGATGTTGGCTTTAAAAATCAATCACGTAAATCTAATATTTGTGTTCAAAGAAAAATCAGTGTTTATATTTATACAGAAAGTGTTCAATAAGAGTGAGAGTGCACATAAAGGTCAAGTAAACAACTAGAACTTTTCAGGGTTTTCAATTCTTAAGTTAGTCACCATAAAATTTTAATGTCACCCTCATTTGTAATAAAAATCAGAGATTATTGGTTGACAAACTGAGCAATTTACTACTAATAATAAAAAACTCAGACTAGTTTAACAGCCAGAAAAACATCTGAAACCTAACAGATTGAATTAAACAGTCTCTACAGCTGTTGTGTGTGTTTAAGTACCATTTGAGACTTAACAACATCCTTTGATAATGAAATCCTATGAATTGTGCAGCCATTTGAGTCATGCGTAATATTACGCATATAAAATGCCAGAATACACAAAGCTGTGCTAATGTTAGCTGTGCTAATGTTAGCTGTGCTAACTTCAGCAGCCTTTGTTGCTTTCAGTTTAAAATTTTGCATAACTGTGTAAAATTGGCCTGGCTTCATGGCAAAACATGGAATAGTTACAGCAACTCAAGTAAATCGAGTTCATGGCCATGAGTTGTCCTGTCAGGAAGTATTGCCTAAACCTAGCAGAGTTTTTTTTTTTTAAATAATTAGGAACACCATTAAAACAGCACAAATGTTTTGAGGTAATCTGTCTGAACTTCAACTACTCCAGCCTCCAGATGTGGACATTTATTAATCCTTTAAATCCTACATAGAGCAATTCTATGTAGATAGACATGACAGAAGAAATGAGACTGACAAAAAATGTAAAATGAAAAAACAAAATATAAAACAAAACAGAAAAGGAACATTTGCACCCAGAAGTAAGAATCGATAGACTAAAAATGTATTTCATGAACAGCAGTGAGGCTGTGATTGCATATTGTAAAGTGGTTGCATATTTACCCCCCCCCCTGGTCTTAAGACGACTACGTGTGTTGACAGATAAGAAAAATGGCTGCAAACTGTTCTCTTAAAGAAGAAAAGGAAAATACGCAGTTTTTATCGACTCACATCCCAAAGCGCAGCGTTCCTGACACATATGTTTGCCAGTGTGCACAGTAGAACATAAACATCCCGGCAAAGCAGCAGAAGAACATCCAGTCTGGGTTGGTGCCCAGCTGCGCTGCTATACTGGTTCCCAACACCACAAACACTGCAGAGAAAAAACACACAGATTGTTCACTGAGCTTCAGATTTTCTGAAACACAGAATCAAACAGGATGTAAACTGACCGGTGGAGAGGGAGTCACAGCCGTGGTCAAACAGCTCACCCAGCGGAGAGCTGCTGTTAGTGCGTCTGGCCTGCTTCCCGTCGATGGCGTCCAACGACTGGTAGATAAACAGACCCACCGCACACAACAGGTATGCCCAGAGAGGAGCCTGGAGCAAAAAACACAAATAATCACATGAAGAAGAGGTCACTCTATGGTGATGCTCACGAACAGGTGCAGTCTAAGGCAAATTTTACATGCCGTGGCTGGTGGAGGATTGGGCAGCATGAACATGATGGTTTCTTTCACCTCATTAACATACATAAACACAGAGACTGCAATTGTTAGGGTTGTGCTAACACCTTTCATAACGAGTACTGTGGTGCAGGTGAAAGAGGAACTGGGTGGGGAGTTTAGTTCCTACTATGAAGTAAAGGCTTCAGTGTAAGGCCTTGTTCACATACAATGATGAATGAATGATGTAGATTAATTAACTGAGCGGAAATGAACGGAGATCATCTGAACAGTCATTAAAATTTTTTGCCTTTAGGCTTGTAGTTGTCTCTCTCATTCAAGTCTTTACAGACAAACGCACTCAAATCAGAATAATTTATTAAACCCTAAGGAAACTGGAGAAACAAAAGCACCTGTGCAGTTTCTAATGTAGCAGCAGACAAAAATAATCTCACTTTCTTCCTCTCATTGTGAGATTTGATATTTCAATGTAGCTGAAACGCCCACAGATGACAGAAGCAGCAGCAACATGTCAGTGCTGGCTGCAAGAACGTCAGTTGCCTTTTTACTCCCCTCTGTCACCCAAATAAATATCACCAGATTTAAAAAAAACAATATATACGGTAGCTGCAGTAATTACAGGAGCTCTCATATATTTGAGTCCTAAGAGCTCACATATGAAAGTCAACAGTTTTTGTTGGAGGTTGAAGGTAGTTCCAAAGGAAAATCACTGGTATTCAGGTATGTGGACTTTCCAGACCAACCAGGAGGTTTTCAGTGGAAATTAAATACAGTTACAGTCCGATGGGTTAGCATTACAAAGACTAAAAGATCATTACAAAGCTGTCTACATGGATATAAGCCAGAGCAAGTGACATGTCTTTATGATTTGATTCATTCATGCAGACCCTTTGTCAACAAATTAAGTCAGCTCAAAGTGACTTTATCCAAAACATGCATTTAATACTTATTACCCTGTTTAATAAGGATATTGATAACCATTTATAACCTCCACAAAAAAAAATGAAATCGTGACCAAGCAGCAACCTCAGCATCTGAACAGCAAAGTTAACACCAAGAACAAAAAAGACTGCAGTCCCTCTAATGGCCACTTGAGGCTGACCCTCAAACTTCATCAACCCCATAGATTCCCATGTTAAAATGTCCAACTTTATAGAATTAATAACCACATTTATATTATTTTTCTGTTGTTTTTTTGAAAGTTCTCTCCATCCTGTGTTCAATTAACATCATTTCTGCCTCCAAAAAAGCAACACTGAGGCTTAAATGTGCAGAAACACACGGACAACACCACAGTGCCAATGTTTTTCTTTTATATACACGAATCTAAAAGCATCTTTACCAACACTGCTTTCAATCATGAGTTAACTGATGATTTTCTTATTACACTTTTCTTTCTCCGAGCTCTTCTGATGTTTCACATTAAAAGCCTTCCAGCAGCTCCGATGACCTAATCTTACTACTTTGATATCTGGTTATGTTTTAATATAAAACATTGACAGAAAATAACAATAACAGTAGCGCTGTAGCTATGGACCTCATCCTCTTTAAGATTATCGGCTAACCTGCTCAGTGGCAGTTGGGCAGTAGTAGACGAGCACGAGGGTGGTGAAGACATTGGTGGCCAGGCCAATGATGGTGATGAGATTGGGTGCAATCCAGGAAGGGACACGTCCTACCAGCCATTCCCAGTAGCGCTGCATTAGAGGCTCCAGCAGGGAGCGTCCAGCACTGCTGTACCTGCAGGAATGGGCAACAGGTAGCAGCAGTTAAGACACAGAGGAGCGACAGATATGAATGTTTACCGACTTTTACGAGGGCTTGACAATTATTAACTGTGTTTAAATATATCTCACCAAGCTGTAGAAACAGAGTTACAGCTAGAGTTTCTTGAGTTTGTGAGCTGCAATGAAGAGTTATCATCAAAGTACTCAATGAAGGTTAATGCTCCAATCAGCACGAGAACAAAACACAAAAATCTCATCCAGACAAATGGGACGCTACATTATATGGCTTATGGTTGATCTAAAACATTTTGCTTTAGTACATAGGTGTTTCGTCAAATACATGAATATTTGTTATAGTTTTACATTAGTCTCGGACGGTTAAAAGATGGTCGATTTGTTCCTCCTCGTGCTTGTTTAAGTCTCATTAGCAGCTTGTAGGAATACTTCAAGTTTGGTGCTGCTAAAGGAGGTTCTGTGAGTTATAAACTGAAGAGTTCACCTACTTTTCTCAGCTTGTGCTCTAAATTATAACTAAATACATTCTAAAAAGACTTAAAAGTACAATTTCATTTCTATAGTACCTTTCAGACAAACATAACAAAAACCCTTCATAGATAAATACCATAGACACCAAATAGCATCATTAAAAACTTTAAACCAATAACCATAAGTCCTCTGAATTCAGAGGTGGCTGGCGGCCAGTCCTTTAAATGTTAAAATGTTTAAGATGTTTTCAGATTTAATAATAGAAACATTACCTTAAACTCCATTTGGACGGATTTTTAATGTTCTTAATCACGTCACTGCAAGAAATTCCAGCACCGTTTCACCTCCTACACATTTTAGATAACACACTGTGGCTGCTTCTTTAAGACTGCTATTATATGTGTAAATCCAGTTAACAGTATCATTAGCCAATTTATCTTAACAGCCTAATTTAACATCTTAAAAATAAATAAAATCCCAGCTGCTTAGGCCCAAGAGGGGATCAATTTCACCCCATCGGGCTTGTAACACCCTGATGGAAACACTAAAGATGATAATGAAGATGTCGGTTTTGCTAGCTCATTAGTCTCAGACAAGACTAATGGCTTCAAAATAACAGTTCACCAGAACTCTGTGGTTAAACTCAAACAATGTTGTTAACTTATTTGGATTAAGTTCTTAAATTCAAACAAGTACTTTTGTTGAACTTTTTTTAAAATTTTGAAATGACTTCCTGTTTAACTGGGAAGACTATGTTTTCACTTCTGATGTATTATTTGACCTTAAATTAAACAGAGTGATAATAAGGTTTTTGACTCAACCCGACCGGTGAGTCTGAGAGGGAAACACGAAGAAGGGAAGGAAAACAAAAACTCAGCACAAGCTGCTACAGGCCTGATCTGTTAACAGTAACATAGCTTGTCAATCCTGACATACCAGCAGTTTCTTTCCTAAACCAATCATAACTACGTACATCTGTTATCCATTAATGTAACACTATTTTTGAATTACATATTTCAATAACAGAGAGCGCTAGCACAAATCTTGACAAATATAAGCTTAAGTCACAAATTTTCCTGGAGAAATCGGGTTTAATTTAGGAGGTATTGTGTCTGAGAGGCTGTGGGAATCATTTCATTTTTTTTTCACGTTGAAACAAGTCTGTGAGAACACTTGGTGCAGGCAAGTCATGTTTCATGCTGTGGAGACCACAAACACAGACCTGAAGCTAAAGTCTCTACAAAAAATTATTACAATTTGAGTCACTATGCTAGCTATAAATATGAACTGGAAACTGATCTTGTAGACAAGGGCTGAGGACTCAGCTCCATTCTCTTCAGACTGTTAAAAGGCAACCTATTATAGGGCCAAAAATGATACTGTCTGAGATAAATGAGATGATTATTTAACACAATTATTTCTGGACTTTGGAAAAATGACAGTTTTATTACGGTTTGAAAAAGAAGAAATTTAGATTTCCTTGAACTTTCATTTTATTTTAATCAAATAAACCCATTAAATAAATGTGAAGTTAAAAAACGCTGCCACACTTTTTTAATATTTGGTGTAGAGGAGCATCTCGTGACTCAGTGTCAGCCCTCTTCTGACTGGATGCCCCTAACAAAAAGATTTGAACACTGCATCTGCGCGCATGAGATGATCATATTATGACTACACCCTCTCTTTGAAATCATACACAGCCAAGAGTAGAACAAAAAACTGAGCATGTGCTTTTAGCTCACAGGGATTACTGTAGAAACGCTCACCTCCTTATTTGAAATCTTTGCTCGTTTTTTATACAAGCATCCAGTAATGCAACAGTACACATCTGACATAAAATAGATTTCCCACATTTCACTGTCTTTTCACTCCACTTACTAACACTTTGTTTTCCTGAGTTCAGCGTACACAGCAGAAACCTGCATTACCTGTGCTCCTCCAGTCTCTTGAGTTGGTGTCGAGACAGGGGGGGTGAGGGCAACTCAATCAGCCTGCGCAGGACTCCAGGGGACAGCCAGCAGGTTGCCTCCATGCCCATGCCGTGCCCGGGGTCTTTGTCCCGGCTAAGGCCTCGGCGAGTACGCAGACCCCCCCCTTGCTGCTGCCCCGTGGCGCTCATGAAGCCCTGCTTCCTGCTGGTCTGGTCCCTGATGGCTCTACCTCTGCCACTGCCACTGCCCTGCCCGTGGGGCTAAAGATCCACAGTGAGGCCGGATGATGCCTAAGAAGAAAAACCCAACATCATAAAACTGCCCTGTGGAAATATCTCAGCAAAAAGAAAAAAAGAATGCAGCTCCTAAAATCCCAAAAAACAATTTCAGAGGCTACAACTAAAATTATTATTATTTTATAATTATTTTATAATTATTCTTCTAGGCTACTTGTTATACATCAATGTTAAATCTGGTGCTTAAGAACTTTCTCTAACAAATCCTTCAATTGGAAAAGCTAAAACTTGAAAACAGCTAAAATTTAAAAAATAATATACTTTTTTTTTTAACTAAAAAAAATGAATTCACTTCACTAATACCAAGAGCCACATGGGAATAGTGCATGACCAACTGCAACTGTTATTGATGGCATAGGTTTTTTTTTTCCTGCTTGAATAATTTTAGTGAACATTTACCTATTTTAGGTAAATGAAACACTTACTATGCCCTAGTTTTAGCATAAAGTCAGACAAAGGCTCCTGCAAAGTGAGCTGTCAAAAGCCTAAACAACCAACCTCCCAAATACCTCTATAGCCCTGTTGCACTATGGAAATGTGGATGCAATACTCTTGAAAGTGAAAGTGCAATGCAGATATCTGCAGCTCCTGTAACACCCACATAGACATGCTCAAGACTGGTTAAAGAATGCAAGTCTGACGCCATGTTTAACCAGTGCTAAGGCAACAAGTACAGTGGAAATGCATCAGTATAATAAAGGAGGGTTTGCGCCCCCCCCTCCTCCCCATGATCCTGTCTCTATCAGATGAGTAGCATGGTGACAAAAAGCTCTTTTACACTTCACCCATTTCTGTTATTCATATTTTATAAACCTAAATTAATTACCACAAAGCCAAATAGGCTCATGTATTATTGTTTTAAAAATACAGGGGTAAAGTTGTGACAGCAGATGTTTGGGTTAATCAGCTGATCAATTATTTCGATGTATAATCAACATTAACTGACAGTTTCAATATGGAGAAAAGAGCCATTAGCAGATCAATAGAGACGAAACTCTGACTAAGTCTCTGTGATGCAGGCCCTGAATGCTAATGCTGATAGCACAAGTTCACAGCAAGACTGCAGGTTTTAGGCAACTGACGTGGTGGAGCAGCAGCAGCAGCACTAACATAACCAGACTGGACTTACAGGGAAGTTAACTGCACGCTGTTACATCACATGTGAAGGAAAAAGGTGCACAATTATGGATTCAACATTTTCCTAGTACATACAGACTATTTAACACTTCTGTCAGTGCTAGACAAAGAAAGTTTTCCTTTTTGCAAATATTCAGGATATTATAAAAATTAACTAAGAACAGCAGAGATGCCTCAACAGCATGTCAGGCATCTCTGCGCCCACTGAATTTAAAACTGCCTGCGAGTTGTTGGTTTAGCGAAAAAACACACTTTTAAATGTGGCTTTGTTTAGACTCCTTAAGATTGATATTTTTGCTGTACAGTACAAGCAGTGCTTTTACATGAAAAAAAAACTTATATAAGCGTATATGTAATAGATGCCATAGTTGTAAGTAGGACTGGGCTATATCATACCGTTCACAGTAATACCGGTGTAATTTTGGGCAACGATAGGAAAATGAAATATCGCGATAGAATATGGGTTAAACGCGCATGCGCAGTGCTTAAGTTTACATACCAGAATTGGTTTGTAAAAATGCTGCAACTTCAGTGGTGTGAAACTGGTTTAGCTTTCGTCCGTCAGATACACAACAAAGCACTATTTTTGGTAGAGCATGCTAGCGGGCCGTCGTTATTACCGTGTTATTTGGAAAATACACTTTGCTAAGCTACGAACCCGCACCGCTTGATGGATTGTCGGAGCATTACGGCATTAGGCAGGCGTCTCGCGGAGTGATACGTACTGTGCTTCAACATAATATTACCGTAGTGTGTGTATAACCTCTTTTTAAGTTTTGTGGATATTATACATGGTTATCCTGAGGATATGTCGGCCAATTTCCACTGGAATGCCTTTTGGTTAAACTGTCAGCAAGGAATTTGCACTGTTACATTTATATATAACTTTAATGCACATAAAAAACAGCTGCTTGTTTAAGTGAAAATACATTGATGGGATTTTTTGCACTAATGAAGTTGTGGAGTTGTAAAGTATTTTGTCTAGTGTCAATTATATCGTCAGTTATATTGTTATCGCAAATTTTCAAATGTATATCATGATAAATATTTTTGGTCATATCGCCCTGCTCTAGTTGTAAGTTTCCTTGTGTTTTTGCAGGAGCAGATAGATGAGCCCATAACTACGATAATCTGTCTGAGCTTTTTAAAAAAAACAACAACCCTAGGAACGACCTAAAGCATGGATTTGGAGAGTTGTTCCTCCCCTACTCTAATGTATAAGCCCATCCATCCATCACCACTTGTTAGGAGTTAGGTCATAGAGACTGCAGCCTAAGCAAAGAAACCTAGACCTCAGTCTCACACAACAAGACATTGCTAGGCTTTACTGGGCCTGAACACCAAGGTGTTATCCCAGTAGGACATGCCCAGAACACCTTAGCTTCCTCATTTCGATGTGTAAGAGTAATGGCTCTTCTTTGAGTCCCTCCCAAATGACCGAACTTCTCACCCAGCCACCCTTTGGAGAAATCTCATTCCCACCACTTGTATCACTTGAATCATTCTTTCAGCTGGAGCTTGTTTCTCAACCAGGAAAGAGTGGAGTTCCCACTCCAGGTCAGGGATGAACTGCTGCCCCCAGTGAAGCAGTTTAAGTATCTTGGGGTCTTATACAGATATATATAGAAAATGCACACTGACAAGACATCCACATGACGACGTCATACGGAACATGACTCTCTGTATTGAGTTTGAAAAGACACTCCTGCAAAGAGCCACCCATTACAATCACAGGTGGATGTGAGTAATCAGCTTAATTACGCTCCCCATAATATTCTGAGATTAAAGGCAAGTTAAGACTCGTAACTGGGACAACAGGGCACATCTAAATTTCTGTAGTAACAGAGAAGGCCCATGTGTTGCTGATGACAGGACCCAGAGCAAAGAAGAAGAAAGATTAAATCAATAACGCAATATTTATTGAGACATTACTGACACTGACGGGTTAATTCGCGAGCGGTTGACGCTGCCGGTCATTAACCTCGTCTACGTTTCTAAACTACTTCTTGTGACTGTCACTTGAGCTGCTGACAAAGCTCGGAGGGCACCAAACAACCTGCTTCTTGAAACCTAGCACACTTGCTGTTAGCCCAGTCCCCATCAGTTAGCGTGTGCATTAGCTGGACTATCTGCAACGTTAGCGCAGCGAACGGTTACGGAACACTCATGTCAGGGTGGCAATATAAATTTACACACTTGCAGCAAGTTTATTGACTCTTTTTCATACTTATTTTGCTAAAGGCACCGGTGCATACTCAGCATATTGCCCAGATCAGACGGAAACTCATGGACCTCCCGTGGTGACTGCGGCTAGCCTAGCTAGCTAACCCAGACTGCTGGCAGGATGCTGAACGTAATGCCGACTGACCTGAGCGATTAAAGGACGAGAGTCGCGGACAGTCGAAGGGCCAGGTGGGAGTGCTTCAAGTCGACAGACAGCAACTTTCTGTCCTCGGTTAGCTTTGTGATTTCCCCTTTATGACTTGGAGTATCAAAACAAGCGTCTGCATCTGTAAGGTGGATCACCACGACCGGTGTCACTGTGGTTTGACACAGCAGGCTAGTTATCGTTAGCCATCACAGAAATCTCGCGAAGCTTCCTTTCGTAGTGGGTAAATTTTGCCCTGAATACATCTCACAGGCACACAGCCCGCTCAAACGCCCTCTAGTGTAGGGGTGTCAAGTTCGTTTAGTTCGTTGGCTACATACAGCCCAGATCTGATGTCAAGGTGGTCAGACTAACAAAACCACTGCATAAAAACACTCCACCAAAGGCTCCTATTTCCTTATAAAGAAGATTGTTTCTGCCAGGCAGATACGAGTAAAAATTTGAATTGTCATCTCTAAATTTTGAATATCGCAAAGTTTTGACTTGAGTTGGCTTTCAAGTAATTTGAAATTTGAAGATTTTTTTTAACAAAAATGGATTTACTGACAGCGGTGAGACTTGCTTGGACAAGGACTTTGGGTCAGTGCTACAAAGAATGTCTTTTAGTAGCTAAGTATTGACAGTTTAAGGTTAGAAGCTTTTTTAACATGGATTTAAAGGCTTCTCATACCCAAGTTGCAATAAATCAATCATTATCTGATAATGAAAAAGAAACAAAACAGTTTTTTTATCCTCACAACCAAAAAATAGCATTTAAAAACACAGAAAACCTTTTGTATTTGGCCTCAAGAGAAATTTTGAGATTTTACCTCAAAAATAATATTATCTATCTGTCTTTTCTTCTTTGTTTAGATAACACAGCCCAGATTTAGTTTCTCTCATCCACTTCAGATGCTGCAAACCTTGCACCTGACTTTATTACACCCAGAACTGATTGACAGCAACAAGTGGTCTTCAGGAAGTTCAAAGTGCAGCAGTTGTTATCCAAAAAGTTCGATCATAATTCTCCTGTACGGGTGTCTTTGCAATATAAGCCAGACCTGATTTCAGAATCTTCCTCCTGACCTTCAAGGTCCTAATCGGATTATCTTTCCCCTGACATTTCCAGCCCTATTACTCAACATACACCAGCACACCCTTCACGCTGGGCTCTTAACTGTCCCTGGATTCAGTAACTAAACTCCTTTGAGGATACAGCATTTGGCCACAGAGCTCTTCTCCTTTGGCGCAAACCTCCAGTCCAAGGTCGCCAGGGTGGCTAAGTGCAGATTTTCAAATCCAGACTCAAACTTTTCTCCTCAGTTCTGTAGCAATAAAAGTCCAGGCTTATCAAAAGTTTATTTCAGCTCATCTCCAGCTGCATATTCTTTTCATTTTTGGACTCCAGAGTAGCTTTACATGATTCACTATTCAAAGAAATCCTGCTTATACTTCTCTTATACGCCTGTGCTAAAGCACTTGTTGGAGCTGCATCAAGGCTCAGCTCAACAAGCTGCACGCCTGTCTCTCTCTTTATAGCAAATGAGTGTCTCTCCCTCATAAAGAACAGATCTGAGCAACAGGTAACTGGAGTGTCTGTGCTGAAAGCCAGCGCTGACCACATCTGGAACATCAGCACAGTTTATCACATGAACCTTTGTCTCACAGAGATTACACAGGCTTCACTGACCCAACGTCCCAGCGCAAGTACTGCTACTCAACAGCCATCTTGAAATGCCCTTGGGTATTTATAATAGGTATTTTGAAGAATTACATAAATTTATCTTAATTTCAATGGTTATTGGAACAAAACTGCAGCTGATTAGATTTGATTAGGATGGATGGAACATGTGACACAATTTTCTTAATTTTGCTTCTGTACACAATAACAGTGGATTTTAAATCTAACCATAAAGATGTTAGAAAGAATTACAATACAATACAATACAACTTTATTTATATATTACACTTAAAACCGAAGGTACACCAAAGTGCTTCACAACAAGATTAAAACATAAGATATAAGATAAAAGGCTATAACAGAGTGCAAAAGTACAGACAAAATAAGAAATAAAACATTAGAGCATAGTTTAGGAGATAAAATTACTGGGTATTCATAAATATAAGGTGGGGGTATTTATACAGGGGAACATTAGTAGAAGATAAATAACATCAGGGTAAAATACAGGAGATGTGCTCTAACTAACTGAAAATGCTCAGTCAAACAGGGAAGTTTTTACCTGAGATTTAAATGAATAGATGGAATCAGGGGCGCGAATTGCAGCAGGAAGATTGTTCCAGAGGCTCGGGGCTGCTAGGGCAAAAGCACAGTCCCCTCTGGTCTTTAGCCGGGATCTAGGCTGCACTAAGAGGAATTGTCCCGATGATCTTAGGGCTCTCCTAGGGATATAGGCACTAAGGAGTTCAATGAGGTAGCACGGTGCAGTATTGTTTATGATTTTAAAGGTAAGCAACAAAATTTTTAACTCAATTTGGTATTTGACAGGGAGCAAATGCAGGTCAGCAAGGACTGGGGTAATAGAGGCAAACCAAAATTTGAAACATACGCCCCCTTTCTCAGAGGCAAATTACACATCCCCTTATTATTCCATGACAAATTTAACAGATATCTGGAGTTAATTGAGCTGTCAATATGAGGCCCAAAGAGGTGTTGAATGCAAAATGCCTCAGAGACCACAGAAGACACCTAAAGTGGATGATTCCAAAACTCTTTCCTGGGTTAAGAAAAACCCTTCACTCCTGTAACCGAGTCAAGAACACTTGCGAGGAGGTTCCTTTATCATTGTAAAAGTCTCTAATCATGAGATTAGAGACAGAAATACAGAGGGTTTGTGACAAGGTGCAAACAACAGGTTATACTCAGGAACAAGAAAGACAGATTAGACTTGACCAGATAACATCTAACACTAACTGCACAGCCCTGAAACAACGCACAGTCCCTGGTTTCCTGGTACCAGGAAAAACCTGAACCAGGTTAGCAGGATGAACAGGATGAACTCTGTGCTCTCTGCTCAGATTCAGGTAAAGTCTGCGACACTGATTGATGAGACAAAGCATAATGAGTCCCCTTTAAGCAGTAAGCTGACACCGTGTGTACAACTGTGCACCACTTAGTTTAATATAAATATTCACAAGGTAAAATTGCAGGCATTCAGATTAGTGTTGCATACATACTTGCACATTTCTTTATACACTGATCAATGTTACTGAGACTCTGGGTAAATTCAAGCAGCACTATATGACATGTTAAACTTAACACAGTTTTGCATTTTCACTACTGAACCAACCACAACGCACTGATTTTATTTTACACAAAGCACTGGTCTAACGCAGCCAAGAAAAGCACAATGACCATCCGCATTTTCCAACATGCTGACAGCTGCATAAAAGTTGCACAAAGCCAAATGCAAATGATTCCAAATATTTGCAATAAGATCTAAAGGTGTCATCATTTCCCTCCTTTCCTCTCCCTCTTACACAGTTGCATCAGTCTTCTTGAATGTAGTAACTGCAGCTTAAAGCCCCTCATTCCTTCCTGTATTGCAGGCTTTTTTGTGTCTGTAATCATTCACTTTGTAACATGAATTCACTGAAAAGGCTGAAAGTCAAAATCCTCAGTCAGCTTTCAGTATAGGAGTTAAATCAGACCATGCTGCTGTAATTGAACATAACTCTGTATTGCCTTTTCTGCTGTACATATAACATGGTTGTTTTGTTAGGCAGCACATCTTTGTCTGGGTCTTGGTTACTGTATAATACTCATTGGGCAATAGGACTTTTTGTAATCGTTGGATGGAGATGCTTACATTCAGGGGCACCTCTTAAATCTCTGTGGTCTCCTTGTAGTCTGTGTCCCTCTGTGTGGTTTTCAATAGTTTTGCCTTTGCGTTTGTCAGACTGGCTGCGTTCCTGTGCGATGCTGCTGTCTCAATATGTGTTCAGCTTAGTTTTTTAAATTTTTCTGTTACTCTGTTCGACTTAAAGCTTGCTGTTACCTCTGCATTTACTTTCTCGGGTTCTCTTTTCAGAACATATCATAGCAGACAGTGCTACGATGCGTTTAAGTTCAGGTTAGACTCCCTGCAAAAACTGTGCAGAGAGGGATGCTATGGGCAGCTGAAGGATGCAGAGCAACGGACACCTCCAAAAAATCAACAACACTGTTGTGCATCAGGCAAATTTGCTAAAAGCAGCACAATAAAGGACAAAAGAGACGAAGCTGAAAACATTTCAGTTAATGATAAAAAATAAAAAAAGCACTACTGAGGTGTGGGAAAGGCATAGCTGCAGGTATGTAAATATGTTCAGTCTAATGCTTCAAGGACTTTTTAACACTAAAAGAAGATAACATAATTAAAATGCTATTTTTATGTTATAAAGTGGACATTGAAGAGGGTATTTTAAAAAAACAAATTAACCAATTTACTCTATTTAAGTTTTGTTGAAGTAGGAGCGTTGTTTTCTCCCAAATGTATTTGGGAAAAATCCCATGCTGCTTCTCTGCCAGCAAAATCACATAAAAACTATTTAAAAGAACCCAATAAATTTTGGTTTTTTAAAACTGCTACATGCCTTTGTGCGGGTTCTCAAAGTGTCTCCGTCCTACACCCTTTTCTGGGCTTCATACTTTCGCCATCTTTCTGCCAAATCAAAAATTTGTATATTTGCATTTGATGGACAAGAATGAGAGCTAAAATATGTAGCAGAGCTGGGTGACGTATTATAGCTTTTATATATCGCGGGTGATGTGTTTATAATTCAAAGAATTTATACAGGAAAAATCTGCATACAGTCTTTTAAATATTTATGCTTGCTGTTACCAGGTGGTCATTTTTTCCCAAATTTGAAAACCAAAGTTTACAGCATTTCGTTTACAAAAAGTAAGCCTATTCAACTTAACCAGGTAACCAGCTGTAGGAAAATGGTCAAAAGAAGAACATCACAAATTAAACTGTCCATTTTAGTATAAGTATGACTTTTTAAAAATATCTGAACAAAAAAAGCTTATTTTTCCATGAATAAATATATAACAGACTAAATCATGTATCTTTTATCGGTCACAGTTAGGTCTGTTGTGACTTTGGGTTTTCCAGGCATCATCTGCAGTTATGAAATTGTCTAAATGGCGGCTTTCAAACACATGAATATGCTGGTCCTAAAACTAAAGCTGGATATTGAAAAAAGTCTGCAATAACCCACGAGTTTTATATTTGTTTTCTAGATAATTTGGTGTGTTTGCCTTAACGTGTGTTATTCAGTCATGATTAAAAAACAACAACATCAAGAACCCCAATAAATATTTTTTAAAGCCTATGCAGTCATATAGACGTATGCAGTCATACATTGGATCCTTACCACTATATCCACTGATACACTTTCATGCAGCTCTATTAACTAAACTTATACTTACAGCTGCTTTTAAACACTTAAGACACATCTGCAGCTCTGGGTGCTTTGGGCACTCGGGATGATTTTGTAGTTGTGCTTTTTGTGCATTTTATTATTCAAACAATTGATACAATAAATTTTTTATATATGTTCAGCTTCATGTTTTGCTTCTGTGCATTGTTAGTCGTCTCCGTTTGACAGGTACAGATTAAGGAAGTCTCTCAGGAGGCTCCTGACTTGGGCATTCTGGGGGTTTCCATCATCAGGGATCAGCTCTGGATTCAGAGCCAGGTTTAAGACCTTTGTGGGGCTGAAAGTAGCAGAGTGGGTCTGTGCTGTGTGGAGACCCTCAATTGCACTGGACAGCCAGTAGAGTCTCTTGAGACTCTGGATGGTTTGGCCGCGGTCGTGCATCAGCTGGTGTTCGGTCACAGCTCGGCGACTGCAGAAAGAAAACAGACAGCAGGAAGCAGCTGCTGGTGAGCGCACAGTCTCAAAGTTCATGCAGCAACCATCAATGACATGTTCTATCCAACACACGGATTCATTTATGGAAACAAAATCAGAGCCGCAAACGCAGCACAGCAAACAGGGTAAAATTCATCTCTTAGCACATGAATACATTTTAAATGAGTGAAAACTGTTTTAGATTCAAAGTGACACCAAAAACAGAAAATGCGTAATAAATAAGTAATAGTTATTATTCATAAACTCTGAAATAAAGTGGGAACAGTGGGCCCACCTGTCGCTTTGTTGGCCCTGGACTGTTGTAATAATGACAAGAAGCATGACAGCGAGCCACTGCACAGGCCTGCGGGACGTCTGCATCTTCTGCATGAAAACAGCAGCAAAGACAAAACACATTAAAACCTCTCATACAAAAGGTAAAAAACAAATGTTCTGAATGCACATCAGCTATTGCTGAAGGTCGGTGATACTGAACCCTGAGTTGCTTTTGATGGGTTCATCTATGGGAATGTTAGATTAAAAAAAACCATCCAGACATAGAAAACACTGCTTGTATATATGTGTGTGTGGATGGGTGAATGAGACATGCCACATAAAGCACTTTGAGAGCTTAGGTAGAGTTGAAAAGTGCTATAAGAACCAGCCCATTTACTTTATTTATTGGAAACATTTTTCTTTCTTATGGATTAAAATCATCCACCAGTTCCCAGGAAAAAGGAGCACAAGCTCAACAAACTGAGGAAAATGAAATTTTCTTCAGCAGAGATGAGTCGTTTTCACACATGAACTGCAGGAGAATTGTTTAGGGGCATTTTCCACAGTGGTCTCCTCTGACATGCAGCACACAGCAGGAAACAGAGCACCTCAGACACTTTAGCGCTGCTGGAAATACTCGGTGTGTTTTAGGCCTGCACAGAGCGCGCAGGAGCACAATGCCCACTCGCAGCAGTTAGCTGCACTATATGGAGTGATGCATTATGACATCACATAAATGTCAGACTGCATCTGACATTTGTGTTCTCATGCTTGTGTGTCAGGTAAGCTGTGGAAATGTTTAGTTCAGCGGTGTACGTGTGAGCGAGTGAGTGCGTTTTTCTTGTGGCTATGATTAGGTGCCCGAGTCTATTCAGCGACTGTGCCACATTTTTATCCCCAATCCCCACGATCCACATACTGAGACAATGTCCAAGCTTTTGATTGGCTCTCAAATCAGGAGCCTATGAGTCTCATGAGAAAAGTGGCACTCAATAAGAGACGTGCTGATCTGTGGATGCATCCCTACTGAAATTCAAAGATAATCAGCAGGCAGAAATGCAGCTAAAATTAAATTTAATAAGTTCTTCTGAATGAAAAGAGAACATGGGAACATGCAAAGACTTTTGCATAAGAATAAACCTCCCATTTAAGCTTATCATATTTTCTGATTAGAGTTTAAAAACTTGTCTTCAAATAAACTGCTAAATAATAACCTGTAACGCACACCTTGGCCTATTTAGATAGCTGCCAACAGACCTTTAACCCATTACCAGGTCCTAACCACTTCTTATGGAACCACTGAGTTATGCAAGTCACTTAAATATAACAATACAGAAAATATAAGATACTACTTTAGGTGTTTGCTAAGAAGAACAACTTATATTTACAGAATATGCTAGTTACATCTGCTTTTCTTTCATTTCCTGTAAATATAAAAGCACAGTAATCAGCCTGAAAAATACCAGAAATAAATGTGCTTGTAGAATATGAACACAAAGCATCGTTTATGAAGGTTTTGATTGTGTTTTAATGTTTGATGATGTGGACACTCTGGACGAATCTGATTCTAAGTGTTGGAGGATATTTTTGGTTTCATTAGTGGATGCAACCAAATTATCTTCCACTACCTCACAAAGAGAAAATTCTGTAAACCTACAAACAACAAAGAGTTCTCCACACATCTGATTCCTCTGCAGCCATTCATTTTTTTCCCCAGCATCAGAATCCAGAATGAACACAGCTGCTGTTTTCTGCCTCGAAGCAAACTACAAACTTTTCACAGAAGATCGGCTGTATGCAGAGAAAGGTGTGATGGGTAAGTCTTGATGAGCTAATGATCTCCCAAAGTCAAAGACAAATCAAGCTGATGGATCCTACTCCATCTGGGCCTCAACACACAAAAAAGAAAAAACACGTAAAACGAGCGTGCAAACGTTTCCGATATTGTCTGTTTCGTCCCCGTTGGGTCGGTCTGTCCACAACAAGAAAAAGCTTCAGTTTTCTTTAAATGAATCTGCATTTCATATCAATTTCAATTTTATAAAGTTCAATTTACTTTTAACTGCTTGACTGACACAGAAAAAATAAATAATAGCAACATTTATGTACAAAAAAATGAATCAAATTAAAAACTACAAAACTATCATATGAAAAAAAAATAAACTAAAAGCTTCTTTAAAGTAATCCGACTCTTAAAGAGGTACTTACATTTCCCGTGTTTGCGACTGCAGTACTTCGGACGATTAGACACTAAACTGACTTCAGATTCAACCTCGAGACCTTTTATAAAGCCCTCTCCGTCACACACACATGGACACACACTTTACTCAGACCTCCCACTCTCTTAATTGAAAATGGTTTGATTTGCTCCTGAAACAAACGTCAACACCATCATCTCTGACATGTGATCTTTGTGTCTGAAGAGTGAGCAAAACATGAAGCATTTTTTGGGGCTTATTCATGTTAATAATTTGATCCCCAGTGTGACAGTGGAGGAGGTTTACACACTTATACATGCTCTTTACATAAGCAGGTGTTTTCAAAAGGAGGATGAAATTCAATTGAGGGATTATCATTTTTCTATTTTCTGGTCTAATCCCCTCTGGTTCCTCTTGCAGACTCACGCTGGCTAACAAAGGGGGGAAGAAATGGGGCTGAATGGTTGTATTGATGTTGAGGGTGAAGACACGGAGAGGAATGAGTCAGTGTGAATGACGCGAGCGTCAGCAAACCGTCTGCCAGTTCAGCTTTAAACTTTGCTAAATGATCTGTCTGCAGTTAAGATGTTTGTCGCCTGGAGCTCTTCTCCACATTATGACCACCGTCACTAATGAACCCAAACAAACTGGAGTCACTGGTTGCTGTGGTGGCGCCGCAGTCACCATTAGAAATGCAGTCGTCGTGACAACATCTGGCAGGGCGAGTTTCCCTCAGCGAGAAATGTGGGCTGCCATCGGAGGCTCGTGGATGGAGAGATGGGAGCGAGAAGAAGTGATTTAGGTCATTAAGGAGTAATTGATGGCAGTGTGAAGAAACTCAGAGACGGACAGCAAGGGAGGAGTCGTGAGGGTGAAAGAAACCAAGAGACAAGAAACTAATCAGCCCGATGGAGGTTAATTTCTCACAGCAGGAAGTGAGTGTTTACACGACTCACGTCCAAACCCAATACTCAAATTCTGTTTTATATAGAAGACTCATTGTTAAACTTTCCCTTTTGTGCGCCACAGTGGATTAGCACTGTTGCCTGGGTTTGAATCCACTGGCCAGCCGAGGCCTGTGTGGCGTGTCTGTGCAGGTTCTCTTCGGGTACTTGGGCTTTCTTAAAAAGGCATGCACGCAGGTTAATTGGTGATTTTGAATTTAAGCCAGTGGCTATATGATAGTGATCTTTCCAGGATATATGCAGTGTATCTATTCTACATAGCATCCAGTAAACAGATGTTCGTACAACAGATAAGGACGAGAGCACGTTGGTAAAGTGAAAACTGCATCTAGAACAGAAACAGCTGCATTATACTGCTAACACAACTCTTTATAAGCACCTGCACAGACAGCATGCTAATGCTAAGCTAGCCAGAAACCCGGAGTGATGCTGTGAATGTTGACCCCATCGCAGCAGCCAGACCCTGAACTTCAACAGTAACAACAGCAGAGATTAGCAGTCAGGGTGCAGCCTCTGTTTCTATCTGTTCATGTTTCTACAGTAGAATCACTGCAGTTAATGTTTTTAAGTCACTGTGCTGGTTTTCATCTTTGCCTTGTGTTGATACCTAAAATACTAAGACAAAGATCATGTGGTGTGTCCTCACAGGGACTTGTGTTGGTGTGTGGGACAGTAGCCCATAGGTTAATATTGTTAAATGCTAATTATATGAAAAGGCATTTCAGGCATTCTGTGTAACATGTGTAATAACCAGTGTTGGGAAGGTTACTTTTAAAATGTATTCCATTACAGAATGCCCCAAAATGTATTCTGTAACGTATTCCATTACGTTACTCAATGAGAGTAACGTATTCTGAATACTTTGGATTACTTAATATATTATCATGCTGTTTACAACTACATGAATGTACTATTGCTGTGATTTATTACTGTTACTGAAGGTCCGCGGCTCCCAACCGTAGTAAAGGACCTCTGGCTAATACGGTGGGTTCTGTGTGGGCTCTAGGGATGGGTATCGTTTAGGTTTTATCCGATACCGGTGCCAAACTGGTACTTTTGAAACGGTGCCGGTGCTTAAACGGTGCTCAAACCGGTGCTTAAAGAATGGAGAACACAAAATTGGTCCAAAAACCTCTCATGTTCAGCTGTTTTTATTGTAAAAAGATAACAATGTTAGCCTTTTCTGCAGCTATAGGGCATATATGATATCACTCTTGGCTGGAAGCAGTGCTTAAACAATGGAAAAAACAAACGTTGTCCAAAAACCTCTCATGTTTAACTCTTTCCCACTTTTTCTTTGGTCATTTTAGCCTTTTTGGCCAGGGTGAAGGGAGTATCTGCCATCAAACAAGAAGACAGTTGCATGTAACTACGACAGTGTTTGCTAGTTCACCTTACATGCATTAATGTAATAACGTGGTTAGCCTACTCAACGTAAATTGCACACGAACAACATGAAGCTACTCACGCAGAGAAGAACGGCTGCTGCTGCCATCGTCATCCGTCGCCACCACACCCGCAGTAGATGCGCTTGGTGTGAGGTCTCGCAGCAAGCTATCAAATACGGCGCATTTTTCTGCTTTTAAAAAAAACGCTATGCGTCGCCAGGTGTTTCATCGGATTTGAGGTGTTACCTCCTTTGACAGTATCACAGTATCACCTTAAAGCACTTGTTGCAGGCTGGTGAGTTTGCATATTTTGCTGTGAAGTACAGCCAGACTTTTGACCGCTTCGTCTTGGGCATTTTTAATCTGTAGCTCTGCTCTAAAAGTACGTACGTACCTGGGCCCGCCTACTATCCTCGGAAACGTAAAATGATTGGCTAGAATTCAAAGTGTATGACATCTCAGAAAAAAAAAAGCACCGAAATGAAGCACCGAAATGTGCGCTGCTTTTCGGTCTGGTTACTACCGTTTATGTCAGAACCGGTGCCATCATGGCACCGGATACCGGTACCCATCCCTAGTGGGCTCGTAGCCGAAAACTAGCTTTACTTTGTTGTCTGGGTCAACTTTGCTAGCGAGAGACAGAGAGAGGCGTTGAAAGGCTGCTCCAACGGAATTTATTGTTTTTGGAGGAAAACACGAACACAGTGTACAGTCGAGTCTTAATAGCTTACTTACAACTGGGCTCATCAGGCACTCTTCTTGGCTGCAGTGGTTATTATTATATTTACATGCTTCCAGCTCCCGTTTTTGCTCGATGACAGCTTGTACTTTTCCTTTTTCTCCCTCCCTCGCTCACAGACACATAACGTGTATGGCAGTCCATTCTCCCTGCAGCACGAACTACACTGCCTATGATGCTTCTTTAGAGCTATACCTGTAGCATTCTGCCTATTAGCTTAGCACAACAACAACAAAAAGGCCTCTCTCACCCAGGAAACACGCAGAGAGAGAGCAGCACCCTGTAACCATGGCAACCGTAACGCTGCCACCTGGAACAACAGAACGTAGCTGTCAAACAAAACCCAAACAAGCCTGACCCGCCACAATATGAAACAGGGAAGTACCACCGTGTAATCCATTTATTTCAACAAAGTAAGTGTATTCTAAATACCACCTTTTTAAACGGTAACTGTAACGGAATACAGTTACTCATATTTTGTATTTTAAATACGTAACGGCGGTACATGTATTCCGTTACTCCCCAACACTGGTAATAACGACCCCCAACACTGATCACAACAATGAAGGGAACTACCTCCAACTTCCACAAACATTTGAACACAAAGCTTGTAATTAATTTACATGAATGTCTTTGATGTGCTGCTAAGAGATGGTGGTAACTCAAAGTGGAGCTAATGAGAATCTAAGAGAATCGCAATCATAACTGATGTCAGTATTGGATTTGGAATTCTTATCAATTCCCATTCCTACTCCCACTGCATCTACTGCCCTGAAGTATTAACCTGGAATTAAGACACTACAGTTTTGTAGTGTCTATTGGGTGTGTTTAATTTGCACAAGGTCTGCTCTGCCGTTCCTGTGTCTGTTTTGTACCAATGAGCCACTTTTAAGATGTCTCACTGTCCAACACATTACTGAAATTGGTAATTTTCTGGTAATCAGTTGTACAGATAACTGATTACATAATTTCCTTTGGGATAAATAAAGTATTCTGATATCTGCTGGTCTCACAGTCGCTATGACGGATATATGAGATAGAGCTCATACAACAAAAACCATGACCTGGGGATCATACCAGTTGCTTGGCTGTTACGCAGTAACAGTGGTTTACCAAATTATCTGTCTTTGATTCTCGCATGAATCAAAGGTTTGCAGCAGTTTTAATTTAATTACTAAGATGATTCAAGGCTGCAGAAAAATATTAAACAGGAAAAATAACAAACAAACCCAAAAACAATGAATCCACCAAGGCAGAAAAAAAGAACAGGCAGCAGAGTGAGAACAGGAGAAACTGATGAGAGTAAAAAAATAGAAAAAGACAAAGTAAAAACAAACAAACACAGAAAGTTATCCTTTCAAAATAAAAGAGGAATCTACAGAAATGTGTAAAATTCTGTCGTGAACCACAATGTTCAGATAAGGTCTATAAATACCAGTGAAGCACAATAAAAGTTACAGATTCTTTTTTTTTTTTTTTCGCCTGTCCCATTTGGTTCTTTAGCCGTCAGAATTGTTGTCTGAAGACCAACAAGGATACCCAATGGATTTATTTTGCCAAATGGATCATCATGGCATTGCCGTATTGGTCCATTTGATCGACCTTTGTTTTTATTATTTATTTTATTTTCAGTTGTTACAGACGGGACAGACATGAGTGAGGGATAGGAAAGGGAGAAAGAAAGAGGAAGGAAAAGAAAAACAGAAGGGGAGAGGGACAGTGAGAAAGGGGGGAAGAAAAAATATCTCCGGGATCACCTGTTGAGAGAAAAAGAATAGAAAACAAGCAAAAAAACAAAACAAAACAATGCAACATACTATACACAACACCATCGCATTAATCTAGCTAAGTGTAAACAGCAGTAAATACTAAATATTGAATGTTGTTGTGCAGCACGCAGGACAGACAGCGCACAATGTGCTTTGAAGTAGCAGCCAAGAAAGGTGTGATTTAAGTCTACGAATAGTGAACACCCATGTGCACATCTGTGTGGATCGGCGCGCTTGTATTCAAATGGTTTCCCCATGTAATGGTCTGCTAGAGGATGTAGAGAGCCATAGCCCCGTCCCCCAGGGCATGAAGCAGGCATGGAGGAGATCCAGGCCCCAGACATCCAGAGGCCCCAGAGTGCAAGAGCCCAAGGAGGACCACCGGAGGGGCATCCGTGCCACCTTCATGGGAAGGGCTGAGGATCCCCAGATGAGGGGTCACCCAGTAGCCACCGGGCAGAAGCTAGAGGGGGCTGCACCGGCGTGCCCGCCGGCTCTGCCGGCAGCCAGCTGTGCCAGAGTGAACCGAGCCGCAGGCACAGAGGCCGGAGGCCCGAGGGCCCCCCGCGCCCCGGAAGAGGCCTGACCGAGCAGCAGGTTACAGATTCTTAAAAGAAATAGAGACAGAGAAGTTCAAGCATGAGTAAAATCAGGAACACTTTCCTGTGAAAGTTTTAAGACAACTTAAAGGAAGTCTCTGACTCAGCAAACCAGATTTCCTTCAGTAGAGCACTCCTCGCCTCGAGGTGCTTCTATAAATCTCCTGTCCTCTTTAGTTTTAGTTGTGCTGTATTTCAGTCTGGGCTGAATGTTTAAGCTACTACAGATACCTGATAAAGGAACTGTGTTTATACACAGTTCCCAGACGACAGCGTTTCCAGGGAAGTTCTTGCATGTTTTGACAAGATAATGCTAATCTGCATAGTGGGGTTTAGCTTTACTGTACACTTTCTCATTTTAAAAATGTGATGTGTTTTCTTTGTTCAGTTGTAAATAAAAAAGGGGTTGCATTTTGTTTTTACAGTTTACAGAGCGTCCCAGCGTTTTTGGAAGCGGGGTTGTAAAATTGTATATTTGTCTGAAAATGTGAGACTATATGTATAAACAAGAGTGTAACTCCTAAAACATTAATGCAATACTTTTGTTAAAGCCGTCAGTTAAAGCTAAAAGTCTGCATGTCAATCGCATCCTGACGGTGAAGATAAGTTTTCACTTCTAGAACAGACAGAAGGAAAAAACCATACGCCCAAGCAAAGGACCTTAAAAGGGTCATTTTTAAGTGTTTCTGGCTCAGACGCACACAGCAGTGAGCTCGTCCCATCAAATCACAGCCACCTTCACTCACAGCCTGCAGGCTCTTTAAGCAGCAGAGGAGATCCTTGGTATAGTTGTTCAGGAAAAGGCACCAGGAAATATAAATGGATCAATTATGGGCCACATGGAAGAGAGATGGAGAATTACCGTGGGCCATAACACACCCACACCAGCTTTTCTCAAACTTTTTGCGACACACCACCTCAGAAAAATTATTAATAATAAAAAAAGATGTAATTTTTTGTTAAATAATGATTGGCGCTGATAGCAACAGTAAACTGTTTATTTATTTCTCCCTAAAAAACAAAACAAAAAAACATAACAACCAATATTTCAACATGCAGTGGCTGTGCCCCATCGTTTGGGATGATATCCTCAACAGTAAAGCAACCTGTATCCACATGGGGGCAGTGTTGTACTGAGCAGCTGAGTGTTGCTCATGAACCACCAAACAGCAGGTTTAAGACACTGCAACACTAAATTCATCTGCTGAGTAACATACAGTAAAATACATTAGGACTGCTCAGTAACGCCCCATAGAGGCAGCAGCGTTCATTACAGTCACAACATGAGCAAACATCTTGATTCTGTCCTTCTTACTGTCTTGATGCATGCTCAATCATTCAGGTAAGTAAATCCCAAAAGGTTGATTCTGTTCATCTGGACGTAGAGTTTTCAGTGGGAGAAACGTTTCGTCACTCATCCAAGTGACTTCTTCAGTCTCAGCTGACTGCAGGTTTCCCCAGCCGTATAAACAGGTTTATACAGTTTATACTGTTTTGTTTATAAAAAAAAACCCCAAAACAGTCTATGCAATACTTTTATTAAAACCCTCAAATTAAAGCTGATGGTCTGCACCTCAATCACATCTTGATTGCTTGATTTAAAATCTACAGAGTAATCTAACTGTAAGTGGAAGTCCTGCCAATAACATTCAAGTGTCACATGCAACTGGCACGGCCTCATCTTTCTCATAGCATTTTTGTCTCTCGGTCCTTGAATCACTCAGGTCTCACAGAACAGATCCAAATGGATATACACTTGCATAATGAAAAGCACTACATCAAAACACTTTAAATGCAACACCTTTTTAACGTTTATGAAAAGCACGAGCAGCTAATACACGGTGTATAACAGAGTCTAATGTACCTGCATTGGTCAACAACTATGAATTCTCTTAAAGACAAATCGCACTGTTACCATGACGTTACTATTGTTTTTTTTTATTTGTTTGTTTTTCTAAGCCTCAAAATCATCAGCTGATTTGGTTAGGAAGCTGCATCTATAAATGTCTATGTGCAAGGCACTATCAAGTGCCAATCAGCTGTTTGATAATTTTATTCAAAAGGAGCCCGGCAACAGATGGGTGACCTGTCCAGGCTGTACCCCGCCACTCGCCCTGTGGCAGCTGGGATAAGCTTGGTGTTTCCCCTGCAGTGACTGCTCCCTGCTCCACTCTGTGTTACTGGCCAGGAGCAAATATACACATGTTGATTAGCCATCTTTGAGAATCAATAATCCATTCCTAGCCTAGGTTTGACCAACACCTAACTGTCAAACCATTATTATGCATTCAGACCGAAGTGAAGTGAAGCTTCACTGAAAATCTGTGAACATTTGCCCCTAACTCTGAACTGGTGGAAGAGTCCACCCTGACTTGTTTTTCCTCACTTTTCTCCCAGCTTTTATTTTCTTTCTTTGTCTACATAAAAGAAAAGTTTAATCACACAGTAGGTGCCAAAAATGATTACATGTGCCCCACCTAGTGGCTGGAAAAGGAGATAAAGTTAAGTGATGCTACCTGGAGGCTGTGGCTGGTAGTGATGTGTTGGTCGCAAACAAAATGGCTCTTAGAGCCGGGTCTTTGAAGTGAACGACGCGAGCCGGCTCCTTATCGCGAGCTGTGGGGCTTTGTTTTTCTTTTCTCTCCCTCGCACTTTTTTTCCGCTTCACTCAGCATGCGAGCCTTGTGCTTTGCGCTGGGCAGAGGGAGGAGGGGCGGTAGTTACACTCGCAGTAGCACAGGAACAGAGCAGGAGGGAGAGACAGAGAAAGAGCCAGGGACAACAACGTCACATTAGAAAGGTATAGTAATCATCCACCACTATTTTCAGTTGTGGATGATAAAGGATTCAGAAAGTTTATTCATGCAGGCCCATATGACAGAGAATATGCATCTTCTTTTTGTTTTCATATTTTAATTTCTATTTAATTGTGTTGTGGTTTGCAGTGTTTTGTGTTGTTTCACTTTAAATTTGTTTAAAAGGAAAAAGATGAAAATTTAAATAGTTAAAAGTTGAACTGTGACTAGTTGGTTTTTGTATTATATGTGTAGCGCCCCGGACTGTGTACTCCACTGTGGAGTGAATAAATAAAAGCATATTTATGGTGGCCCCTAGAGACAAAGCACGTACAAACTTCAAAACACGTACAAAACACAACAGAAGTGCTCCAGCATGCTAGGGTGCAGTGTTGAGCTTTTGTTACCTAGAGGCTACACAAGCCAGCAAGTACCAACGACCGGATTTGGTGTGTGGTAGTTACAGGTAAATGAACTTTTTTTTTTTTAAATTATTTGAATATATATGGGTGCTTGTTTATAAATACACAAACAATACACATATGTTTTCAGTTGTGTAATTTAAGTGATCTAGGTAGCTCTGTTTTGGAAGTTCAGTTAACGTTAGAAATGTGTTTTGGAGTTTGTACGTGCCTTGGCTCTAGGGGCCACCGTAAATATTTATATATAAACATATATAAATAAAACCACTTTTTTTTACGTTAGTAATTCCTTTTGTGCATAATTTTATATTATTGTTAATAATAAATTAATTAAAGCAACAAAACAACCCAAAGAGCCGGTTCGGAGCCGAAAGACTCGGCTCTTTTTAGTGAGTCGAGCCGAAGAGCCGATTCTCTAAAAAGAGCCAGAAATCCCATCACTATTTGCTGGAGCAGGAAGACACAGTCTTTGACCTCACAAGATCAAGACCTCTACAGACACTGCTCCTTACCTCACACAATCCTTAGTTAGTCTTTGAAATCCTTATTTTTAGTTTAGTTTGGTAATGTTTGCACTTATTGCAAAAAATTAATACTGCTTAATCTTGGCAACAACGCTTCTCTGTGGACCTTGGATTATTTTGGACATAAAGAGTCAGTCACTGTCTGTGGCATCAGGTGAATCCAGTCTTTGGGAGAGTCTCTGCTAAAAGAGTTTTGTGACCCAAATTTTTCTCCAAGGTTTAAACATGAATGAAGTCAGGTCGATTTCCGTAGACTTTGTTCAGCAAAAGATGAATTCAAGGCCACAGGAAGTCATTCCTACCTGCGGCCATCAAACTTTATAACTCCTTCTTGTGATACCTGGACTAATTTTACTTTTCTGTACTATCCATGTAGTATTTCTAATATTTAATTCTAATTTAACACATCACTTTGACTGCTTTTATTCATTTTTGTTTTATATATTAAGATTCCTTTTTCTATCTTCTCCCAGGATTGATAAATACCCCCGAGTCTGTGAATGCACCATTACTCCAACCTAGCCCAACCGTTATCTCTAAAACCAAGTGTTGCCTTCAAATAGGCCTTTGAATGGGCAGGCCAGCCAAACAGTTCCAGCTTTTACAAACGCAACTGATGGTCTAAACCTTTGAGACTGTTATGGTCGCAAAAGCACAAATCTGCGCACACACTGAAATACACACATGCGCACTCAGAGATAAATGCACAAATGCTTTTGCTTCAACGATGACCTCATGTAAACCTCTAATTTCTAGATACTTTCATGCAGGCAGCGATGTGAAATGATAAACACTGTATACAGTAGTGAGTAGTAGTTTATCTAAAAGCCACTGAGGTTGAGAGAAGGCAACCAGATGTGGAAAGATGCAAACTCACTCAGGTTTTATGACCCCTGCGGTGCTTTTTATGATCGCCTTCGTGTGATGCATTAAGGGGACATCTGTAAATAACAGCTCTTACAAAACAGTCTGGTTTTCATCCCCCCAGCAGGTTCAGGTCTAGTTTTATTTTTAAAAAAACCTGACATTCAAAATCTGACAAAAAATAAATAAAATCAAATCACAAGTTGACACAGCTTTATTTCAAATTTCAATGGCTTTATTTTATGTGTATAGATTTGTATATATTTATATATATATATATTTATATATTATATATATATATCTTTATGTAACAACTTGTACTCAGTTGCTTGATTATCATCTTTTGTTCAGCTTAAGTTCAAACGACATGACACTAAGACCAAGGCATTCCACATGTTCATATTTTACAAAAGAGTAAAGAAAACGTGTGCGCGTGTGTATGTGCATCTGTGTGCACACAGCTGCTGTACACAAACACACACATGGGCGCGCACACACACACACACACAGACATATATCAGTGTACAGGTGGTGTCGTGGTTCTGTCTGTACAAAGAACTGGAACACAAAAAGCAGATAAAGACGGAGACGAGCGGACAGAGTGAGAGCGCGAGGGAGAGAAACCGGATGAACCACTGGAGGCGAACTGAAGGATTCTGTTGCATAGATTGAAGCAAACAGGAGGAGGGTGTCTGACAGGAACGGACAGGATGGGAGTGAACAACAGGGAAGGTGACACACACACACGCACTGAGGAAACACACCTTTGTCGAGCCAATACATCCACACGAACACACTCACTCAGGGAAGCACAGGACGTTTTATTTTGGCTCAAACAACAAACCACCGCTGCGGCTCAGAGTCTAGCAGACAGGACCGAAGACACAGAGGTCACGACCTCTGCGTTTCAGCCGATGGAACGCTAAAGGACCACCAAAGCTGTTACACCTCATTCAAAGGGGGACACCAAATGTTTTGTGCAAAACTCCATGTCTGTCCGTCCAATAAAGTGTCCAGATATTTCACTAAAATGTCACCCTCGTGTTAGCACTGAAGGGAAAGTCAGTGTGAAGGATTTTTCTTTTAGGGAGTGTGATCGCCACTGTGGCCGACCAGATCTGTGGACGGCTTGAAGCAGCCAGGCTCCCTCATCTATCACGGTGTTCCTTTATCCCAGAGGGAGAAGATTCCCTCTCCCGAGAGTCACGAATGTTTGTGCAGAGATTTCAGTTCTGACAGAGCGTCCAACGGTTACTCCGATATTCTAGTCTGGACCAAAGCAGACGACCAGATAACCAACACTGGTCAGCTGTGATGATAGAGCACGGTTGAATTTTGGGATTTTTATCTTTGTTTAATCTCGTCGCATCACATGTTTTTTGTAAAGCACTTTTTAACATTGTTTTGATTCATATTAATTCAACTAAAGCTGAAAAGTATTACAGCTTGTTTTACAAGAAAGGAAAAAATGCAGTTTGGAACTTGTACATTTCATTCATTAATTTCAAGTTTACTCAATGATGTTGAGAAACAGAACGCTGATAACAGAGTTGCAGACTTAATAAGGATCAAAATAATTAGAGACAAACATTTTATCTTTGCTTGCGCTGGGGCTGAATTGTGTTCATGACCTCAGTGTTGCTTTAATCCTGTCAGCGAGCCTGCTGTCAGATTTCATGCTTCATGCAGTTTAACGCAGTCCTTTCCACTGTGATGCTAAAATCTACAGCCTGATAAAAACAAACTAAATAAACATTGAGTCCATAATTGTTTGTATCTAAGCTGCAGCTGTTTATTAATGTAGGGTTGAAGTAAAATGTCGTTCTCTTTTGTGGAAACTGAAGGACTAAAGGATTTATTTTGTGTCTTCAAACAGGAAACGTTATGGCATTTTGCACGCCGCTCGACACAATTAGGTGCCGCTTGAGATTTTAACACTAAAATATGAAACGGCTGTTTTTCTTTGTATTACATGGAGGGTAAATGGAAATGGGGAAACAAGGCAGAGCCCACATTTCACAGCTAAAAAACCCCCAGTTCTAATCCCTAAATCATATCACATGATGACTCCATTATCCTCATTTTTCTGTCCAGCGTAGCCTGTAGAGAGATTCAGGAGGATAATGGATCGATGAATGTGATCGGTGGGATGAATGGACGCCCACCTGAACCACATCATGCTGAATGTTTCAGGCCTGTTTAATTGCCATCACCTTCCTCCCTCCTCCTCCTCTTACTGCACACAAGAGGGTGATGAGTTCAGGAGAGTCTGTAAAAGTGAGTGTTTGTGTGATATGAAAGAGAATAAGGAGACGTGATGAGTGGACTGATGTGTTAAATGAGATGATGAAAAAAAAAAGAACCTTCATCTTTCATCAATCCATCCACCAGAACTCGCACAGTTTTAATTTCCTCAGTGTTTCACCTCACAGTGCACATACCCGTGTGTGTGTGTAATGCTGCATGTGTTGGGGGGCGCGTAACTGAGATTCATTTGGAAAACAAGTCAACATTTGGGATGTTTCATTCCATACTAAAACATGCAGAACACAGAACATTGAACACATATACTGAACAGTTAGTTTTATCCAAATGCAGTTTCTCTTTTTTTTTGTTTGGTTTTTGTTTTTTTGTTTTTTATCTTTTTTCCCGTACAGAGTGATTTTAGGATACACAGAACACGACGGAAACCAATCGCACCAGGTTGGACATATTGCTTTAAACCACCAAATTTTGTATATATGTCATGCATGCCACATAGATGATATTATGTTTATACAAAAATAACACCAACGCCTATTACTGTGTATCATAGTAATTACAGAAAAAAACTTTCAGTCTTTTTTGCAATGAAGTTCAACTGAGAAACCTTATACATCTGTGTATTTATATCTAATACATATATACATACAAATATATATTAGATATAAATACATAGATATACTATATAAATATATAGATATATATGTTAAATGGTTATGACTTTTCCAGCTGTGATATTCCAGTTCGACTGAACCCCTTTTTTTTCTTTGTTAACGTTTGATGTGGTTGTGAAGGTTCTTTAAAGATTTCCTGTTGTGAAAAAAGGCAGTGCTCTGAAGAAGAAGAAGCAACGCAGTCAAAATGCAACAGTGACCGGATAAGACGCGAGTTCCTTCTCCATACAGAAGTCCTAATGAGGGAAGAAAAAAAAGAAGAAGATCTGTGGCAAAATGAGATCTTATCTAGTCCAGAAATGAACTTTCGAAAAACTAAATCCAGGTGAGGATTTTCAGTCTGCTGAGTCTCGTCCGGACTGTTGTTTTTGTTTGCGACGTGGCTGAAACCAGTAGCACAAACAGGCCGCCGCAGAGTCTCTGATTGCATGGCTCTGCTTGTGCAGCTGGCATGAGACGTGAGGGGCAACCAGTCCAAGCAGTCCAACACATGACCACCGCGGCCACAGTGAGGCGATGGCGAGAGCATGGGGTGGGGGGTGGGGGGCACTCTTATCCAGACAGGAGGGAGGAGAAGCGAGGCAAGGGGAGGCGGTGACAAAGTTGTGCAGAAGAAAAAGACGACTTTGGCAGAACATTCTTAAAGCTTTGCTGGGTGATGATTGGCTGATTGCCCCCTCTCCCATTTCCTGTCACCGACACAGACAGCAGGTACACTTCATTCACTTATTTGACAATATTTACACTGTACTGACTCTAAGGAGGAGTGCAGGTGTTGAGCAGTTAGACAAAACAAAGAGGAAACACGTCATCGTTTGGAGGGCGTGTCTCGTTTACAGCCAACGGACACGTGGCGGGAAGAGGAAGTGATGTCACCAGTGCTCTTAAGTTCCTTCTCTCTTCCCGGAAACAGTTTCTGAAAGCTGTTAGTCGCATATAAAACGGTGATGACCTCCACAGCTGCAGCTGTGTCCCTCCACAGGCTCCGCCTCCTCCAAGATCTGAATTTCATGACCACAAAAACAAACAAACTGTGGTCCAGGGCCGGACTGAAACTTCCTAGGGTTCTTACAGACAAGTCCCCCTTTACCCCCAATATGCAACCATGCACATTAACGCCTCAAGTAAATTCATAAAGCTCCTGCTGTTCCTGGATGCTGTAATAAATATTAACTCTACAAAGTGAAGCCTCACCTTTATCAGTTTAACCAGTGACCGAGTCCTGAACACAAAGCTAAGTCGCTGTGGTCTCAAATACATTCAGTCTAACCAGGTTTGGGCAGAGCGCTAAATTTTAGAGCTAACCAGACCACGCCTTGTGACAATTTTGGACGAGGGCTCAAAGACTTACAGCAACACTAAGATTACCTAAAGCTTGACTTAGAGTACAGCACTGAATCCACATTCCTTCCTGTGCACGACACAGGATTGGTCTACTCGGTGGTACCAAAGTCTTTCTTGAAGCAACTCACAGAACTCGTTATCCTGCAAGCCCTTACATGGGCATTTATTTAGAAAAAACAGCGTAAAAAGTCATTTTTCAACTTTGCCCCAGAATAAGATTTTCAATAAAGAAGTTAGACTTGTCCCACGATTCTTTCTCTGTCGCCTGTGTTTGCTGTGCATACACTGTAAAACCCATTGATTAGCACTCTGTTAATGCCTCTGTTGAACCAAATGTAATAGGCTGTGATTGTATCTAGTGCGATCACAATGCTAATGCAATGGCTGGTATTCTGCCAGTGTACATGGCGTTTTCTCATTTTTACAGCTCAGTTCCCTTCTTCCTGCTTTAAAGTAAAAGTAACTGTTGTTCAGAGTCCAACGTGAGCAGCTCAGCTAGTAAAAGCAAAGATGGCCGCTCTGGGGTTTGTGGCGATTCAATGCAGGACTTCAAATTAAGCTTAAAGTCTTTGACCTTGAGTCTGGGAGGTCAAAGCTTGCTTTTGGTCCGTCTCTGTACTGACTACAACTACATGGAGCTTACTTTCGGAGGTTTTTCTCGCAGAGGGGTTGGGAAGTCAATTTGGACAAAGGTGGGCGTGCCTTCACGGACCACGGCCCCTTCAAAACGGAGGCGGAGCATGACGTGGGACACAGCTTTGATCCTCTTTAAAGTCGTCAGCTCCGACACCTGCAAGCTGGAAAACAGCATCAATCCACTCATTCAAAGAAATCAGTCGCTGTAGCTTCAAAGCAGAGAAACAAACAAACCCAGAGGTTGGATAAATAATTATACACTCCCATTTAATGTTTGATACAGTTAGCTGATGCATTTTCTGAACTCTAATGGAGTTGGATAACTGCGAAAAATCACTTAACGTGTAGTGTGTCACAACATCTCAGGTAAAGTGATTATACTCATGTAAAAGGGGGCTGATGGGACTAGACTGTTCAGATTCCAATTGATTGGGCGACAGGAAGTAAACAAGTCACTGCAGGTTTCTGAGCCCTAACGTCAGGTGACCAAGACGACACACGTGGCAGAAATATTTAGAGAGCTGTAAAAAGACAGAGTCCACGGTAGGTTCATCTCATTCATGTACGGTACTGTCACCAAACTCTTCAGCCTATACATATATATTCATATATCTCCAAAATATTAAAAAGTACTTAATATAAAAATACAGAAGAATTGTAAAAAATGAGCAAAACATTGAATTTTATATGAAAACCATGCAAGAAAGATTCCCCATTTAGTTAAATAGTAACTCTAAGATTCAGGAAAACAAGGGAGTGAAAGGGAAGTGGTCGGATGAGAGAAGCGCAGACGAACTGCCACCGACTCGCTTTTCATGTAAACATTGTAGAGGTCCTTTTAACTTGGTTCGGCAGTGACGACTGAAGATTTTTCTCCTTGTTTTTTTTTCTTCTTTTGTTTCTTTTTTGGTCGTGTTTGAAGTAAAAGGGCCAGGGGAGGAGAGAGGGTGTGTGCTGGGACGGGGTTTGAAAGGGTGAGGGGTGAGAAAGTCCAAAGCAAACCTCGATAACAATGAGATTAAAAAAAAAAAAAATCAATACAGACAACCTATAAAATATGGCTCTGAGTTACATAGAAAAAGCTCATCAGTGGGGAAACCTAGTCATGACAAAAGTTGGAAATATGGCAGTAGTAGCACATTACTTCAATAACGTGTCCTAGTTCAGAGATAGGTTGATGGCTGCTAGTCAGACTAAGAGGGGATTAGACGCACCGCTGCTTCTGATTGGAGGATGAGTCTTTCTTCTTTTAAGACAGTAATCTGCAGATGAGCAGGAAGTACTAAGCGGCAGCGGGAACACAGTGGATTTAAATCTATGGGCTGACTGGTGACATCATCAGTCTCCCGTAAACCTCAGCATGGCCGCCACACTGATGCCTGCCAATCAGACACAGCAGAGAAAAGAGCAATGATGTTGATGGTGAAGATCAAACATCTTCTCCGCTCCTGGCTGTGTGATGTCACTGACAGCTGATTTAAGTTTATGTTATAAAGTTATAAAGTCTGAGAAAGGAGCTAAGATTTGTCTTAAACACAGGCAGACGGTCCAGACGCTGTTTAAAGCTCCATTTACTTCCTGTCTTTGCCCCAAAAACAGACTTGTCAGCGGTGCAGTCGTTTTCTGTTTAACACGCGTTTAAACTCACTTCTTTTACCAGCGCCACAGTCAGACTGCAAAAATGTGAGTGACACCAACAGATGTGAGCTGCCCGTAGGCTTAAAATGCTTGAGATTCACTGATAGCAAAACTAAACTTTGTGGCAAGCCTACATTCTGTATCGACCTGTATCCCCATGTGATGTCTGTGTTGTGTGTGTAAGGTCGGAGGGGGGGGGTCCCATTTCACTGCAGGGCAACCTGCACGTGGCGAATAAAGCCTTGATTGATTGATTGATTGACATTCATGGATCCAGACATGAAGCACTAAGAGTACAACCTGACCTCTGACAGAGACGATCTTTAAGAAATGGGTAGAAGACTAAATAAGATCTGAAATGCTTTACCTAAACTTTTCCTTGCACAAACTAAAAGGTTAATATTCCTTCATCCTCCGAAGGAAATGTTTACTCTTTAAGCAAATACCCTAAGAAGCCCAAATTATACATCTGCACAGCAGGGAAGTTAGTTGTGATCAATTTTAACTTGCTGATGAACCCAGGGTGGGCGGGTTTTGTCTAATACGAGCCTGTCGGAGTGTAGAGTGAGGAGACACAAACGAGTGTTACATTTTTCACACCTATCGGTGTGCAAACATCTGCTTGGGAGTGACATAAATTTGGTCAGGAAAGGGTCACGTCCCTGTGCCCGGTGTATCGAGAGGACAACCGTGATTCCTCTCAGAGGAAGAGCACCGACTTAAGCTTGGTGTCCAGGGGCGAGTATTACAAGACCAGAGATGAGAATGCATGTGTTTTAGTCTGTCTCTATCCAAATATTACTATTTTGATTGTATTCAACCTCTCCTAGCTGAAAGCATCTCTGTGCACGACATGAGATTGGAGTGGGCCGGTCGCAGCCACATGGCGAGCGAGCGCCACGGTGGGGGTCGAGCAGTGGAAAAAACAGGCTGCAGCTTTTGTTTGTTGTCGTTGGCCCTCGGGGCTTTCCGTGTGTGTAGCGACCTCATCTTACCAGCGATACCTGTGTTGTGACAACACGAGACAGACATTGGATTTCAGGGCTTTGTGACTTCGCATTACCTCGATACCGAAAGTTTTATTGCACTCGCCTACTGTGAAACACACGCGGACGCCGGGGTATCGATTGTGTTAAACACCCTGATGGTTTCCCCTGCCAGAATATCGATGAGGCTGCCGTGGTAACAGGAGGTTCAGTCCTACAGACAGGAAGCTCATGGAGCTCTGAACAGATGCTGCTGCAGACGCACAAAGTTGAAACAGAATCCCGAATATTCATTCCTACTGTACGTTATCATGCGACTCAACACGAATTAAACAAAAACATGCATCCTACTAGAGACGGAAAACATGAACCACACTCCCGTTTCCTATCCTCACAGGGGACAAACTGGGGGAGGGGCAGAGAGAACCAGAACCCTGACTGGATGAGATGAGGTCAGAACCCCCACTGAGCAGAAAGCGAGCCCCCTCCAGACGCTGCCGTCTTCAGTATTTTTGGGTAGTAAACATTCTGTCCTTCCACATGCAACACAGCAGCTAAAAAAAAAAAAAAAAGCAACACATACAGACACGATAAAGGGAAAAACATTATTTTAACCTTGAAAGCTGTAGTGTCACACTCACAAGACATTCTCAGGAGTCTGAATCAACCATCGATTGACATTCGTTAGAAGGTTTCAAAAAGAAATCAAGATCAAGGTCTAAAAAAAAAAAAAAAAAAAAAAAAAAAAAAAAAAAAAACTAAACAAAACAAAAAACAACAATAATAATAATAATAAGGTTACATTTTTGCATTTGCCTAAAAATCTTCTGATCAACAAACCCGGCTTATAGCTGTGTAGAAGAGCGGAAGCGTATGTACATCTGATTCACTGCACTCTTTGAAAAGTTCGGTGCCGTTTGAGAACGCAGGAATGAAGCGAGTACAGAACACAACATGCTGCTGCTGCGAGTCCTGCAAGGATCGAATCCAATAAAGTTTAAAAGCTTTTCAAAAAGAATGTCAAGTTAAAAAAAAAAAAAAAGGAAGAAAAAAAAAACATGAATGGACTAGAAGAGGCCTTCCACTGTGGAGACTCTATCAGACTTACAGGCAGAACGACGCCACAGTCAGTATGAAAAACACAACGTGGCTGGAATGACCGAGGGGGGGTGGAGACGATGTGAAGCATGTGTGTGTGCAGAATGAGTCATGACTCCCTTCTTCGGTGTGACAGTTCGGTTGGTGGGGTGACAGATGATGCTGATGAAGAGGAGAGAGGAGGAACTCAGATGGATTAATCGAGGTTGAGGGGGAAGGTGGTGGGCAAGTCTTCTCCTCCCCGGATCAATGATGAGGAGGTGGGGAGGGGGTCGATTTCGTCTCCAGTCTCCTTAATGGTGGGGATGCGAGCCTCCTCCTCCTCGGACAGGGGCACAAACTCAGGATGGGCCATGAAGCTGTGGATGGAGCTACGGGACTCTGGGCTCTCCAGCCCCGCGTACAGGGAGCTACGGAACGCATTCACCACCTTAATCTGAAACAAAGAGAGGAAACGAACGTCAGAGGAGGTCTCGTAGGTGGGCAGCCATTTCTACACAAACAAAAACAAAACTGGCAGCAGGGGCTGATGGGACACGTGGCGGTCGTGCGTCTGAATCTGGGCATGGAAATGAAAAAAAAAAAAAAAACCCACAACGAGTGGAACAGCTGAATGAGAACACGGGTGGAAAGCTGAAAATATCCACAAAACATCAACGCAAAAAGGTCAAAAAAGGTCAATGCTGGAGGCAGCTCATAGCAGGAAGTGCATAAAAAAAAAACACAACAAAAACAAAAGCATCATCAGGGAGTCACATGTGGAGAAGCACTGAATCACAATCACCACAGTACGCACACCTGCACACAAACACACATGTCTGCAGGGAGAGTTCAATTGATGCTTCCTATAATTCTGCTTTTTAATATCTGATATCTATCCAAAAGTCTGTGGACACCTTAGTTACGGTTAAACTGGGTTCTTAATGTATGAGCACATCGACGAAAGAATGCATCATCACATGTTTTATCTTTCTACACACAAACTCATGCCTAGTTAACTTTTAGCCATCACGGCCGACTTAAACTTAACAAAACCACCACTGTAACCGTCACTTCACTAACGTTCAAAAACCCCCATTTAAACCAGCGCAGATCTCACAGTTAGCAATGTTAACTAAAATTATCTGATGTGTTCGTTTATCCCTGAGCTGGCACTCAGTCATCAAAACTTCCTGACAGAAGACGCTGCATGTTATCAACCCGCTCCCCCACTCGTCTATCTCCAGATGTCGAAGCTGTATGCGCTCCCATTCAGCCACTGCAGTATTAATGAGGACGGATGCTGGCGCTGGGTGATGAGGCCTGACACACAGTGGGTGTTGTAGTTCTTTCCAGAGTGGATGGATTGGGGCTGGGCTCTGTTTTTGTCCCCCTTTCCTTTCTTTTTTTTTTTTACCAAACTGGAAAAATATTTACTAATAATTCTTTTTGTACATTGGGGAATCGTCACATTGTGTCACACTGAAAGAGTAATAGGATTACCTGAAACGTAATACAGACTACAAACATATTTGTTTTCAGATTTTCTCTCACTGGAAAGCAGGGGCTAACACCAGGACAAACGCACTCATACTACATAATACAGTAAAGGGTGTGAATGGTTTTGATTCACCCAGCCTTCGTGATCTCATACCTGATGAGAGATCACCCAAAATGACTCAAAAACACATGCTCGTAAGGACAAGTTTTTCGTTACATTTGTAAGAGATCAGTCTCTGAGAATGAATTCCTAAACTGAACCTTAAAAAAAGCACAGTATGAAATGCATCTGTGGAGCTATTTGTTTAGACAAAATTCTTATTCTGCTGCCCAGTTTTAGATGACAAGTTTTGTTAAATAAAAATTATACTGCAGGGGGAAAAAGGCATAATCACGAACACAGAAGCGTCTTTATTTGTATGGTGCTTAAATAGCTGATTAAAATTTCAGTTTCAGTAAATTTGTATTATTTTTAAAGCCAATGGGTATTTTGTAAACCTTAGTTTACAAAACTAATTGAATTATTTGAATTTTCTTCATTCGCAATCTCGGTGACACTGAAATTATGTGCTCAGCCAACAGAACATGTTGCCTGACAACATGCCTGCATGAACCAATCACAGCGCTTCCCTGCACTGGGCAGCCTGAAATCACAAACCAAAAATATGTTTCCAATTAATAACTAATTAATAAATATGTCCAGTAAAGACAATGAGTGACGGGGGGTGGGGGTGGGGGGTGGGTTCAGGTTCAGGCAATACAACATCGCCTCGCATGATTATAGTCCCAAAGTGGAAAAACCTGGATCGGATTCAACTTCTTTGTCTACAAAGAAGGTTTAATTAACAGGAATGTCCCACAATGTAACAGTGACAGCAACAGTGGCCTAAAAACCCCCAAACATTTTCTTCTAAGAGACTCATTGGATGATTTTTCTTTTGATGTAAAGATTTGTAAAAATTTTAAACTGTGACAGCAGTGTTCGCATTCCACAAAAGTGTAATAAAACCATTTTTGCCACTAAAACCAACAATTAATATTAAATTTTATCCTCCTGAGTCGGTTCCTGTGTGTTAAAAGTTTTCCCCAGTGGATGAAAGGGTAACTTTGAGTCGAAAAACGGGCTCCGACTGCAGTTTGTAGCCACTCCAGTTCTTGGCCTTATTGTTGGAAGCTGCACCATCTGAAGTTCTCAGCGTTTACCTGGGAAAGTGAAATCTGGAGGCTTGTGACTGGGAGGTCTAATCTGAATCTGGCTATGATTTAACCTCAATGCATGATCTTGTCTATGCAAATAAGATATAAATACCATAAACTAACTGTCCTGCAGCAAACTGACTTTCTGGGGTCACTGCTGGTTGGAGGGCATGTTTTACGATGATGGCGTCAGCGGGAATACCGAAATATTTCAGCCGATCCCCGACCCCAGTAAACACCACACACATAACAAACACAATCTCACTGTTAAGCATTTCTAATCACGTTCCGAGTGAGAATCGTTTTGTCCTCGGCCTGCTCTCCTCTCTCGGCCTAAAGTCGTTTTCTGTGTGATGAATCCGCAGAGGCTGCAGCTGATCACACTGATTTATACGCACCAGTAGACACTCTTCATTATAATTAATAACCCTGCAGTTCAAAGCTCTCTATTACTGAACCACAAGAGAGCTGCAGGCTGAGCTCTGCAGCTTAGAGCATGCATGCAACAACCACAAACACTCGTGCATACACAAAGCTCACAAGTTAAAAAGCTCTCGGCTGTTAAACCACGAGGGAGACTTGCTCAGCCTGACAGATTTAACCCTACACAGGATTAACTCATAAAATTATCTCGATGACCAGGATGTTGCCTCAGAGAAATAGAGGGGGAAAAAGCAACAAAGAAAATGGGACGGGGAAATGAGAGCGATTCATCGTCTCTTTCTCTTCTAGTAGGTCACACGTGCCTTTAGTGACTTGTCAGGCACCAAGTCTCATCATGGGTTAATAGATGCATGGAGAGAGTTTAATTCTTCATGCAGGATGGAAGTGATGTAAGTAATAACAAGAAAAAAAGATGAATATAAAAGCACAGGAAGGTGAAGTGGACAGCACATAGAAGCAGAGAGATGGAAACAGATCAGGTTGTCTGCAGGCTCTCTCAGTACTTTTTTCTCTGGCTTTTACAGTCAAACTGCAGTTCACACTGGTGTCTATTCAAAGCCGTAATGTACGTACTGAACACTTTAAAAAGATTTAATAAAACACATTCAGTGTAATTTCTTCTGTACAATAGAGCTGAAAATGTTTGAATGTTCTAGAAATGCTGAACTGAATGAAAGAAACATCTGAATGCTGCAACAAATCATCTAAAAGAATCTTAAACCTTTGTTTCTCACTCGCACCACTGTTCGAATGAAGTAGGTTAACATGAAGCTAATTAGCAAGCTTTAAAGATGTTCACTTTTTCTCCAAATCTGCTTTTTAATATCTTGTGATGTTCAGCTCTTACTATACTCACATCTTCAAACTTGTTTACTTATAGATTTCAGCAGCAGCATCACAGCTTTATTTACAGTTTTAATTGCAGCAATTGCAAACAGAGCTTTTTCACCTCGCTGCTGGTTTACATTTAAAGCTCTCCACCAAACCTTTGGGGGGCTTTTATTGTAAAGCTGCGGTAGACAATACAACTTAGCCACGAGTGTGATTAGAAGAGCTTTCTAAGCTATGCTCCTTGTGAAGGAAGGAAAGTAGAAAAGAAAGAAAAGTTTCTATTTAGTGAGCACAGGTTCAATAATTGCATTATCTTTACTGCTACCCTGCAGTGGGCTATTCCCAATTCTACCACTTCCAGTTAATAAATAGCCTAGACACCCTCTTCACATGAAAAATTCCAGATTAGTTCAGGGCGTGCAGACACCCGGTTACGACAGCAGCAGTGCAATGGCTTCAGTGTCGGTAAGTCATGCAACGTTCAAACAGAGGAAAAAAAAGACAGAGTCCAGCCTGGTGGAGCGTGCTGTTAGCTGGCCTCCAGTCACCGACTCACTGCCTGCAGTGGAGGAGGAAGCAGCAGCAGCGGGGGGCAGAGCCCCACCCGAGTTGGTGAGAGAGGAGGAGGAGCTAAGCCCTATGTGGGTGGGGCTAGAGAGAGTTTTGGCAGCAGTGGCGTCATTGTGCTGGCTGACGACGGACGGCTGGCGGCGCAGGGCACCGGGCACCGCCGCCTGGCTCGTCTGGAAGGTATAGACCACATCCATCTGAAGGAAGGACAGCCACAACACACAGTTAGAGAGCAGAGAGAGCAAGAAGACAGCACAGAGGAACAGACTTCTGCAGAGGTTAGAGACAGTGCAGTCTGACCTTTTAATTCATTCGGACGTAAAGAAGAGGTAGCGCAAGTACAGCGATGAAGACAAGCACATCTGATTAAATTACTCAATTTCAGGGTAGTTTACATTTAGTGTTAGCTGGCAGGAAACGGTGCAATGGCATTAGCTGATAAAATGTTGTGCATCAATCTACGATGAGACTCATCTATGTCATTCTTTGCTGCTAACAGTGTGACTGGGATTGTATCAGTCTGAATATGTCACACATTCAGTGGTAAGATTTAAAATTGTCCTGACAAAAGGGTGACGCTATGTTTTCAAAGAAAGTTGGCACAGATTCTGAGCCTTTCCCTCTCATACTGACTTGAATTAATCATCCAACCACAGAGAGCAAAACTGTAAAAAAATCATCTGATCAAAACCAACTAATATTTCATTTCATTCATCAAGATCAGTGCCGATGAAATAGACTGATTTTATTAAGTGGATCCTTTCTTTATTTTCTGTCATGTATGTATACATCGATGCTGGATGGTCATTTTAAACTTTGCAAAGTTTCAAATAATGGATGATTTTGAATTGTGAATCATGGAACGCTTCTCTGCCAGAAGCTGGGTATCATACTGTCCCCACACTGAACAGACTGTATCCAGCATTTCAATTCAACAGTTAGTTTTACTGAAAGAAAACAAATGGACATTATGGCAGTAAGAAACTTTCTGATTTTCCATTGAGGTATTTCTTGCATATTTAGTACATTTGTTAAAGAAAAAGCAAAATAAAATATCAAATCTTGCAGTTGGATAACCTCTGCAGTCCTTATCTGTGCTGCTGCAATACAGAAAAACTGAGCTACTGACACTTTTAGCAGGTAGAGACACTAGAATATGAAGGAGAAACAAAGATGAGAAAGAGATCAGGACAGAGGAGAAGTTGTAACAGCAAGGAGAAGTTTGAGAGCTGTCATTTAGTTAGTGTCAAAATGTGAAAATCCTCTGACAGAACGAAGGGATGAAGAAAGAAACGGAACAGTGAATAAAGAGCTTTTGAATCAGGCTTACGGCACTCTGAGAGAGAGAGAGCTGAGACAGGAGAAAGAGAAAAGTGTCATTTGGAATGACTGAAAGTTTCTGCAGCGAGGTGCTGCATGTAGCAATTATTCCCCCACTGTGTCTGACTGTTGAGGCGTTGAGCGGCACAACACTGCCCACCAGGATTAGAGAGGAAGAGGACAGGAAGAGGAGCGTGGAGAGATAAGAACCTAATTAGCTTGCAGCCTTTCGTCGCCTCCCTCTCCATCCCCGCTTCCTCCCATCCTCCCATCCCGAGAGGACAACACACTGATATTACAGATACACAGCCACAAAGGGAAAAAGGAGAGCGTCCTCAGTTCTGTACAGCAGATCCGATGGCAGACAGAGAGAAGTGGAGGAGAAACATCCGCCTTTCACGACACCGATTTACATGGACCGGGTGAAGATTATCGTAAACCGCACACGTGGATCAGGGTTTTCCACTCCACCTGAAATCACACTTGCCCTCGCCTGTTCATTTGTACCCGCTCTGAAGCTTTCAATCAGATTATGTGATGAATGAGCATTTTAACCTCTAGACATTTACCAGCTCACCGGTAACACATCGATGGTTATGGTTTTGTTTTCGCTTCATGCAAAACAGGCACGTTTTAAATGAAGTATCATTTATTAAATTTGATATTACCAGATTTTCCTACAGTTCCTATATGAAACCACCGACTTACTAAATAATTCATTTGTATTCTTACAGTTTTAGTCTGTTTGTGTGATAGATAGTGTATTTTGGATGTTTACTAGTCTACTTTCCAGTTTTTTTCTGAACAGCTGTTGAACACTTTGGCCATCACCTGCTGTTTTAATCAAGGTATAATGTATAACACAATAATAAAAAGGACAAATGATGGAGAAGCACCAGAGCTCTGGATTAAGAAGCTACACTTATTTGTTTTGGTGTTTTATTTGGAAGAGGTCTGGTTTAAAATGAAGTCTTATTTTCTGTCAGTTACAGAATTGAGTGAAGAAGCAGAGAGTCAGTGTTTCTGCAGAGGTCAAACTGAGAAACTCAAGACGACAAACCAGAAAAAATTCGCTATTATTATTTCAGACCTGGTTACCCTCTGGCCTCAGTAAGTACAAGCAAGCCCACTGGTAAGAGGAAAACACCTGACCTCGCTGACTCCATGTGTGTGCGCGTGGGAGCAGAGCGATGGCTGCTGTTACTGTAAGTGGGCGTTAGCATGGAGGCTAATGAAGCCCACAGAGACTGAATGGAACTGCCCGTGGACATGCTAAAGCTCAGTGAGCTGTCCTGTAGGAGGAGGATAACACAGACAAGTTCCAGCGTACGAGAACAGCCACTAGTAAGAACACCAGCTAGATTTCTATCCAAATGCAATGTAGCATGAAGTTAGTTTACTGACATAATAATTCACTAATAACACTTACTCTCCAATTCTGATGGAAGAAAAAGATGATAGCATTTGTGTTTTAAAATCCAGGTTTATCTCTTCCTCTGATTAGAGGAGTGTTAACTCTTGTTTTTTCTTTGTCCTTCGTGCTTTTTTTGCTCTCGGTCGCTCTTTTTGTTTACTTTGTGGTTTATTTTGTGACTTTTTTATCCCCTGACCCATGTTATTGGTTTGATTGCGTCTTATTGCTTTCTTTTTAACCCCTCTCTCTTCCTTGCTGTCTGAATTTCAATCAGTCTTTGCCAGGCTATTGCATTTTCAACTTCCTCTTGTTCCTCAGTCTTCCTTAGATTCACCCCATGTTTTAGATTCAGTGCTTTTTTTTGGACTAACCAGCCTAATTGTGCTGCAGGTTTTCTAAACTAACTTTCTCTTTACCCTTTCTGCCTGTCTGTCTCCGTGATTCTGTATTTGGGTCAACCTTGCGGTCTTTCAGAACTGTTCCTAAAGATTTGCTCACTAAATCTGGTTTTGTTATTATTTAATCAGTAACTTTTTCAAAAAGCGTGACTTTTTAATTTCTTGTGGTTTCCCTAAGGTTACACAGGAATTGAAAGTCCGGATGGAAACAGGTGGATGGAGACACGCTTGCTGACATGACTGATTAATTTACTGACTAATTAAAGTACTCAGGAAGGTTTCTGCCGCTGTAGCCATCTTTAATTTCTGTTTTTTAATAAAGTGGTTCTGTGCCGAAGCTCTGCAGCAGAGTGTGAAATTGACAGGACAACATGCAGTTGAGTGTGTGTGTTTAATCTTCAGTTCGATTCCACACACACACACACACACACACACACAGACACACAGTTTTATCTAACAGTGTGTGTCACAGAGGTGCCGACATGAAGCTGCAGTCGGAGATACAGCTACGGTAAACTTTTATCGAGAGTTCTGGTTGACTGCACTATATTGTACAGTATACATATGATAAAGACTCTACAGGCTTCATTTGGCGTCTGATCTGAGATGGATGCTGACAGAGTTTAGAGGCTCCACATGGAAAGTTTGCAGAGCCAATCAGGCTTTGCAGCACAGCTCCACGCACTCGTTAAATGTAGATACTGTGCTTTCTGTATATATTTTTTCTCCTAAGCGGCGGTCAGCTTGACTTCAAAGATTTTTTTTACACCCTCCAGCTGTTAATTTCACCGTAAAGCAGTTTGATGCAGTTTACCACTTACTGTCTATGTCACTAAGAGATGGTAAGGAGATTTCCATGTATCTGAAAAAAGGTCATTTTTTCTTTTCTTGCAACGAGAAGAGAACATCAATAAGAAAAAAGATGTATTGTACTGTGAGAGCGCAGAAAATGTGTAGAGCATTTTATGTTGAATGAAAGTGAACGTGCCGTTTTGCAACAGAGTCTGGCTGGTCACCAGTGGTGATAAGCCGATGCTTGAGGTGATGTTCTGCTTGAAAAACACAAATGATGTTCGAGAGATCTGAAATAAAAACTTTGGTAAGGAATTTGTTGATTGTGAACCAGATGAAAAATAGACCCGGCTGTTGGATTCCATCGATTGTGATGCATTCAGGTGTCTGCTGGAAAAAAATATTTTTATTAAAGTCTCTCTTTGTCATCTTGATGAGAGAATGCCTCTCAAACAACAATTCAGATAAGACAATAGACCAAAAACAAAACAAGCCCTCAGCCGTTGCCATCAAAGGGGGAAACTGATAACAGAAGTAACCTGCAGTAGGTGATAAGGTTAGACATGTCGAGGAGCCGAGGCGAGCATACCTGTGTCTGGATGCGGTTCAGACCTCTGAACCAGAGAATCTGGCCTCTCCTCAGCTCCATCTCGGCGTGGTCGATCTCATCCGTGCCTTCGTTCAGCTCCTCCTCGGGAATCTCCTCCTTTGTGATACCGTGACCGGCCTCCTTCAGGAACTTCAAGTGGTGTGTGGGGATGGCCGAGATCAGCTGAGGTTGAGAGAAAAAAACCATTGTCAGCAGATCAGATCTGGTGGTGTTTACGGCAAATCAGCAGATGAAAACAGCTGACAATATCCAATAACACATCGATGGTCAAACTAATAAAACGTTTTATAAATATATAAAGACAGCCTGTGCTACAGGACGAGTTTAAAAGATGTATGAGAACAGCATTATGGGAAATGTAGGATCCTTTGGAGTGTGACTGATTAAAGTCCTCACAAGTTAATAATTCACGTGTTAATATGTGTAGTGTATAATGACTCGAAAATAGACAAAAAGCAGGGTGTGCAGGGTGCTTTCCCAATCTGGGACCAAGACATGTGAGACAACAGGACTAAGGTCTAAGAGGTTGTAAGAAGTATTTGAGTAAAGTTTGACAAATTTATTTTAAAAGATAAAAAGCTAACAAATGAACTCATTACTTTTCAGCGCTTTCATTTTTTTTTTTTTTACTAACAAGCAAAATGTTGCTAAAGCTGCACTGAAGCTTGATTTGACCTCAATTTTAAAACATAATATACAAAAACTAATGAAGCACAATTAACTTGTAACTTGGTTATGCAATCATTATTTTTCCTTCTGCTGGTGAACTATCTGTTCATGGTTGTTAAAAGAGAGCGGAGAGACACCCAGCATCCTGCTGAAGCTCACCTCAGCTTTTTACATCTCCGTCACCCTCCTCTCTCTCTCTCTGTTAGAAACAAAAGGTGTTTTTACCTCTTAAATAAATCACAGACTTCAGATGAGTCTGTTTCTGTCAGCATATGTCTGTCTCTCTGCCCTCCACCTGAACCCAGCAGGCTAGCTATGACTGAACAGTTTTTCTGTGTGTTTGCATGCTAACAGGATCATGCGTGTGATGGCGTGTTCGTGCGCGTCCACAGAGGCGCTGACACGCCGGGTTTGTTTTCCCTCGGCCCTCGTAAACAGGAGTCGCATAGCTTTCATGTGCTGAGCTCATTACCATGGCGATGGTCGTGATGGCAACACCGCAGCAGCGCGAGTGTGACAGGCAACGGTTTTCTGCCATAAACCTCACATATCCACCTCTTCATCAGCTCCTGGGTACACGCTGCTTATTCTCACAGCTCGGGCTGGTGTTTGTTCTGCTCAGCTGTTTGTGCACTTGAGGTTTTTGTCTCACCTGTCCCCACAGCAGCTCTCCCACGCCGATGAAAACGCACCACAGCCACTGGTCGATGGTCAGAGCTGTGCAGGAGAACGGCTTTCCTCCAAACTGAACAATGACGATCTGGGAAGGAAACAAGCAAGCGGCATGTCAGCCGTGTGAACGGAGCAATAATAGTAAACTTTTAGTCGGCAGATCTGGTGGTTTAACAAAGTTATGTTAGACTATTCTATAGTGTGAGATTGGTAATACTTTTACTCATACATTAGTCCAATGCTAATGTTAAGGCAAATAAATGAGATGACAGGATAACTGGGGAAACTCCAAGTTTCAGTGTTACAGGTGGGAGAATCAGTGACACCTGCACTGACCACTGGCACCCAAAAGAGACAGAAACAACAACTTATTATTAAATACTAAGGTTTTTCGCCATTTGGGCACTACTTTTTAAATAATACCGAGGTGCGGTGTTAGTTAAGTTGCCAATACCTTCTCTGTCATTTACTGTAATCATTAGCCAGCTAACTACAGAATCAACACGACCACCACCTTTCTATTGTCAACCTTTTGACACTTTGTCCCCCACACAGCACAGGCAACTGCTCATCTCGTGATCTTCCACCTGTTTTTGGTCAACATTTTGGATGTGTGTGATTCATCGTACCACCAGTCCTACTGTTAAGGTCTTAACCTGATGTGCTGATGTCTTCTTAACATTTCTAATTTAGTAAAAAAAACCAATCAGGTTTCAGCTAAACACTTTTAAATGTAACCAAATTATGTGCAGCAAAAATGCAGCTGCAGCTACTGAGACCATGAATCCATCCAGACTCAGCAGTAACATAACAGGAAAACCTTGGTAGCACTAAAGGATGTTGAAGGTGTTACCTGCAGAGCGAAGGTCCCCAGTACAACGCTGCAGAAGATAGGGTTCCTGTAGACACCTTCGAACACGTTCCTCTCTCCGTGGATCTTCCTGGCATTGATTTCGTTGAAGAGCTGCATCATGACGAACACGTTGAACACGATGGTGTAGTGCTCTGATGGTGGGGAGTGCAAGGGAGTGTTTCGCCCACTGTCAATGTCGAAAAAGTTCTCACCTGATAAAAGATGAAGGAAAATACCCCAAAAATGTATCTCAACTGTTTCGACAATGATTAACAAACATCAGCGTCTTAGTATCAATGCATTACTGCAGAACCAGGTTTACACCCAACTTGGATGGAGTCAGACTCACCAGCGAAGAGCAGGGTAAAGATGATGACGAGCTGGTACACAGCATGGCCAAGTATGTTCTTCATCATGGTCCTGGAGATGAGGGGCTTGTCCCGACCGTAGGGTTTACGTAGCAGCAGAGACTCAGTGGGCGGCTCCGTGGCAAGAGCGAGAGATGCCAGAGTGTCCATGATGAGGTTGACCCAGAGCATCTGGACAGCTTTCAGGGGAGAGTCCTTTTGGAGAAGGAGTAGGAGTTTAATTTACGAGAAGAGAATATAACATCAGGGATATAACAGAATACAAATATGATTCAGCAACCAAACAACAGGGAAACATACAAAAAAAAAAATCTTTATGATCTTTAAAATGTTTTTCTGCAATTGCACCATGTCTACTCCCAGTTTGTGCTCCTGGTTGGGTCTGTTTGTGGACCTCTTGCAGACCAGCAAACTACAGCTTTGAAATTCCCACGTTTACAGCATGAGAAACTGTTTTGGTCTAATTTTCCTTATTGTGACAACTGGAATGGTGTGACTGGTTTCAAATTTTGTAAAGGTATCTCGTGATCAAAAGACCCTGTTAAATGCCACCTGCTTGAAAAGATGGACTTCAGTTCGAGTTCAGTTGGACTCGAATGTAGTATAAATGTGTATTCTTACTAGATGACTGAACTCCAATGCTTTCTCAATGACACAGTAACACACACGGTAAATAACAAACCTATAAAACATGTGAGAGGACAGTGTGACCACTACTGACAGAGGAGCTGAGATGCTGAGAAGAACTGATCATTCAGGGAGCATGCTCTGACATGGCACAGGGCAACGAGTGGCCTGCTGTCTGGAACAAATATGGAATCTCTGAGATTCAAAAAATGTTGCCACTGATACATAAGTTATTGTTTAAGAAGGTTCAGGGACCTCATGGTGGACACATCCCATTTTTCACATGGTGTCTATGGTTATATCTGAACTTCCACATATTGTTAGGATTGCATTGTTAGGAAACAAATATACGGGCAGGTTTTATACTGCTGTCACTGTGAGAACCATACTGTAAGAACTGATTTAATCTTAGTGCGTCTAACATCAAATGAGTAATTTAACTGCATAAAAAAAAAATGAGGAAAAAAAGTACACACACATTTCAAAGCACCCCTTCCACTTCTAAAACCCAGTTTACGCCTCTGGGTCCTGCCTCTGTTCCTCTGTACACACACCAAACACATAAATCGCCTTTTAATGATCTTTTCCGTGCACTAACAGAGACCGAGCGCCTGATGATCAGTGAGCAAAATCACAGCACAGAGACCACAGACCTGCTGAGTCCCCCGTTATATTTCAGGATTATGACGGTGACGTGTTGCCATGGTTTCAGGCTGAATCTTAGCCTACTTTGTGTTCTTCGCTCTGTAGTCGAGTTAGTTATCTGGTCTTGCCAGCTGTGAGCCTTTCAATTAATACACAGCCCCAAGACTTTCTTCTTTATTGTGTCAGGGGTTCAGCTTTCTGATTACAGGCACATTATGAAACAAAGAAAATGTGACACGGCCAACTCGCCTCCTCGCAGCACTGAGACGGTCATATCGAAATCACAAATTACTCTTTGTTTCTATGGATATTTTATCAAGCAGAGATTTAAAGATGTTTCCACAGCGTGCGACAAGGTACATCAAACACACCAGCCAGCCTCAAAATCGAATCAAAACAGGAGTTAATCAAAAGTATAAGTGAAGGCGATGTTTTTGCTGTTTCTGAGTTTGAGATGAAAACCAGCAACGACACAAACACAATTTCACACGCTGTTTATACGCAAATAGAAATATAGTTTTATAGTTTTAAATAGTTTTACATTCAAAACCTTTTAAAATCTATACATTCAAAAGCATGTGATTCATTGATCACTGATTAGAGATACTGTAGCACAAATGCTAGCAGCTGCTATAGTGAACATACAGTGGCTTGCAAAAGTATTCGGCCCCCTTGAACTTTTCCACATTTTGTCACATTACAGCCACAACCATGAATCAATTTTATTGGAATTCCACGTGAAAGACCAATACAAAGTGGTGTACACGCGAGAAGTGGAACGAAAATCATACATGATTCCAAACATTTTTTTTACAAATAAATAACTGCAAAGTGGGGTGTGTGTAATTATTCAGCCCCCTTTGGTTTGAGTGCAGTCAGTTGTCCATAGACATTGCCTGATGAGTGCTAATGACTAAATAGAGTGCACCTGTGTGTAATCTAATGTCAGTACAAATACAGCTGCTCTGTGACGGCCTCAGAGGTTGTCTAAGAGAATATTGGGAGCAACAACACCATGAAGTCCAAAGAACACACCCGACAGGTCAGGGATAAAGTTATTGAGAAATTTAAAGCAGGCCTAGGCTACAAAAAGATTTCCCAAGCCTTGAACATCCCATGGAGCACTGTTCAAGCGATCATTCAGAAATGGAAGGAGTATGGCACAACTGTAAACCTACCAGGACAAGGCCGTCCACCTAAACTCACAGGCCGAACAAGGAGAGCGCTGATCAGAAATGCAGCCAAGAGGCCCATGGTGACTCTGGACGAGCTGCAGAGATCTACAGCTCAGGTGGGGGAATCTGTCCATAGGACAACTATTAGTCGTGCACTGCACAAAGTTGGCCTTTATGGAAGAGTGGCAAGAAGAAAGCCATTGTTAACAGAAAACCATAAGAAGTCCTGTTTGCCACAAGCCATGTGGGGGACACAGCAAACATGTGGAAGAAGGTGCTCTGGTCAGATGAGACCAAAATGGAACTTTTTGGCCAAAATGCAAAACGCTATGTGTGGCGGAAAACTAGCACTGCACATCACTCTGAACACACCATCCCCACTGTCAAATATGGTGGTGGCAGCATCATGCTCTGGGGGTGCTTCTCTTCAGCACGGACAGGGAAGCTGGTCAGTTATTATTGGTAACTTTATTGTCCCTAACAGGAAATTGATTTGCAGTATGTCCGTACAAACAAACAGACAACCAACACATCACATACACACTCCAAAATAATATAATATAATATAAGCCTGAGAAAACAACCTAGATTTTTCATCAAAAAAGTACAATGTGCAATGGCAACAACACTTATGGTTTAGTGTTATTAACTATGATAACAGCAGTAGGTACAAAAGACAATCTATGTCTCTTTGTCTTCACTGCAGGTACTTTATAACGACGACCTGATGGAAGCAGTTGAAAATCATTAGAGAGAGGATGATCTGAGCACAACAGGACCAGCAACAACAACTGACTTAACAACCAGGTTGTTAAGTCTGGTCTTATTATTCAGGGACATATTACCGTACCAAGTAATGATACAGAAAGTTAAAACAGATTTAATAAAACCTTTATAAAAAAAAGAGTCATCATTTCAAATGAAACATTGAAACCTCTCAACCTCCTTAAAAAGTACAGTCTTTGTTGAACCTTTTTCACTGTAGCAGCAAGATGTGACTCAAAGGACAGAGTCTTATCAAGAACAACCCCCAAATACTGTTGATGGGAAGATGGATGGAGCCAAATACAGGGCAAACTTGGAAGAAAACCTCTTGGAGTCTGCAAAAGACTTGAGACTGGGGCGGAGGTTCACCTTCCAGCAGGACAACAACCCTAAACATAAAGCCAGGGCAACAATGGAATGGTTTAAAACAAAACATATCCATGTGTTAGAATGGCCCAGTCAAAGTCCAGATCTAAATCCAATCGAGAATCTGTGGCAAGATCTGAAAACTGCTGTTCACAAACGCTGTCCATCTAATCTGACTGAGCTGGAGCTGTTTTGCAAAGAAGAATGGGCAAAGATTTCAGTCTCTAGATGTGCAAAGCTGGTAGAGACAAACCCTAAAAGACTGGCAGCTGTAATTGCAGCAAAAGGTGGTTCTACAAAGTATTGACTCAGGGGGCTGAATAATTACGCACACTCCATTTGTAAAAAATGTTTGGAATCATGTATGATTTTCGTTCCACTTCTCACATGTACACCACTTTGTATTGGTCTTTCACGTGGAATTCCAATAAAATTGATTCATGTTTGTGGCTGTAATGTGACAAAATGTGGAAAAGTTCAAGGGGGCCGATTACTTTTGAAAGCCACTGTATGTATGTGCTTCAAATCTGACACCTGACATTAAGATTCAGCCACACTGGTACTCTGCTTTTTGGTTGTGGCATTCACAAACTGCTATTAACATATATGTGAAAATTTGAAATGATGTTTGGAAACAAAAAATCTAAAGCAAAACACTGCGAAGAAGAAGCACACTGAGCACACAAACCTTTGCCAAACAACTCACTCTCTGGGCAGTTCTTACTAGAATTGTATTTTTTTTTTATTGTGTTCACCACAATAAATACACCTTTAAGACTTTGGTGGATCGAAGCCAAATTTAAATGGATTGCTTCCATGACCCCACACTACACCCCTTTTCAAGCTATCATTTTTACAGACAGAGTGATGACACACACGCACACAAACACAACCAAAAATAGAACATCCGCAGTTTTTTCTGCCCACTTGTACTCTAAACTTCTTTTTTTTTTATATAAACACAAGCAAACAATATCAAACTGTGAGACTGAATTTAGACAGAAGATTTTGAAAAATCCAGCGATAGTGACGTCCTTTTCTTTTTGGGTTGTGTGAAAACAATGTAGTTACAGACATTATGTGAGATTTTTTTTTTTAATTCTCATTTCACGTGTTCGTTCCAGCTTTTTCAGCTCATATTCAGGAGGTTCCACTGAGCCGTCTGTTGTTATTCAGACTCAAACTGGTGTGCTAAATGAGCTGTAATTTCAGACATAAGCGATTTACCTGTGTGATGCAGGCGCCTGTGAACGCCACAATCACAGCCACCACATTGACGGTCAGCTGGAACTGCAGGAACTTGGAGATGCTGTCGTAGACGTTCCTCCCCCACATGACGGCCTTGACAATACTGGTGAAGTTGTCGTCAGTCAGGATGATGTCAGATGCCTCTTTGGCCACATCTGTGCCGGCGATTCCCTGAAAGGAAGCAGAGAGGCATCATTAGTCCTTGAATAAGAGCAAACCAACAAATACGGAAACTCTGTTCACACAAGATCCACACAAGCAATGAATCAACTCTGCTAAAAAGTGTTCATCGAAACTTTCGTATAGATACATTTTTGTATTTTTATGGTATTTATGAAAAAGTTCTAAATATCTGAATCTGTGAGAAACGGTGTATTTGGAGCTAGGGTGGTGAGTTAGAGTCATAAAGTACTGGAAGAGACACAAACTACAGTTTTATTTTTTAGATTTCAGTCAAATGACATCTCCGGGTACAAAATGACAATTCTTCTATTTTCCTCCTCATGTTTAAAACACTGCTCGTAAATTACCATCCCAAGCACCAGGTGTGGGCCTGCTGCTGTTTATTGATGCTTAAGGTAATTTCAAATCGTTCCTCCAAAAAGTCGATTGGCTCCAAAATCCATTCAATGCTCATAGGTCCTGTGTTCAAATGCCCAACTTCAGTCATGAAGATAATGTTTACAATAACCAGGCTTCCCCCTTGAGCACTACAAGACCTATAATGTAAAAGACTAAAGTCTGGCACTCTCTTCCAATCTGATTTTTCAGATTTTTTGTCACAGGCTATGTGATTTTACATAAAGACTGCGCAGTTTGCCTTAAACATAATGTACAAAGACAAAAACTGTTGAACAAAGACAGAAACGGAAGATGCTCGGGATCACGGCTGAAGAGCGATTTGCTCAGATAAAGCGGTCCAAAAGAAAGAAAACACTTTAGATACCGTGGACACGACATTGATCACATACTTGAACATCAACCAAAGCAAAACTTGCAGCAATTTGTCTTTGCTGGAACACAAAGCAGAGACCGGTGTAAGACAGTGCTGAGTTTTACAAGCAGGCTACACCAAACAACTGAAAACTCAGGATTTTATTGTTACACTGGACACTGAACATGCTTAAAAATGCTACCGTTAGCGAAATTAATTAATGAAACCGGCCCTCTCAGCTGTGTTTGTCACTTTGGTGCCTTTTGGAGCACTTTTCATGCAGTTATCCAATAAATAATATGGCTTCCTGTGGCATATTATTATTGGTCTATTACTTTATGGTCACTTTATTCTATTAGTAGTACAGCACTTTCATCCGCAGCTGCTACTTCTGTGTTTATGAATAAATCTGAGTTGACTTGACAATCCTGACAACCTCCATATAACAAGACGGCCAACAAGCTAACTGAGGCTCTAAAACTGTGGAGACCAAGTCAAAACATCAGCCTGGCTTTGTACTAAACTGCCTCTCAGACTCGCACTTATAGATCCCCAAAGTGCACAACACATAAATCTGAGGGACTGTAAAGTGATTAATAAGGTAAGAAGACAGAAACGACAAGTATTTCTGCTATACAAATTCCACATTTACTGCCATCTTCTTCCAATGCTTGACTGATCACCACTCAGATAGACCAACTGTGGTAAGCGGTCACAGATAACACATTGCTTTACCTTAATGTGTCCCAGTAGTCACAACCTAAAAAGCCTTGGAACCGTGACTAACTAATTGTGCATAAACATCTCAGCTGTGACCAAGAGAACTCTGGTTTACTGAAGCTCATCTAACACCAAAATGTTGAACTGGAGCGCCCGCAGTTTCCTCAGAGATGGATAAATGATTATCTTTCTGTTTAGTTTAATGTTACTGCTTCCTAGCTCATCCGCAGGGTACAAGCGCAGTGGAATCATGCTGCCGAGGTTGTAACGGCAGAGCAGTATGACAGGTACAAGGAGAAAGTCCAGCTGTTCAGCTTCACTATGGTTAAAGCGACGACTTATTGTTGGGTTCTTTCTCATCTCCTCTAGATGCGAACAATCCGCCAGCTGGATGTTTAATTTTTAAACCTCCTTTCATCTAAAGTCTGAAAAGCTTTGACAGAGAGTATTTTATGCTGCTCAACTGACAGTAAAGTAAAAATAATACAGGAGGGTCGGCCTTGTCTTAAACAGCAATTCTAAAGAAGTTCTGAGCTGCTGTGTCTCTCTACGCAGGCAGACTCGCTCAAACAGATGGAGGTGAATCGCTTTCAGTTTCCCAGCTAACCAGGCGATAATTGAACAGGGACGCTGGAGTTGAAACTGAAAATGTTCCAAATGGGACATATAAGCGCTGAAAGGTCACTGCTTTAAATCCACAAATTGCTTTTGTGATGTGTTTAGAAACAGTAGCTACTATCAGCAAATTGTTTGACAGCACAGCAGCTGCTCAGCACCCTGCAGGAGAGCCTGATGTTCAGATGACTTTCCCCAGTAAATAAAGGTCACAACAACACACAGAGGAGTCAGCTGTGAACTCGTCCACATGCATGTATTCTGTTTTTAAACAGATACACAGTGGCAAGTTGTCAGCTGATCATCTGTTCAGTGTTACTCTTTAGAGATAAGAGTTAGGACGCCACAGTGTTAATTGATTCAGTTTTGAATACAGCAGAATTGGATCCTTTAAATCTTTAAACACTTCACTCAGGCTGTCTCTGTTTTACAAACTTGCGCGATACAAAGAAATGCTACAATTTGGCACTGGGTTGCCAGGTCTGTGGTTTTCCTGCAGAATTGGAACACTCGCTTCTGTCAGTGCGCCCCAGGGCAGCTGTGGCTACAATGTAGCTTGCCATCACCAGTGTGTGAATGGGTGGATGACTGAATGTAGTATAAAGCACTTTGGGGTCCATAGGGACTAAGTGAAGCGCTATACAAATACATGCCATTTACCATTTACTTTACAAGTTGCAGTTGCCATCCTGAACTCCTGTACAAGTTTACTTAAAACAGTCTTCACTTTGAGGTACATATGATGAAGATTCAGCTGGTGCGTCAAAAGTGTTACATAACAAATGAGCTGACGTAGGTGCAGCGCTTGGGAATCATAAAACTGGGACAGTGAAAACAACTGAATTTACACAGCAAACAAACGTTTATGAGTGGCTGTAGGAGAAAGTTTACTGAGACATATTTTGACATATGTCAAACAAAAACATGTTTATGCAATTTTTCTCTTTTTTATTTCCTCCAAAGATAAATATGGTTTTAACTTTTGAACTTTTAGGTGATGTAAATAAGGAGTGCGATGTTTCCCCTTAGTAAGTTAGCTTTGTGCTATAAACACAAGCCCCAATATGTTTTGTTCCAAAAGTTCTACTGGGAAGATGATCATTTTCCCACTAGTACTGAGCTCAAGTCCAAACTTGGACGTCTCATGTTCTCATTTTCCATAGTAACAACTTTCTAAGCCACCTGGATGAAAGCTATAAATATTGTAAATAATGACGATTGCTGACCATTTTCAAAAGTATCCTGAAAAGCAGCACATTTTCCAAGACGTGTTTCCTTACAGCATGCCACTGGTTGTAAATGTATTTCCTGATTGTCTCAAAAAAAAAAAAAAAAAAAAATCAATTTCCCTACTTGAAACTTGCTTGAGGTGTTTCATTTATTATTGATGTGCGAGTCATGTGCATTAACAATACTTTTACCAGAGTAAATATAACCATCATGTGATGGATTACTCAACTCAAGTTTCAGGAGTCTGAAAATTAATTTGTTAAAAAATAAAAACTAATAAATGTCATTTCACTTAAATCTATAAAACACACCCAGATCGCCCAGAGGATTGTAATCGGTCATATATAAAACTCAAATGGGAGTTTCAGCCACGCACCCACTACCTTTTGATTGCTATTCTTCAAGTTTAGTGACCACTTTCAGGCATTTCTCAACATCATTACTTACTTAAACTGTTATTACACACTTTCAGCTATGAATTTACCACATTTGTGTCTTGATAAAGTGCTAGTCACACTTTTAGCCAAGAAGCTCCTTCTTTTAATTTATAATTTTAGCTACTATAATAACTGTTTATCTAGTTTTTCCAGCTACCAGTTTCATTTTTTCAACTTTCTTTTAATCAGTTGGTCAACAGTAATATGCATAGTCACCACTGCTTATACAGCTTTCTAGTGCGATTCCTCTTTATGGTTATTCTTCTGCTTTTGTTTATTTAATTAAAGAATATGAAAACAGAGCATGAGATGTTTGAGAGAAAGAAAAACAAACAAACTAATAAATTACAGTAACCCGATATACTTGGATATTAACCTAATGAGGAAATATCTATCTAAATCATAAAAAAGTACTGATATAATGAAATTAAGTTATAGCAGTGGTTCCCAAACTGTTTTTGCTGGGCCCCCCTTTGTTTTCAAGAAAAATGTTCGCGGCCCGCGTGCACGCGCACACGCACGCACACATCCTCCAACCACACACACCCATATTTTGCTCCATTGCGGTTTCTTTCACACCTCAAACATTTTGTAAAAAATTAAGCAAATACAAGTAATCTGCAATAAATTACAGGTAGTAAGAAAATAAACTACTAACTAATTTATGATATTAAGTTATTTTTAAGATATTAAAAAAACGTTTTGTTGATTAAAAAACACACTATATCAGATTCATATCGGTATCGGCAGATATCCAAATTTATGATATCGGTATCGGTATCGGACATAAAAAAGTGGTATCGTGCCATCTCTAGTAATAATATTCAACATTGCTATCAATACATTTTTCAAAAAATGCCTCTCTGTGCAAAATGGGTTTAAAAACATAAACAGCTGTGGGATACTGTTTGTCTGTGATTTGAACCGGGGGAACAAATCGTGGCAGGATCAGCCTGATGTTATTTGTATCCCACTGTAACTTTACTGTATAAAGTATAGTATAGTATGTATATCTCCAAAATGTCAGGAGTAGTTAGTCATTACAACAAGTGTTTGTGAACTAAAAATCAAGAATGTGGGATACTGTTTGTCCGTGATTTAAACAGCCCAGCGCTGCTCCCGATGAAGGGAAAAGCAATTCTGCAGGGGAGATCTACCTTGGCACTTGTGCAGGTGAAACCAAAGGGAAGATATACTTCACTATATTTTCTAGTCTTTGGCTTAGAATGAAGTTGGTTTGGAAACATTCAGCGATGCTTCATCTCCTGCTTTGCGTTTCTGTAGGTGCCCTGTGCAAGCAGTGTCCAAGAGTTTTGTTCCCCCCCCCCCCCCCTTTTCATCCCGCGCCCCCCCTGCTATGGATCTGCGCTCCCCTTAGGGGGCGGGCCCCACACTTTGGGAAGGTCTGAGTTATAGGAAGGGCATTTCAAGGAGATACCATCTTTCCACTTTTCCTCAGACTGACCCTCCTGTAGCCTCATGAACCTAATATCAGGGCAAAGTGTGTAATAGACACGGCGGTCCACCATGTGTATGTCATGCTTTGCTTCTCCAAAGCATGAAATGCACAGGCATGCTGAAGTTGCATTACCAGCAGAGGGACATAGTATATCTAAAAAGCCAAGATGTCGCTAGGCCAGAAACAATTAAACTAGGTGGCTAATATGCAGTTACAGATAAATATTTTAGTGATGTCTCTTTAAACGTTTTCTCGTGATTATTTTCAAGGTGAAGTAATATCATAAAATTCTTAAAGGGGGCGATATCTGACTCTGTAAATTGAAGTGCTGTGAGGTCTGGAAAGGTGGGATAAGATAGCCAAACACTCGCCATGAAACAGAGTTTGATATTTTTCTATCTAAATGTTCATTTTTACTTTTACCTGAATATTTTAACTACATTTAACTAATAAATTCCACATATTTTTAACCAGGCATTGTATTTTTTTCATTAAGTTTGTTTAGCTAAAACCATAATGTTTTTATCCATACATGTGTTGAACTAATATTTCCAGATTTTAATAATTCAGGATTGTAGCTTCACATCATGAATAATTATCCATAACATGTTTTTGTAAATGGGTGCACAATCTAACAGTTTCAACTGTTTTGTTAAGCTAATTCAACTTTTTTCCACTTCGTGACCATTACTTATTTGTTTTAATCATTTTAGCAATTCATTTTGGCTGGGTTGGTCTTTTTATCTATTAACTTTAGTTAAAAGTGTTAACTTTCTTGCTCAAACACATTCTGCTCTTATCACTTCTTTAATTAAACTGTAATTTCAGTTTTTTCTTTTTTCATTTTTGAGAAAATCTGTCCAAATACCCTCAAAAATGTGCAAAAATGCACCCCGGAGTACATGCACTCTGGTTGATAAAACAGACAACATAAAGAAATAGCATTAGTCTCACTCTCTGTGAGTTGATCTGTAGAAAACAAAGGCAGTGACAATGTGGTAGAGTGGGGCCCCACTGTGCTGAATGCAGCCAAACTCAACATTTATCGATTTATTATTCCATTTCACAGCTATCTTAATGAATCCGTGGCATTAAACAGAAGAGTTATTGTTAATAACGTTTAGAGAAATGACCTATTTCATGGCTGCATTAGAAACATAATTAACTGAAAGGCTTATTTTTTTCTTTAGGTAATGATGCAGAGAAACTTAAGTAGCAGAAGAGTGAAGCAATGAAGAGCCGTGAAACAAAGGCAACAGAAGAAAAGGACGAGGGAAAAAAAAATGAAGAAGTGGTTACCATAGCAAAGCCAACATCAGCTTTCTTGAGGGCGGGGCCGTCGTTGGTACCGTCTCCTGTCACTGCAACCACCTGTCGGGTTTCGCCCACTGTGCTGTCGATGATGCCTGATCAGCAGAGTGACACAACAAGAAACTCTGTCTTAGTGAGTGCATGAACATTCAAAAAAAAGAAGGGGGAAAAAAGTAGATCCATTTACAGCAGCTTGACTAAAGGTTTACAATTACACGCAGATTTAAAGCAGCTCAACAGTCTCCTGTCAGAACAAACCCACCTTTGACCAGAGTGTGTTTGTCTGTGGGTGATGATCGAGCCAGAACACGCAGCTTGGGCCAAACTTTGTCCAAACGCTCTTGTTCCACCTAGAAATGACATGTTTAAGTTTCAAATAATCTTTTTCTAGCATATAAAAATAACCATCAAAGTTGGGTACAGAGCAATAATGGGGACTTGGAGCTTCATCTTTAACTGGACAAATCTGAGCACTTCACTGGGCAGAGCAAGCAAAGCATATGTCATAAACCTAATGCATGTGTTTGAATTTGCCTCGAGGCCATTTGCTGTGTCTGTCCTATCCAAATAAAGACAATGTCCAAAACTCCAGGACAGGCAGTGAGAGAAACAGCCAACCTCTTAAGAGTTAAACTGATTAATTGGTTAATGGGCTGCACTGATAGTTATATAAGCTTTTCTAGATTTACTGAGCACTCAAAGCACTTTTTATGCTATGAGCTGCATCCATCCATTTACACACACTCATGCAGCACCTTATGTACACAAACACTCACACACTGATGGATGCATCAGGAGCAATTTAAGCTTCACTATCTGTACAATCAGTAAACAAAGCTCTCTACCTCCCAAACCCCCCAAAATCAGCTGATATAAGCTTAATGCAGACAGATCAGTTTAACATGATACTGTTGTAAAGAGTGCTGTGTGGACGGTATCAGCTGAACAGGTAAAACACTACCAAACACAACATCTCCCTCGCTCTAATAAGATAGCTATAAGATACATTAGGAAACTTAATGTTTGCTGCTTTTGTACATAAGCCTTTGGAAGGGGGTTAACTCAGGGCCGTTAGGCCACCAGAGATGTAATGGGCTAGTGGAAATCTAGCATTAGCAACAAAGACTAATTGGGCCATACTGACTTAATTTGGTGGTTATTTTGAGTTCATTTCAGAGTCATTCTTTGGTCAAAGCTTCTTTTTTTTTTTAAACTTAAATGCTCATATGAATGTTGCTTGCAGTTGGATTCTTTTTGTACTTGTTTTACCTCTCCCTTGTCATTTCTTATTTGTTGGTTGAACTCTTTGCCCTCCAGACACAGGAAGTCCTCCCCAGGCAGCAGGATGCCACACTTAGTCGCAATGGCACGAGCAGTGTTGATGTTGTCTCCGGTAACCATGCGCACGGTGATGCCTGCGCGCTGGCACTTAGCAATAGCCTCGGGTACCTGGAGGAGAGTCAGAACAAAGGGACTTGAGCATTTTCACAGTAAAAAAACAACAACCTTGAAGATGAATGCAGAGTGACAGAAAAGATGAAGATGATTTTGAGTCTGAAACATAAGGAAGGTCCCCTTGCCTTTAACCCAAATAAAAAAACTGTCACGAACATTCTGTTGGTTGTTTCTTCAGGGTCTTAAAAGATGTTAAAGAAAGAGTTTATACTGCAGCAGAGCTTGTGTGTAAGAGGTCCAATTCCAGCAGCAGCAGATTTTACTGTTGTTGTTCTTAAACCCACCCTGAGATTCATTCATCTCGGTCTGGGAGAGGTGATAGTGACTACACAAAGGTACACAGACGAGAGAGGTGCTGACTGCTTCTTGTGCTCCTCAGGTGGTCCGACTGATATGACCAGAACCCAACAGAGGGCACATTTTCTGCTTACAAATACATACAAATGTTGCACAGTTCTCATTTAAAGTGCCTCAGCCAGGGTGCAGCATACCGTTTCCCTTCCTTAATAATGGCTTCTTAACAGCCATCCTTCCACTGAGACCATTTCTGAGGAGGAAGTAAACAGTGGATCACCTGAACGTCCAGCTTCATCTCTCTGGTCCTGTGTCAGGTCTTTTTAGGCATCCCACTTCTTTTTTTGTCTTCCGCGTCTCGCTTTTCCTCATAATTTTAAGGACATACTGCACAACATGCCAAGATATGCAGAGTTTTCATCTCTTTGGGAATCAACTTGTTGGGAAAAAAAAAAAAAAAACTTTTTCTGCTGTCAAACTGTAAGATCCTTGGGATTTTTAATGGATTCTGCTAAAGAAAAGGTACAGATGTGTCTTACAGGCTGTGAGTAGCAAAGTGCCCAAAGACACAATTTAAAATTGTTTTTTTGCTAAGTTGTCTGCTATGTGTAGACACAACACTGGTTCATTACCTGGAGTTAGTGACCTACGAATCATTCAAGCATCAAAATGCACCTGCTAAATTGCTTAAGAAACAAAAAAAAACATTCTCTCAAAGGTTTATGTACAAGGGCTGGGCTGAAAATGAGTGAAAAAGCAGCCAGTGTTCAAAGAAAAATGTTAAAAGATCTTCAGAAAGCCTAGAGATCTATTGCTCAAGAGCATTTTTAAAGTTAGTCTGGCTCCTTTTGTAGCAAAATATAAAGAAATAATGGGTGGCTCAGGACTTTGGCGCAACACTGCGGAAACTTACATTAATTATAGTAAAATGTTGTAGGAAATGCTCTATGAATGGTCTGCATACATTACCCTTTAAGTTAATGAACCAATCAGGTTAAAAGGGGATCCTTGTGTTTCTTAACTTTCAGCACAGACTGCTTGATTTTGGGGTTACTTGCAGTTACAAAAACACTTTTTCTGAACACGAGGAGAAAAAATTATTTGTAGCACAAAGCTAAAATATTCAGTCTTGTGCCCATCACAAGTTGTGAAGAGATAAACACTGCGCTGCTGATTGACTCCTGCTGCTCTCCGGTTATTTCCATCCTGTTGGTGATCTTTGTGCTCTGACATTAAAGCAGCAGGCAGCAGCACTGATGCTTTCTCAGCTTCATTACAGGCCTCATTTAACACTTCAGAGCATCCGGACTGTAAGATCTGGCTAGGACAAACTTCGGTCTTCATGTTAGGAGAAAGTTAATGGCATGCTTACACAAATATAACAATATAGTCAAGAGCAGCCTCTCAGATGAGTTTCAGTCTCAATGAAGAAAATTTAAGCTCCCTGTTTGGTCTGTTTAACTTATTTTTGCATCATCAGAAAAAACAAGCTGCACACCACAAACTCTGATTATCCCGTAGATCTACTGATCCCTGCGTGAAGTCTGGATTATTGCAGGCAACAGAAGCAGCAGCCTCTTACTGCTGTTTATTAAAGCAACAAAGCTATTTCCGTCGCTTTTCATGTGAACAACTGATTGCAACACTATGAACGTCTTTGAAGAGGGACCTTCTGGAAGTGTGAGAAACAAAAACACACACAAATCGCACTGAGCTGTTGGCGAGAGGATAGGGACGAGGACAGCGGGAGGTAGAAACAGCTGGATCATCTGTCAGTCTGCATGCATAGACAGCTTATCAGTCCTTTTACCTTTTTTCTAGGCAAAGTGGTAATTATGTAAATTCATCTCCCATGAAAATACAATATTTATCAAGGCACTGGGATGTGACATATGACTGAATGGTAATTATGTAATCCATAATTACAGTGTGTTTCTTGTTGAATAACATCATGGTCTCTTCCTCTCTGCTCTCACTGACTGTTAGATTATCCACACTTCAGGTCAAAAGAGGAAATGACACATCGTGAATAGAAAAGTCTTTTTGGTGAACAGCGAACATTGTTTTATGTTCAGCCTTTTTATTCGGAGCTGCGGTTTTGCATGGTTAAAACAGATCCACGATTTTATCTAAACAGCGAGTCACAAACAAATCTGAACAAAAAATGTCGAAACCTTATAAGACGTGAAATGATAAGCCCATGCAATTCCATACTAACCACTGAAGCTGCTATGGAAATCTATGGAAAAATGGTCCTCATATCCCTTACTCTGTGACTTCAGTATAGTTTCCTGATAAGTTTATGGTCTCAATGACTAGCTTCAAATTATACTGATCACATTTGGGGTGGCTGTAGCTCAGGTGGTAGAGCAGGTCATCTACTGATCGGAAGGTTGGTGGTTCGATTCCTGGCTTCCCCTAGTCTGCATGCCAAATATCCTTGGGCAAGATACTAACCCCAAATTGCTCTCCGATGCATCCATCGGAGTATGAATGTGTGTGAATGTCAGTTAGAAAGCACCTAGGAAAAATGTGCTTGTGTGAATGGGTGAATGCACAAGTTGTATAAAGCGCTTTGAGTGCTCAGAAGAGTAGAAAAGTGCTATATAAGAACCAGTCCATTTACCATTTACCATTTACATTAAGAATGAGAAAAGAAGATCCCTGTCACATTTTAAAACACCAACATGGCTACGTTGAAACCATTCACCTTGGGGTTTCATAGCAGTCTGGTCAGTCGCACAGTCCTCTTTAAATATCTTCATAAAGGGGGCCCTCTATGGTTGTCCTAATGTTTTTGTCATATATACACAAAGCGATGGATACTCTTCCAACAACAAGGTCAGTTTATGTGCAAGTTTTGCCTATGAGCTAATACAGATCTGTCTGTCAGCAAAGAAGCCCCATCCACCTGTTACTCTAACCTTCCGTTTATGAGGGGCAGCCAATGAGAGGAATGGTGGCTGCACCACAGTCCAGTATAAGAATAAATCAGGATTATTTTCACCTGTGAATCATGCTAAGCTACCACAGTGGTATTCAATTTAAGTAATTTGGACCAAGAAATGTGCATTAACTTCATATTTAACTGCACACATTCTTAGCTAATGGTGGCTGGAAAGCATGTTGCCGCATTTGTTAGCACTGTTACCTCACAGCAAGGAGGTTCCTGATTCAAACCCTCTGGTTGGCTCGGGGCTTTCAGAGGACTTTGCATGTACTCTGATGTCTTCCCAGAGTCTCAAAAATGCATGTTAACATGCAGGTTAATTTATGCTTGTTAATTAGCCACAGATGTGAAAGAATGCTTGTCTGCTTTTCTGTGTAAGCGCTGTAAAAATCGGCAAACTGTCCAAGGGGAAGTCTTTTCCTCAGCCTATGACATCTGGGATAAGCTCTAGCCTAATTAAAACGATGAATGGAAACTCTTTTTATGACTTTAATATTTTGTTTATATGACTGCTTTGCAACACACTGTTTTCAACAATGCTACAGAAATAAAGATTGGGATGTTTGGCCATAAACACGCCCAAAAAGAAAAGGTGAAAATGATAAGAATAAATAAGCTGTATAAAGATTCTTCAGCAGGTAACATCGGTGATTTTGAAACCTAACGGCACATTGGCCAACATGAGCTGTTAACTACAGAGAGCGTTTTGATCGGTGGTGCTGTACCTCAGGTCTGACGGGATCTTCGATCCCCACCACGGCGATGCAGGTCAGTTCGTTGAGGATGTCATTCTCAGCGTCCCAGTCCGGCTCTCCAGCCTCAGCAGGAAAGTCCCTGTAGGCCACACAGATGGTCCTCAGCCCATCGCACGCCATCGGCTCAATCACCTTTCGCACCATCTCGTCACGGTCCTTGGGCTTGAAGACACGAGGCTGGCCCTGGGCGTCCAAGATACGAGAGCATCTGGGAGAAGAGAGAGAATCAGAGGTAGTGAAGGGAGATTATAAAGGTATACCAAAAAGGTTACTGTGTCCACCCAAGCAGCCATCTTTCCTCAGACTGTTTGTTCTTACTTCCTCAGGATGATCTCTGATGCTCCTTTGCTGTACATCCGGAAGCCTCCGTCAGCGTTCTTTAGCACCGTGCTCATGGATTTGCGGGAGGAGTTAAAGGTGTAAACCTTGTAGAGTTTCTCTTCGGGGACTTCATCTCTGATTGGCTGGTAGTCCCTCTTTAGCTCCAGCACCAGGCCCAGCAGAGCACATTCAGTCTTGTTACCCACATGGCGAGGTAAGCCGCCTTCTTTCTCCGGGGGCTGAGGAGCGAGAAAAAGTTTGGAGGTGCTTAAACATGATTAAAGTTACAAGCAAAGAGGGTCACTAGGAACATCCAGCGGTTCAGGTTTGATTGATGTTTGCTGGTTCAATCAGAGAAGCTTGGGCTCCAGAATTAATCAAATTTTAATCATTTCATTGGGTCTATACACACAAAACAAGACCATCTGAAGACCACAACGCTTCTGTAGCTGCAATTCAGGTACATGTGCAGGTTAACAGTAACTGTCAGTCATGTTGGTGCCGTGAAACAGGTTTAATACTATAATTTAAAATCACTTAACACACATGGTGACACATATCTAATAAATTAATATAATAAATTATATCAGATAAATGACTTTAATTAAAATGTTAGTATTCATTTTTCTTGACTTGACATGAGACAGCGTTAGCTTGGGTTTCAAGTCCAATATGAACACAGCGATGTACTAGGAGATTTTAGAGCACTTCATGCTTCCATGTGAGGACATGCGTTATGGAAATGACAGTTTCCTTTTCCAGCAAGAGTTAAAACCTACACACAGTGCCAAAACCGCTACCAAACGGTTTGTTGACCATGATTTTACTTTGTTTTATAAGCGAAACAACTCCACTTACACTGAATCTACGGGGGTATTGTCAGGGAGAAGAATGTCCAATATAAAAAGAGCTGAAGGCTGATATCAAGCAGTGCCACAAGCTGATCATCTCCATGCCACACCGCACTGATGTTGTAATTCGTAACGTGCCATAATCATCAAAATGAAATTTAAAAAAAGGCTTTATATCTAACATATACAACATATATCAGAGATGACCTTTTTGAGATATTTTCATTATCTGACTACCTCTTGTTTTCTCTGTCATGATGACAGTTGCTGAGAATGAAACTGACTATAATAAAACTGTGGACTACCAAACACTAATAACTCCATCCATCCATCCATCCATCCATCCATACACACACACATATATATATATATACACACACATTATATATACATATACATACATATATATAAATATCTATAAAATTTATAAAAAAAAAATAATCTATTTTTGTATCAATCAGTTTGTATTGGCTCATAAATATACACTCAATATAAGAAGGGATGATGCTGAATCTCATTCATTAGATTGTGCTCAGTTTTTTCTGGTATGTTCTTTGCTTAGATGTTTTGTCTCCTGTGTAATCATCAGGAAACATTGTCCTAACTATAGTTACTGCCTCAGCCAGGCACTCATGTTGCAGTTTATATGCTTGTCAGTCTATACTCACAACTTACATAGTGAAGACTTCCATTAATAAAGCATTTATCACAGCACAGCTTCTTTCTTTAACATAAATGAAGTGTTAGGCCCATAAATAACTGAATATTCTCTGTTTATTATTATAGATGCTCCAGAGCCAAATAATTGCATTTGGAACACCTGAGTGTCAGTATTTGTCGATGTGATAGTTAAAGACTCACCAGGATCTTGGTGGTGTACGCTGAGTTGATAGAGATGCTGTTGACCATCGTTTCTAAAGTCTCCGGCTTGATAGCGTCTGGTTCTGGGACAGTCTTGTAGTGCGTATCGCCGATGTATGCCTGCACCACTGTCATCCGATTCATAGTCAAAGTACCCGTCTTGTCGGAGCAGATAGCCGTGGCGTTGCCCATGGTTTCACAGGCGTCCAGGTGACGCACCAGGTTGTTGTCTTTCATCATTTTCTAAGGGATGAACGACGAAGGTGCACTCATTAAAACCTCAGTGTCTCTGACATGATTTTGAGAGGAGTCTATTAATGTTAAATTTACATAATTCCTTGCTCACCTTGACAGAGTAGGCCAGAGAGATGGTGACAGCAAGCGGCAGCCCCTCAGGGACAGCGACAACCAGAACTGTCACACCGATGATAAAGAACTTGACAAAATACTGAATGTAAATGGGGGTGCACTCAGCTAACCACTGCCGACCCTGGACCCCAAAGGTGTCGATCACAAAGTAGAGGATGAGGATGATAACTGTCACCGCCGACATGATCAGACCTGGGTGGAACAAGAGCAGTTTTCCATTAAAGTCAAGTAAGCTTTTTTAAGGGTTTTAAGGTTTCTACAACACGTATCCTTAAACCTTCAGTTTCAATCCTTTAGGACTGAGACTGTTGGACTCCTGTGTTCCTCCATCGCTAACTTGTTTAGTCTCTGTCTTCATGTAATTTTGTAGTTTACTTTCAAGTTTTTCCATGTACCTGGTTCTAGTTTTACCTCCGGCTCTTTCCTCCTTTGCAACTGTTTTTCTAGCACTTTTTACCAGTTTTACCTGTCTTTAATTACTTTCTATTGTTTCATGTAATCAGTCTCTGTCTGTATATAATCTTGTCTTTCGATAAATCCTGTGTTTGACATCTGAATTCCTGTTTTATTTACTCCTTTGGGAATTATGTTTACCATTTTCAGCTGTTAGTAAATAAAGGCTAATTTTTTTGTTAGCATGGCTATCTTCTCTAACTATTTTATGTCATGTATGATGTTATAATCTTGGTGATCCATTACCTATTATCTTATTTTGTATTCAGCAACTTATACTCACATTTTAAATTTACTTACTTGACTGATCTGCACTTCTTGTCCACATTATAAGAAGTATAACTGTTTCATTTCATACTTTTACACTTTTTTTTTCTAAGCAGAAGATATGTCTGCAGTGACAAGTGCAAAGACTCACGGGACTGTTAATGTTTACCTTTAAATGCTTAATTTAATGACATTGGGATCATTATTTGAGTGACGACGTTTGTGTGTTGAAGAACACTGTAAAGGCTTAGCTATTAACAGCCCACCATGACTGTGTCTGCAGCGATTAATGACACTTGTTCAGTGAACCTATTCAAGGTTGTTAAGGTTAATAAAACCAGCGTTCCTGGAACGCAGTGTGTCTTAACTCATGATGGAAATACTGCTGCTCAACTTCAGCTTTCTAAAGTTGGTCAATCTTAGTGCATTTTCAGATTGTATTCCCCATCATTTGCTCAAAAAAAAAAAAAAAAAAATCCACCTGAGAACTGACGTAAAAAGTATCCTTAACTTAAACTATCTTTTTTTCTGATTTCCTGCCTCATTGGAAAGGCCGGAATGTCCTCTATTGAGCACATCAGTAGGGTAGCTCAAATAAGTCAAAAGATATAGACCAAAACCAAATGTCCATTACAGAGGACATTTGGAGACTATGGTTTAGTTTATTAGGTTTAAGTGACTTGTCCTCATTAAGTACTGCAGATTCAGTCACATTCAAGTTATTAAAAACCTTCTTTTATTTAAATTAGCATTTTTTAAGCAAAACCAACCTGGCATTTTTCACAGTGCTATGGCAGCACTTTTCAGATCTCTTGTGGTGCTTTTAAAGATGATCTGATGAGCAGTCCTTCTGAAGACCTGCTGGCAAACTCTCCCTGTGGTCTAGCCGTTTGGGAAATATTTAACCACACTGTCCCCAGTCTGATGCTACTACAAAATGATTCTGATTGCATGTCATCCCCTTTGCGTTCCATGTCTCTGTTTCTATAGTCAACTACCAAAAGAAAATACACTTTAATATTTAATCTATTTACGCTTTGGTGTCTAACTGCACTGATTCCGGACTGCCAACACTTGAATATGTCTCGCTTGTAAAAAATTGAAAGGTGGTTAAACTATGATATTTAATAAGGCAGTGAAGTCTGGATGCCTGTAACCAGACAACATCCTGAATATCAAACAGGTGAGGGGAAGTAACAGAAAATTCCCCTGTTTGTGTTTCTGTACTTCATCTCTCCTGTCAGTCACCTCCAGTCAAAGTGTTTGGCCCAAATTCTATTTCTGTTCGGTAATGATGTCCTGAAAACCCCTTGGTGTATTAAGGTCAATTGAAATGACACAGAAAATGCTTTCAATTCCGGGATGAATCGTGTCCCCAATAAAAAAACATCCATCCAATAGAACTGAGTGCATTTTGACCCTGCGCTGCCTGATCACTTTGTGTGCTATTAGAGGGCAAGTCACACTTTTTCTCAAATGTCGTCTTTGTGAGAGTCATGTAGCAGCATAAGTTTCATTTCTATGTATCTAATAAAGAGACTTGTTTAGGATCTACTAGCCTGTAAAGAAATAAAACTGCAAAGATCCTCTTAGTGTAATCAAAAAGAGACAAAACTGCCTTTCCAATAACTTCAGATATGTCTGATGTTGAAGCAATCCTGTAGATATCTGGGTTGAACTAACAGTACAGTCAAACCCAGGCACCTAATAATGAGTAGGATCACATAATAAAACAGCCAGTTCATTTTATTAGTGATTCTGTACATTTTATGCTTTATTTATCAGTTTTGACGTCCTTTGGTGTTGTGACTGCGTTGAACTGCAGCTAAAGACTCACCACTTATAGCTGTAATATACTGATAACATTAACTAGCCTTCACAGAGGCTGGCAAGGCGATGCCGTCAGACATGATCACAATGTTTACTTCGCTCAGGGCACTCTGAACTCTTTTGGCAACAGAGCTGATTTAATAACTCTGGCAATCTCTTACATTTTTATTTAACACCATCATTCAGAGGCAGAGCAGTAATACTTAACGTATGACTCAGGAACCAACTCAGGATTGCCACAGGACGCTGGATGGCCCACAGACATTTTATAATTCACTAAATAAAATCTACTGAAGGGGTTTCAGCAATGTTTAATGCTGTACAGAGTCCTTCAAAAGTAACCAATTCAATCAACTGCAGCTAAAATGCAGCAGCAGCAGCAGCTTCCAAATATGGTAAAATAAATGACTTGTCATTCTGGGCGGGTATTCAAGTTAAAATAGATAAGAAATAAGGAAAATAAGGAAAATGTTAAATATTATGTGAATACAGAAAACTAACACAACACTTTGTCTTCCTGGCGAAGTAACACTTTAAGTTTATTCTTCTAAATGGCAAAAAAACAACAACAGACCACTGCATATCAACTGTAAGCTTTCATCAGGGTCTGATAAACACATAATCAGTGTGAATTAAATTACAGTAATGCTAACACTTGTGTGGAGGAGATTACCCGTAGCTAGTGCTATGGGTAATCTCCATCAGAAGTGTTTGCTTGTTTAATGTTTATTAACCAGCCTCTGGTCTCCAGTGATTGTGCAAAAGTGGTCCCCAGACAAAGCAGCGCGAGTATCCCTGTTGCAGGCTCTCACCATAAAAAAAGTTTAAAAAAAGAAAAAAAGAAGAAGAAGACAAAGAGAGGTCCCATCAGAGTTTCACAGTGGTTTAAAAACTCAAATTACTCACATTCATTTGTGGTTGTTAAAGTATTCTTAATAATCAGATAAAGTTGAAAGTTCAAGAACATGCAAACCTCAAAATCTTTTACAAAACTATTAGCTTCATTCATTTTGGCATGTCTCTTTAAATGTGGTCTACAAAACTGTGCTGATTCGACTTTTACGTTTTTGGAAAGTGAATTAAAAAAAATAAAAATACTCCACCCGAGGTTGAAGCTAGACCAGCAGATTCCCCTCAACCTCCAGCCTTTGTTCTAAGCTAGGTTAAGATTGTTCGTGTGTGTGCGTGTGTGTGTGTGTGTGTGCGTGCATGTGTGTGTGTGCGTGCATGTGTGTGTGTGTGTGTGTGTGTGAGAGCTACTCACCAGCCTTCCCAATCTGCACAGCTAGTCTGGTCAGTTTTCCCTGAAGCACAGACTTCTCCTTCTTGGTAACATTGACCTTTTTCACTGGTTTGACCTCTTCCTTCTCCTCAGACTCAGCGGCCTCTTCACTCTTCAAAGGCTGTATCTCCAGAGCAATGCCATCCTGGGTCTTGGCTGTTAGGATGGAGGCGGTAAAAGGAGGAAGCGGAAGGTTTTACGGGGAATGACAGAAGGAAGGAAGTAGGGTTCGAGGTGGTGAGTAAAGACAGATGAGGACAGACAGAATAATGGAGAAAATTGATGGTAGTTGGGAAAGGAGGAAGGTTTTGGATGGGAGCAAAATAAAATTTGAATGAATTAAATTGATGTTTAATTGGCAACAAAATAAAACACAATGAGGGAGCAAGGTTCAGGAGTGGTTAGGGGATGAAGGAAGAGAGGCAGAGAAAACGTTACAGAATCAGTCTGAGGGAAAGCTGAAAAACGACAGGACGAGTTTTCTCAGAAAACAGAAACACCTCTGACTCCTAATCATTACATGGTGAACCTTTGGCTGAATGCAGAGAGCAGCATTTCATCGTTTTATGATCACACAACATTCATGATAAAAAGGTCCAGGTAGCTTTCAGAGAGTGTCACAGACGAGTTGGGTGCAGCAGTTCATAATGAAGTGCAGCAGACAGAACAGAGAACAGCAGATACAACAGTGAGGATTTAACACGGGGCTGTCAATCACACACAATCACACACACAATCACGCACACATACAGTTTGTTTGACATCAGAGCTCCGAGTTTGAGATCTGAAGTCTGACGTGGAGTCTAGCTTCGCGTCCTGCTCGACGGCTCTGCTCTGCATTTGCATAAACAAACTGTGTATTTGCATTTCACTTCATCAGCTGTGATCCTGTTTGGACTGTAGTAATGTATGTGGAGCTTTTGTGATCTGTTTGATCTCTGCTTACAGCGAATTCAGCTCCGCTCGCTCCATCCGCCGTTTGTTGTATTTCCATACCAAAGAAATATGAGCAGGTGATGAACGAAAACAAAACAGATCTTCTCTAATCTCACACACTGAGGTTTGATATTTGTCTTTATGAACAACTGAGCTGACAACTCTGACTGGATGATTTTATCTGAAAATTCCTTCATTTCCATGTCATGTTATTCACAATTAAATACTGGAAATGCTCTGCTGGGTCAACAAACTGGGGCAAAATTACTCAAATTTACATCATTAAAGCTATTCAGACTGACTGCTGGTAAACATTTCAACATCAAATATGGAACCAACACTTCCAACAAATCGTGGATATAAAGCAAGTTAGACAGATGACCAGAAAAAAACAAGTACTCTTGTATTGCTAAGGTTATACTCTACTGCTGTGAAAACATAACATTTATTCAAATTCTGAATTTTAGTTAAAAGAAATATTCAATGGAATGAACCAAAGGAAAAAACAAAACAAAAAACAAATCAACAATAATAATGTAAACTGGAATGAGGAGTAAAACCATGTCGTCCAGGTTTGCTTCACTTTTGCAGAAAGTTTCAGCAATAAGTTTAAAAGAAACTGAATTAAATCAAACTGAGATACTGAGCCTCAAGCAAGAACCGATTTAAATGTTTTTAAGGGAATTGATTCTGTTTTTCCTTTTTTTTTCTGTCAAATATATAGTCAGTTTGCACAGTCCTGTGAAGTACACCCTATAACCCAGCAGCTTTAGCATTTCACTGTGTGACTTTATCAGCTTCCCACATCGTAATTTTTGCCCACTCTTCTTTAAAATGTTGCTTCAGTTTATGCACTTATTCAGTTTATGAACTGAAGTTGATGTTTGGGATCATTTATTTATACACGTCTCTTAAGTATTTTTCAGTCAGGTTAAAGTCTGGACTTTGATTGGATCATTGCGGTAACCTGAGTTTTTCCTTTTTCAGCCATTCTGTTGTAGATTTACTGGTCAAGCTTTAGCCGTCAGACTGATGGCCTCACAGTCGACCCAGTGACTGCAAGGTATCTGAGAAAAACAAGCCCAAATCATCAGCCCTCCACCACTGTGCTGACAGTTGGTATGAGGTGTTTGTGCTGATCTGTCCAAATGTGGCGCTGTGATTCACAGCCAAACATCTCCATTTTGGTCTCATCTTAGAAAGGAAATTGTTCCAGACGTCTGGTGGTTTGTTTACCTGCAACAGTCTTTTTTTCTTTCTTTTTTTTCAAATCCTCTTTTTTGTTTATGCAGATTAATTTTGAAATTCTTATGACTGACTGACATAAATCCTGGTATTAGCTGGTGAGAAAAGATGATGTTTGAAATGTGTTGTATGTACAGTATATAGTGAGAATCTGAGCCCAATCTAACAAAAAAACTGAAGATTTAAGATAGAAACATTAAAAAAGTCCCTGCATGAGGCTCCTTGTCTTTAACGGCTATATTGCCTTCTAACCTGGGTAAAATTTGCATGCTCAACAAAGCCAGGGAGTGTCGCCCTAACATGTTTTTTGTCTGACCGCTTTTATCCACTCCTCAGTACCACCACCTTGCTCTGAGTTTCATCAGGTTGTTAATGAGAAACCCCCGACACAGATTATTTCCAGAAGGGAAGTAATTTCACAACAGCACGACCTCAACAAGACATTTAACATTCTGGATGTGGGGATGGGTCGGTGTTAAACCGGGAAGCTGCGGAGCCTTATGCACATAGTCCACTCTGAAGACAAGCCACAACATAGAACTAACTGACACAGCTTCACACGAACAGGACTGAGACCCACTGACCAACCACAGAAGTATAAACAGGCGCAGCACTGAACCATGGGAGAACGCACGGCGAGCAGAGGGGAGGGGGTGTCTGACAATCAAAAAGTAAAGCAAGTCAACAAACAGAAGATGAACTCAAAGGATCACCCCAAAAAAATGAAAAACAACAGCGATGCAGAACCACGACAGAGAGAGACAGGAGGAGGTAGTGGAGGCTGCAGAGCTATGGAGGCTGCAGGAGACTTCAGCAAGACAAAAAGGAACAGAGGAGAGAATCAAACAGTGCCTACAAGACAACATGAAGTCCTGAGCAACGCCCTGCGAGGAGGCAACAGTGAGAGAAATGAGAGGAGTCAAAAGGGAAAAAGAAAACAAACTGAGGATAATACACAAACAGAACAGACGACAGCCCACAGCCCACTGATACTGCAAGGGTGCAACTCCCACATCCTCGCTTCAGCGCCCCCACCCGCAAACCCCCCCGACCATGTCTGTTTTCCCTCAATACTGCCAAGAGAAGCTTACATTGACCACAGCATGTTAAAATGTGATTTAAAAAACAAACAAACTGTGGGGTATTTTAAAGGTGAAACATCAGATTCTCAGATTCTTCTTTTGCTGCTGCACTTCCTGCACAGATGTTTCACATTAAAAGCTTTCCAACCGCTCAAGGGACAAACACCCACATGATATTAAAGTGAAACATCTGCAGGAAGTGTTGTGATACAAAGAGTAAAAAAAAAGGAAAAGCAATTATTAAATAAATGATAAATAAACTATATTAAAAATTAAATCTTTAGGTTTTAAACTAGAAACAAGCTATTATGAGATGTGACCTTGGGCTTTTTAAAAAACGTGCAATGGGCTACTTAATCAAAAGACAAGGGTTAGGCACCTTTGTCAGCCCATTTGTGGAATCTGCACCTCCCAAGACACCTGCAGTATAGGGTGTCACCACCATAGACAGTATTAAAGATGGTAGTAGCTGACCAGTCTAAATAGTGCCCAAGTGCATCAAACATGCATTACTTTTAATGGCCAGTAGGGTGTGCCTCCTCTGGTTGCAATAAGACTTTAGGTTGTCTAGAAGAAAACAACCCTCGGCTTCCTCGCACTCTGACCTCAGTAAAAACTTTCCATATGACTTTATGGCTCCACTGCTACTTTCAGGTCACACTGAATAAAACAGGAAGTTCATTTCATAACTTATGGTTGGAAAAAATAAGCGGCTAGAAACATGACTGATGGGAGAACTGGGGCTATTTCACGTAGTTAATGTGCTGCAAAACTTGGAGCTAAAAAAGGTGGTGACAAATGCGTTCAGGGCTTTAAGGTTCATAAAAATGAGCAAAGATGTTCCTAGAAATGTTGTCCAGCTTGTGTTTTTCAGCGGAGGTCGGCTGTGACTGCAGCACTGACTATAATTTCCGTGTGAAAAACAGTGATGAGCATCCAAAAGCTGTGTGTGCGTCTTTCTCTGTACATGAAGAAGCATTCTGTCTGCAGCAGATGCTTTAACCATGGGAGGTCTGGATGAGGAGAATGTGTCGGTGTGTGTGTGTTTGCTGAGACAGCTTGCAGAGGAAGCTGGCCATGTGCTGGAACACCCAGGACATGGAGGGCATTTGGCTGATTTTGGAGGTTGCCGCAACGACGTCATCAGCAATCTCACACACAGTCATTAAACCCATTAAACAAGGACACCTCAGAGGTCAGAGCAGTATGTTAGGAGTTAGTAACCCTCACTGATGGTCTCGTAGCCCAATTCTGACCGTGAACTGAGAGACTCTGATGAGGGGAAAAAAGGTGTTTAGCAAGCACATGACTTACATTTAAGAGATTAGTAATAACCGTTCAATGTTTTTTGTTTTTTTCTTTCAAACAGAAAACAGCGATAAAGATCTCAACAGTTGTATAAGTTAGTTTGCAAAGTGCACACTGATAACATTTACAAATCAGTAGTGCTTCCATGTTTGTTTGAATATTATGAAAACAACCCAACTTGTTTCTGCAATTTAACTTTTTTTTTTTTTTTTTTTTTTTAGTGTGAATGTCTGTTGAATGTTTTGTGACATTTAAAGATTTGCTGACCAAGCAAGAATTAATCATCATTTGAAGTCCTAGCTCGTTAGTCTGGCTAATATTTAATAACAGGGCTCTGAATGGACCTTCTGCAGGCGATTAACCATTGATTAGTGTGTCTCCTTATGGACATAATAAATTAAGTAAATCTGAATGATTACTGATTGATTGTTGTTTTTAACATTATATACTTCTGTTTCTTGTTGACTCTTGTGTATGCGTGCACCTGAAGCTTGCAGGCCTCGCTTCTGTGTACTCCTTAGCAACAGGTGTCACCACAAAAACATGCCAATGGGTATGATGTCACTTTTGGTACACGTTCCTGTTGGCTAGTGCGACATGAACTTCCTGTAAGTGATCATAAATGACTTGTATAACCCACGTCTTATTTTTGTTTTGAGTGCTGCAAATAAACGTGATTTACACAAAGATGACCACTACCCTCACATTTTTAAAAATTTCCCTGTGGCTGATTTCTCACCCAAACATAAATCATGTGCTTCCAAAAAACATGCCCTGCTTTCAGGGTTGAGGCATTAATACACTTCTACAGGGCGACCGCAGACTCGGCTGTTAGAGACTTGAAGGTTGAGAGTTGCACCCTTGGACAGGTAAAGCAAGGCGAGAGAACGTCCCCCTTTATACAGCAGAAAGAGAGAGAGAGGGAGAGAGATGGACTGGACACTCCCCTCCTGCCGCTGGGTGAAGGGTGAGGGGTGGGTGAGTAACAGGGAGGATGGAGGGACAAAGCGGGACAGATGGATGAATGGAGGGGTTACCTTTGTTGCGATTTTCGGGGGGTCCTTGTTTTTTACCTGTTCGGACAGAGAGAGAGGGCGGAATGCTGATAAGATGGCTCAAAGGAAAAATAAGATCAAATCAAACTGAGGGACAACACAAAGTTCAAACTGATAGAAACCCACAGGTGTGTGTGTGTCGTGTGTGTGCCGTGGGCAGGAATGGACGAATCAGAGGAGAGAGACACACGACTTCCCGCTGCGGAGAACCGATGGCCAACGAAATCGAAAGTTTTAAAAATATTCATCGGAAATGTAAAATGGGGTTTAAAAGAAATCAGGCGATCGATTTATTTGTACTTTCCTGAAGCTCTGCATTACTCTGTTTCTATCATTTATTGTGAGAAGGTAGACCTTTCAGGCAGATGTCTGTCTGTTTTTGAAATGACACTGAATTCATGTTACTGATCATTTCTTCCTTAAATAAGCAACAATAACATGTAAGACCCACCAGTGTGCTCGCTTCTGTATTTCACTTCACTTTATGCAGTGTGAATTCATCTGTACCAGCACACTGTGGCCTTTTTTAAAAGGTGATGCTTCACATGGTACACAACATTGTTAATATGATACTTTATCTAAGCTTACTGAGGTTTTGTTCATTATGTACATCGTTAAATAGACTGCATGTTGGTATGTTCTGACACATTCTTGCAAGCTGCGTTATTTTCATATTATAAAATATAAAAATATATAAAAAAATAAGTTGATATTAAGATCATTTATTTATCAGAGTGTGGATTTTTTTTTAATTTTTTTTACTTTAAAGTGGAACGTAATGAAAAATGTTAAGACTCAATTATTTCACACAATTATTGAAGGTTGTGTGATGTGAATAATCAAATTATGTTAGCACGTTCACCGCATTGATTTGTTTCAGTACTGCCTCAAAAGGCTGCCAGCACAGCTGCAGACGCTGTGATAAGCAGTGACCACGTTTACATTTTATTTTGAAATTCGTTCCTTGTTTGAGCAGAAAGTGAGAGTTAACAGAAAGCTTTTTTTTTTTAGGGCACTCCCTTTGTAGAGTGGTTGTGAGATGCTCTGACATGCATCAAAACATCATTTTACTTTTGTCTGCTGATTTTCTTGAGGTCTGATTTTTTTTATATGACTAACAACGCGTTCACTTCCTGCCAAGATGCCGTCTGTGTGTCCTCATTATGTGCATGATGTCCTGTGGCGTTGGTGCCCCGAAGAGCCGGCCAAGGCAGTCTTGGAGATAATGTTCCCCTTTTATATCCCTAATGGTCCCCTTTTAGAAGACTTTTAGAGGATAGCAGAATGGCATTGATTTTTTTAATCTTTTATTTACTTTTTCTTTCATTTGCCGGATATGTATATTTTTGATTATTTATCTATTTTTTCAGATTTAATCCTCAAAAAAGTATTTAGGCTTAGGAAAGCGTTGCAGTTTAGGTTAGAAGCTGCATCTTTATAACAGTAACCGTGCACATGTAAAGATAATGCCAACGGACACTTTGTGTGTAAACGAGCCATTCCAGTGGCTTTAACTAAACAGCACTAATTGATGCCCCGTGGATGAAACTGGGCTGTCTGAACTGGACTGCTGAATCTCTAAAAGGGATTTTATTCACCCCAAAAATGACTGAAAAGCTAAACACATGGGCTGATGCTGTCTCTGAAATTGATCTTAACGAGCTGCCATGTACTGATCAGACACAATAAAGCACATCACAGGTGAAGTGCAGGTCAGGTACGTTTTCCTGCTCATAGGAAGTTACCTTCCTGCTGCAGTAAAACTAAGCTGGCTGCTTTTTTTATGAAAGGAACTTTGGCAAGGTCAGAGCGAAACCACACACACACACACACACACACACACACACACACACACACACACACACACACACAGAGAGCTCTTTGTTATTCAGTTTGTGGCTTGTTATCGAGAGTGAACTGGTTCAAGTATGTGTGTGTATGTGTGCGTTTGCAACACTGAAGGCTTTTATCCCCGCAAGATAACTGATGGGTGTGACTTGACACGAGTGCATGAATGTGTGCAGTGCGTGTGTGCGTGTTTACAGCGGATTGATGCAGCCATGTGTGACAGTGAAGTCTGCTGTGTGTCTGCCGTTAAAAGAACACAGGAACCTCATGACAGTGCCTGTGTGTGTGTTTGTGTGCGCGCTTCTGTCTTTGCGAGGATTCACGTCCAATTTGGAAAATAAGGGCTTTTTTAAAAGTTAAGATCCCTTTTGAAAAGTCTGAAACTATCAAAGCAAGGACTTGTTCTGAAAAGTGATGACACTTCTCACTTCAAAGAGTTTCTGAGGGTCTGTGCTTTGTTTCAGGATAAGGATTAGTAACACATTTTAAGATTAAGATGAAAGCTTTGACAATGTAAACATGGAAGTAAATGCCTGTGTATGAGATGTAAATGTAAAGGCTCTTTTCTTTAAAATTTAAAATTTATTTTTAGCTGAATCTGTTTTGTGGTTCTCCTCATTAGGAAGTCAGCACCAATTTTGTTTTAGTCCGTTTGTCTGTATTTTTTATGAACCAGAAACTTGAGGCCGAAATGCAAACCTGAGCGTCTCTCTCCGCTGAGCTGGTACATTCAGCCAGTTCACAATGAATGCCTGACAAACTCAAACTTTAGCCAGTAAAACAAAATGATAAGACAAAAACAAACTAAAGGAAAAGGATACATGTGTAAAAGGGGGTTAGCATGATCACAAGCAAATCAAAAGCAATAGAGACCGACTGCAGAAGCCTGTTGTTTTACATCTGCTCTGACATAGTACAAAGATCATCTGGACGTTGGCTTTTGAAGGGTCCCTCTATATAAGAAGCAACTGTGTTTCACAGTTAATTGATATTACGTAACTGGCCAATTTACTCAGTACTGTGGCCATGAATTTACATGAATAAATGAGACCATGATGAGGTGTTTGCTCAGGTGACCAATCAATCTGTCTTTGAGTCTTTGTGAAATAACAGTTCAAAGTGTTGCTTTACTGAAATATTAGCAAAGATTGTTTGCAAGCCCACGACAGAGAACAAAAGTTTAAATGGCCTGTCAAGATTCCCATCAAGCACTTGAACATAACAACTGAATAATGTAAAAAGTATTTTTTAAAATTTTACATCTGGGGTGTCAAGCTCATTTTAGCTCATAGGCCACATACAGCTTGATTTGGTCTTAAGTGGGCAATTGCAAACCATTGCATAACAACCTCTAAAGTGCTCCCTTTCTTTTAGTGTACAGAAATACATTCTGCACACTTTCCTGTTTAATGAACCGTCCACTTACAAATGACAGCTTGACGTCTGCCATATGTCACATAATGGTGGATTCTCTTATTAAACATGGCAAACGTTTCAAATAAAGAGGTCAGTATATCCTTGAGTAATTTCTGTGAGCCAAAAGTTCAGGTTGCAGTGTACTCTGAATGCTTGATTTCATTTTTTCTACTTTTGGATCTGTATGATGTGAATAAGAGAGGATATACATAATATGGTCCCCTCAGGCACACAGCCCCACCTACCTGCTATTCAAACCTGTTCAATGAGCAGCCAATCAGATGGAGTAGCTAAAAACAGCTTGTTTGAACTGAGGTGCTGCACCAAGGACCATTAAAATATCAATAAGCGTTATCTTCCAACTGAATCATGCAAAGCTATTTTGAGTCCAAGAATTATGTCTGACTCCTCAACAGCCTCCAAACTCTGGAGATTCATCTAGTGGGCAGCACTGAGTCCTTTGAAGCACTGGGGCTGTCTGCTTAACTTACAGAATAAAGTAGGCTATATTGATCCATGGATATAATAGCCATTTATCCCCTTAAGGATACATGGTCACATGCATTTCTTTGAAATGTAGCTTTGGGTACAACCATAGACTGTATATAAAAGAAGGACGGAGCAGAAAAGTGCAGCTAGTGCAGTTTTTTCAAATGTCCAGCAAGAGGTGACTGTTTGCAGACGTCTAGGAAGTACTTGTCCTCAGTACTTGTCTGATGAAGCACATTTAACATTTCTAGCCTATGACACCGCGATATGTTTCTGAATCAGCTCCACCTCACATCATATCCTGTTTGTAATCACCAAGATTGTCATACCAAAACAGGTCAACTCAAGACTTCAAAACAGGACTTTGCTAATTCATCTTTTATATACAGTTTAAGCTAATTACCTGGTCATAGCAAATGAACTATAATCTTACAAACTCTTTGGAATTGGTCACTAAAAAGGTGTGCATGCCACTTTAAAATTACGATAAGTTAAGTTTGGTAAGATTGTGGGAGCTCCTTTGTAGACACTTTTATTTCACTTGTTTTGGGCCGGTACAATCACAATATTACTCATCTTTGGTCTCGTGTATTCACTATGGAAGGTTTTTGTGCTTAGATGAAGTTAAATAAAGCTTACAGATCACATTCAGACCCTTCAAAAAGCTCTGCTGTTATCAGCTCAGACTGGATGAACTCTACCTGCTGACAGAGTCGGCTGGTACGACAGGAGAAACGTCAAATCAACACCAGCTGATAAAAACGGGCAAAATATTTCCGATCAGCCTGTTCAGAAATATTCAGAAGCTGACACGGTGACAGTCGTTCTAGCCAAACTTTCCTCACACTTCACAGACTTACTGTCCTCGTATGACCTTCCACACTTCAACATATGTTGTGTTTCTTGACATGTGTGACAGGCTTTGTCTCATGTCTTACTTTTCTTGACCTTCTTCTCTTCGTCGTTCTCGCTGGCGCCCAGCAGAGTAAAGATGATGCCTGTTTGAGAGTTGAGGCCGACAGCTGACACCACCATCCTGCCTGATCCCTCCATCACGTGGGTCCCTGAGGAAATATTCAAAAAGCTACGAGTCAAAAAAGAAGCTTTATTTTTTTTTAAACTGTTACTGTGTTGCTGTCATTTGTTTTCATTTTAAATCAATGTCAAAGCACTTATTTATCCATCTAATCTCATTTTAAGACACATTACTGAATATTTAAAATGACATGCTTTTACTTATGTTGCTTTTTTTCTAGGTAGATATCCTTCTGAATCCAGGGATTGAATTCATACATGGTGTAATAGGAATTTTTAGCTTTGGCGGGGTCTCAGACAGCTCTTTTTTTATAAGCAGGACATCCATCTTTCAGTCAAACACCGTGAACCTGATTTTTTTAGGAGAACAGTTTTCCAGGCACTCACCGGACAGCAGCATGGGGTCTTTCTCCATAGACTTGCGAACCTGATCAGATTCTCCTGTCAGAGAGCTCTCGTCAATCTTCAGGTCGTTGCCTTGGATCAGGATACCATCAGCAGGCAGCAGGTCTCCTGCAAGCAGATCGATCAGATAGGTCAGAATCTTTCCCCCCCCCATCAGCCACAGGGTTTGAACAGGATCTTACACAGAGTCCTTTTAACTCTGGAGAACCCATGGGGTCAAATTTGACCCCATGGTTTCCCTAGAAAACCAATGGGGTTGGCTCTGACCCCATGGGTTCTTCAGGGTTTAATTTAAATTTTGTATTGTAAAGCAGCTTCACAAAGGTTGTTGCTGTAGTCATAAAAGCTTGACAGTTAAACATCACATGAAATAACCAAATAACAATGTTTGAGTTTCATACCGTATTTGATCTGAGCGATGTCTCCAACCACAATCTCGGCCACAGGGATCTGGATGACCTGACCTTTGCGGATGACCGTGAACTTTTGTTCTTGCTCGATGCGACTCTGCAGCCCGCGGAACTGCTTCTCCTTGGACCAATCGTTGAAGGCCGTCACCAGGACCACAATGATGACTGAGAACAAGATGGCAGCGCCTTCGATCCAGCCAGCCTGGGCCTCGCCCTCGTCCTCTACGCCACCCGAAGATGCGCCGCATGCTGTGAAAACATGAGGACATGTTGAAATCAAATCCCATCATAACAGCAAAGACAGGTGGCGAGATGGAGAGCTCTTTTTGGAAAGGTTAGGCAATGATGGCTGACTGTGTAATGATTTAATGAACAGGTAAGGCAAGATGCTAAGCTGTGATGAGGTTTAACCCTCTCAAGCTCAAATTAAGTTTTTTGTTGCTAATGCACAAACAAGTCCTGCAGTGGTACTTCTGAGTAAAAAAAACTCATAAAATATGTATGTGGGGTAATCAGGTTGTTATGTCTTAACTGTTGCAAATCTGCAACGTCTGCCTGGAGAGTGTTAAGATGACATATGGTATTGTATTGTGCATTTAAAGTGGGAATCCTGGAATTCCAAGTTTCCAGTTGCAATTTTCATCTGGATGCTCTCTCAAGTCAGACTTTCTACTTAGAATTTGGAGACGCAACAAAAAACCCAAATCTGAATTCTTAAATTGCCGTGACAACCATAGACCACTGGAATATGCTCCACTCAGGCATAACATCATCACATTATAATTTTTTCTCTTTTGGATTTTTATGAAGGCACAAAACACAACATTGCACAACAACTGTATCTCAGTTATCCTGCTTTAATAATTGTAAAATCATTAAAATTTAATTAATTGCTCAGCCGTCTTTCAAATTAGCAAAAAGCAAAAATGACCTGTATCCTGTCAGGAATACTGTCAAAAGCTAAACAAAAACTTTACTTAAACAACTTTATTTACAGTACATATAATATATACATCCCCATATAAATAATAATATAAATTAAAATATAAACCAACTACCTACACATATCAGAATACTGAAAATAAATAATAATAATTAATAAATACATGTTACTTTTGGAATAGATGCAGTAATTGTGGGACGGTTTGGGCTTTTAGTAACACCTATGGGGTTATCACAGCTTGGAAAACCTTAACCTTTAATCAGCTGAAAAAGTTTCTACTCCTAATTTGTCATCTTTCAGAAATTCGTGACTAGCAGATAATTTCCTGTTTCTAGATATTTTTAGACTCCCTTGCATGCAAAGCATCTTCACAATCCACAAACATACTGCTCCTTTTTTCAGCAAACAGAGCTTTGATAATTAAGGCCAACAAAACATATTTTATCTCAGTCTGCACACAGCAGCTGTTACTCTGATCCAAATGCTGCTTTGCTGACCACACACACTGACTTTTGTGACGCAGCAGCAGGTGAGGTTTTTCCTTTGATGTGGGCCCTGATTGTGAATGAACCCCACGCAGCGAAACAGTGCAGCATCACTTCTGTGTCAGCTAAACATTCCCGTTGCTGCTCCTCTGCAGACATCTTGTTTCGATTCCTGGCGCTCCCATTAACCACCACTACTGAATGACATTTTAGACAGCAAGCTGGAAGTGCTCTGATTTCCTTTTATAGCCTTCCCTGCTTTGTAGGCATCAGCTTCATTTTCAGATTCTCACTCACTTGATTAGAGGAGCCCGTTAATGTGTGAGTGTTACCACGAGGCTTAAAGACTCAGATAATTTATCAGGCTCTGAATTGTCGTCAAGTGACAATTCCTGATGGCAGTTCTTAACCTCTCTTAGCCAACTCAATTAAGGCTCACCGAGCTAATGAAGTTCTTGCCACAATTATTGTTTCATTATTTGCATGAAATAAAACGTATCTGCGTGTAAACACTTGAAGAAAGTCACGTTTAGATGTTTGTTTGCTGCACCAGTTTATTTTCTTACTTCATTTTAATGCAAAAATGGACAGTAATGGAAACTAGCCCAGTAACTACTAAACAAATGAATGATCAGATTTCTTGTTTTATAAAAGTGGATTATGTAAAAATGAAAGTACCGTAATTGTCGGGCTATAAGCCGCTACTTTTTGCACAAGCTTTGAACCCTGCGGCTTTTAGTCAGGTGCAGCTTTTCTATGGATTGTCCATGATTTTTGTGATATTGTAAGACAATTTGTTTTGTTTGTTCCGCTGTTGTACGGCACTACGTTGCCTGGCGGAAGGGCATGTGATTAGACACACAGTATCGGGGTTCAAGAGTGGTATGTTGGTCACATGTCCATCCGCCAGGCAACGTAGTGCCGAACAAGTAGTGCGAAAAACAAACTTCAAAGTAGCGCTACGCGGCGGCGTGGATGACGAGCGGCGATAAACTTGCGAAAAGCAAGTTGTGCTCAAGTCTGTCAGTGGATTCTGACAGCGTGGAAAAGTGTGAAAACATCCATGATCACCAACGAATTTCGAAGGGCTGGACTGCTGCATGATGGAGAGGAGGACACAGCCACGGCCCTTCTGAGGGTGTTCGACTCCGACACTGACAACAAGGATTTCTTTGGTTTTGAAACAAAGGAGAGAAGCGGAGAGTGGATGACGTAGCCATCCTGAGCCTGTTCGTTTCAGACGCTGGAGAAGAAGACTTTGGTGGTTTTAGTACGAAGGAAGAAGAGACAGATGGTGGTGAATGACTGACTTTTCTTCTTGTTAAAGCCGTGTCACTGCACCTGAGCCTAAAAGTTAGGCCGAATCTATTTTTCTGGTGTGCTGTAGGTTATTGTTATGTACTACATTTGTTACTCGTTTAAGAAGCACAGTACATGTTTCGTACTTGTAATTACCGGTACTTGTACATATACCTAATAAGTTATGCAAATATGTACCCGTAATTTGTTTTTCAAAATATTAATAAAAGGGATGTGTCTCCAAACAGCCATCTCTTTCCTGACAATTCCCTTTGTGCATTTCTCTTACATATGATAAGTCAACATTGAAACACCTGCGGCTTTTAGTCAGGTGCTAATGTATGTAATGTAATGTACCTGATAAAAGCATGTAATTAAAATAAACAACATGGATATAGAAAAGAAATACAGGTGGCCGCTGGTGCTACCCCTCAGCCCCTTAGTAGATACACGTATGGTATTCATTTGAAACTCCCATGTCGCCTCCTTTCACAAGATTTCACAAACTTGAGTGTCCACATCAAGTTCTAGTATTTTATAACAGTGCTGTAATTAATCTGCATCTGTGCATGGCACCCATTCAGTTTTGACCAACCCAGCCAGTCAGCTGATTGCTGGGCTTGCCTTTTTCAGGTGTTTAACCCATGTTGCCTTCCACCTCACAAAGGAAATGATTTCACTTCCTGGGAGTTTAATAAAACGGTGGTTTTCTCCTCCGAGTTAGCTTCACTTGCTTTGGTTAGTGTTGGAGTTCCCTCTATTTTAAGCCACGGGTAGTTTTGTCTTAGCAGTTATTTGATTTCTTAACTAATTTAACTTAATTCATTTAAAATAATAAAATTATCCAGAGAAAACTCCAAAAACCAGACGACACGCTGCAAACAAGCACTTGGCGACAGTGGGAAGGAAAACTCCACTGGAGAAACAACCCTCTTTGTTATGTCTATGTGTGCAGCTTGCTATACTGATAACTTAGCACTGCCACCTCTCCATATATGTTCATCTCTGGCTCTGAAAAACCACGAGCTGGCAGCAGCTAAAATGCTCAGGTTGACTCTTCAGTGTACCAAAAGCAATGGGTAAAGACACAGCGTCTACGACAATCTACACTGACCTTCACTGTCACCGCCAGGTGGATGGTAGAAAGACAGGCCCAGTGAGATGATTGCAGCGATTTCCAGAATGATAAGCGTGACGTCCTGCAGAGCTTCCCACACCAGCTGCAGGAATGTCTTGGGCTTCTTTGGGGGGATAAAGTTCTGTCCAAATGCCGTGTGACGTTTTTCCAAATCGACAGGGTTACCAGACAGACCTGCAGACACAACCGAAAGGTCATGAATATTGACATCAACATTAGTTATTGTTCTTTAGTAAAACAGTAATTATTCTGACATGTGGATGGAAACTTGGAGAAATGTCAAATGAATCCAGCAACATGACAAAGAGTGCAGACATACAGACACAGTTACAAAGAACAAGGACTTTTCTATATCAATTTAGTTTTTGCACTTTTTTTAAGGCTTGGGTTTTATTTTATTTCTGTTAACTGAAATAATTTAATATTTTAAAGAACTGTACAGAGATAAACCTTTACTCCGTTTTCCGTATTTCTGTAACATCTCTCTGTGTGTACCTGTGTTGCAGGTGAATGAGTGTTGCAGTCAGACTGAAGTGTGTTGCTGTGTTAATATTTAGTTAGAGCAATGCTGTTTATAGCGCTAAAGTTCACCGGCCCTAAATATCTCAATGAATTTGAAATATAACTATTACAATCTTGTTCTGCAAGACATGCTTTTTCCACCACAGCTTATCAGCAGCAGCAATAGCAGCTGTGTATAAGGGTCAAACCTCAAAGGCTAACTCTTGTCTTCAAACTTTATTATGTTAACTCACCACACAGGGCAGAAGATGCAGTTTAGTAATAGAAAGTCAAGATCAGCCCCCTTTTGCTGCAGACTGCAGCATTTCCACACACAGTACACGCACAGAGTGTGTGAGAGCGATGAAACCAAAGCAGCCTGAACTGACCCAAGTTCCCCTCCCGCGGAACACGCAATCTGCTGCTCCACCAGAGCCAATCTGCTCCACGTCAACACAGCACCACCCATTCAGACCAGCCCAGTCTGGATGAGTTGCTCACAGGAAACTAATGAACCGTCCCACTAATCAAATTTGAAATCTAAATGAACAAATTGACAGATTATACACATTTTATACTGGAGCAATCATGATTTAGGGCTTATCAAAACCTTAAACTAAAGCTGGAGCCTGTCCCAGCTGACACTGGGCAAGAGGCAGCACCGACTGTGGACAAGTTGGCAGTCAACTGCATGTCTAGAATCATCAATTAACCTGACAGGGAGAGAACGCAAACACAAGTTACAGTCTTGGTCATTGTGTCCTTGGGCAAGACACTTCACCCGTTGTCTACTGGTGGTGGTCAGAGGGCCCGGTGGCGCCAGTGTCTGGCAGCCTCGCCTCTGTCAGTGCGCCCCAGGGTGGCTGTGGCTAAGATGTAGCTTGCCATCACCAGTGTGTGTGAATGGGTGGATGACTGGATGTGTAAAGCGCTTTGGGGTCCTTAAGGATTAGTAAAGCGCTATACAAATACAGGCCATTTACCATTCAACCAGTTTAAGGTGAAAAAACTACTGGTGGACTAAAGTTGGTGGGTTTTTGTGTCTAAAGGGGCGTCCCAACAGAAAGAGACTGACCAGACCATTAAAGGTCCACAAATTTCAGCAAATTTTGAGATTAGCACCTGAAACAACTACCAATGAGAGCGAAGGATAATACTGACTGAACTTGTTAAATCTCTCCAAAGAGTCCTGGGTCTACCCCGGGGCTTTCTTCCGGTAAGACAGGCCCAGAATACCTCACCTAGAAGCCATCCTGGAGGCCTCCTAGTCAAATGTCTGAATCACCTCAACTGGCTCCTTTTGATGTGAAGGAGCAGCAGCTGCACGCCGAGGCCCTCTCGAATGGCTCCACACCTCATCTCTAAGGGAGAAGGAAACCCATTTTTGCCGCTTGTAATGGGTGGCAGTCGGAGGCGGAGGAATGTACAAGGAATGTCACCTTGCTTTACAGGAACATTTGCTCTATGTTGCAGTGTAAATGTTTATTCAGCACTGTTTTCTAGAAGGACTTTTCATAACGTTCACCTCAAAACAGTCTGAAAACACCTTCTGTAACTGCAGTCAAACCTTATTGTTTAAGAGTAAAACACTTTCCTTAAACACACCATTAGAACTTGCAGATGATAGTTGCTATTTTTGTGGAAGCATCCCTTCTAGCAGAGTTGCATCAAATTTCTGCTAATATCAGTCACTGGAATTCTCCAACTAATCAATGAGTTCACTGAATTGAAAAATGGCAATGTTTCTCCTCTTATCACTCTGCAGAGAGATTGCTCCCAAACCTCTGCTTACCGAGGAACAAACAATATCACTGAGTTATTGATTCCAGAACTGTGACTGTCATTTTCCAGCCGTGGCTCACATCTCGCTGCTCATTCATTCTCCATATAAAGATAGTACAAACAAAAAGATTTCCCAGTCGACCCAGATGCTCAGAAAGACGGAGACACCAGGGCTTCATCCATCTTCAGAGCTCCTTACTTGTGGTTTTATTGAAACTGGGCTTAAATTAGATTTTAAAAACACCAACTGCAGTTTGCTAATTAAAAGTGGATAATCAGCAGCTTGTTTCTGTATTGATTTTCATTCAGCAGAAGAATCTCAACAGTTAGCTCTTTAAAATCACGTGTTCTCGTTAACTTTAACTGGTGTTTGCTGCAACTTTAATGACACACACATACAACTGAATGGAAAAATAGTGTAACCACTTGTTTAATTATGTATTTTTCCACTAAAGTCTGATCATCAAAGACGTGCTCCTCATGGTCGCGCGGGCACCAACATGGCTGCCGGGGATTCTTAGAGAAATCGGGAGGTGTGCAGTGGAACGTGATCTGAATGTTAACTGACCCCACTGCCAGGATCTCTCATGAAGACAGCCTCCAAGTCAGCATGAACACGAGCTCAGCCATGTCTCTGCCGTCACATGTTTTAATAACGGACTCTTATTCTCGCTCTCTCTGATGATGCTGTCCAGACGGACCGAAAGAAGAGTTCCTCCTCTCCTCCTCGTGAATTCTCCCCCGTCTGTCACACTCCTCTTTGGATGCCGTAATGAGGTGAAACTATGAGACACTAGCTTCTGCCATTTTGAGGGTTTTCCTACACACAGCACACACAGATGTACTAGTTTCATGCCATCTAATCTTAATTGGACAGCTTCAGCGGCAGAAATATTCCACATTAAGGCTGACCGAGATAAGCTGAAAGATTAGACGTGGTAAAGGAGAGATGAGAGGAGGGCAAATGAGGTGAGGGAAGAAGACATGGGGTGTGGATGGTGTAATGATATAAGGTTAGATGAATAAAATAAGGAGAAAAGACACAACGCGAGATAAGAAGAGACAAGTTGAGATTAAATAAGTTCAGTGAGATCAATGAGATGTGAGGGGGCTTAAGACAGTAGAGGTGAAATGTGATTAAAGAATGCAAAGACACAAGGTAGGGGGATGTGCGTAGAAGTGAATCTGTGTGTGGATGTTAAAGATATCACATTTTCACTCTGTGTCTCAAAAATCTATCAGCAGACACTGGCTGTCCCACAGACTGTGGATGCTCCTGAACCCACTGACAGTGCAAGTATCTACAGCTGAACTCATTGTTTCCAACAGGTCAGAGAATGACTGCGATCTGGTAGTAAGTCAACTAAGTGAGCTGACTTTATACTATCATACCTTAGCATGAGCTAATTCTGAATCAAGTAAGCTGATCTGAAAACATAAACTTTGACAATTAAAAAAATATTTGAATATTAATATTAATACTAACAAATTGTAAATTGTTATTATTGAACTCACGCTTTGCATAATTCACAGTTCAAAATAACCCCTTTTTTAAATCTCCATCAGCACCTCAGTTTATCTTTTGTCTGAAACAAGCAGCTTTAGCCTTTAAGCTAGCTGTCTTTTGTTGGTTTAATCAGAAGGCAGGCAGAGCTCTGTGCCTGAGATGACCACGACATAAACTCGCTTAGAAATACAGACCCAAGAGCAAAAAACCCCACAAAACTGCCAAAGTGAGCATTTACAGCAGTCTGAACCCTGAATCTGTGTCTCATAGGGATTAATGTTCACCAGAATAAATATGAGAAAATAAGGAATGAAGTCTTTTTTTGTATACTTCTTAATTATCCTTGTCTAATGTGGCACTTGTTAAATCTCTACATGCTGCAAACCATTTGCATTCTTTGAACAGATCATTTCCAAGCCTTTTTTTTTTAGCAACTAAAGGTGACATGACATATATTAAATATAAAAATGAGAGCACCCTACCATGCAGTGGGATAAGATAATATACAGTAATTCTGACACAACATAACAGAGCTGAGGACAGATTATCTTAATGATGAGCTATGACACACTCCGATATTTTAAAAATACACTTTCTGTCACAGGCACCATTGGCCATGTTTCATCACACTGTGGTTTAGTTCAGAGTCCAGTTTGATCATGCTGAGGCCACTGATTGTTACTGAAAGCTGCTGTCAGATTAAAAAAAGATGAGTTCAATCACAGAACACCTTTACTGAAGGTTTGAACAATATGAGTCTGTTTTTTGCCCCATTTAATGCTGTGATTGTGAAATCATGTTTCATCTAGTGCTTGGCATCAGCTTCCTGTTAGCAAGCGTCCCCGTGGAGATGCACAATAAAGCTCTAAGATGACGTTCCAGTAAAAGAAGAGCAGACCGCCGCACACTCACCAGTCACAGATGTTTGGAAATTTCAGCTTCCAGCAGAAATGGGCTACCTCGGTCCAAAATGAGAACTCTACAGTTTTATCAACCACCACACAGTTCTCACTTTCATTCATTCTTCCTCTACTACAAAAAGACACCACTACAGAGACTATTTGTCCTTTCTCTGTCCTCCATGCTGCCAAAACCGCTTCACGTTTCCTTCATCCTCTCTGTGGTTCTTCCACCTCGTCGTTTGTTTTTTCTCCTTTCACCACCATCCAACAGCTGGACTTATTGAGAAAAACAGCAGCAGTAACAATTCCTACTAAAGTCACACACCCGGATCTAATAACAAAATAACACACCCTGTACTGATAATTTAGTTTAGGAGTGGCTCAGGAGGTAGGGCAGATCATCTATTAATCGGAAGTTTGGTTGTTTAATCTCTGGCTGCTCCACTCTGCATGCCAAAAATAAGAGGGCAAGATACCGAACTCCAATTTAATCCTGATGTGTTCATCAGAATGTGAAAGTCTGATAGAGATCACTTAAACGTAGAAAAAAGTGCTGTTGTATAAACATGCTTTAAGAGCTTGAGTAGAAAAGTGCTATATATAAGAACAGGTTCATTCAGTAAAAGAGAACCTATTATGCTTTTTTTTTTTTTTTTTTTTGAAACAAAAAAGCAATTTATTTGTTTGTGTTCATGGATATTAATTGTTTTTTTTATAACCATCAGCAAGATTTTGAAAATAACTTTCATTTCAGTAGGGCACGAATGAGTTTGTATGAGACCAGTCTACAGCTTCATTTTTAAACAATTGCACTCAGGAACACACAAAGCTGATGAACTGAGGCGCTGCACTAACGTCTAGTTTAAAATCCAGAAGTTATTTGTGTGTCTTGGATGAATCCACATAATCACTAAAAACTGGCAGGCGTGCAGACGTCTACACGGAGCCTGAAGTGATTTAAGTCAAGTGTCCCCCTGTATACTCTGATATGGATACAAATACACCGTTAGTATTAACAAAGTAAATATTGTATTATAAAAACGAGCCAAACCCATCCAGCACAGCACTGATTTAAGCTGTGCGAGAATAGTTCTCTTATACTTTGCCTCATAAATTCAGAAACTGCACAGTTATTTCTCGGTTTACATTTCAGAGTCAAAGATCCTCTGATGATATTTTTTCAAAATCCTTAAGCTGAGAAAAGAAACAGGTATAAAGTAACAAAATCCAACAAGGTACAAGGCTTTTTCTACAAAGGGCTCTGCATGTTTCATCTTTTGCTCACACAAAAATATGTTATCATTAAATATTGATAAGACAAACTGTTGAACAGAGAGTTCATGCAGAAGTGGTACAGCGAGCTGCAGGGCATGTCAGTAGGCGACAAATATTTAACAACAAATGAAACAGAAATTACTTTTTTTTTGAGGCTGTTTAACCTTTTGTCCATATAAAAAGGCGAGCCTATGAGTTTGACTATTGACGATGGTTTTTCCAACGCCTTACTGTGGAAAAAAAGAAGACAGTTTTTGAGCTTTCAAATAATAAAATAAATTATTAAAACTTAAAGCTCGGACATCTTTCCCACGACTGCTACCTTTGATCTCCTACAAAAAAAGTTTTAAAAAATTTACAACTGCCAGCTAAATATATTCTTCTTCATTTAAATGGACCTGTTTGATATGCATGCTGCACTGATGTGACCTGACATTACGAACAGTGACTGAAATGATGTCACGGGCCTAAATTGGGAACCATCTCAATAAAGAGTGATTAACCTCTGAAATTCCACCAGGTCATCGGTGAACCACAGAGTGGAAGGGTTGGGCTGAGGCTCCATTTAACCACAAGTGACACAGACGCTTTCAAAAAATAGAAGACGGCAGCTTTCAAACCAGCCCTCTGTCATGCATTAGATGAGATAAGATCGCGTTTATTAGTCCCACAGCTGGGAGTGAAAACTCCATATGAGAAGATAAATGTGAGATTTATCCTACCCCCCAATAAACATACTGTAAAGTAACAGTCATCACTACACTGTTCTCTCCACATGCTGTAACTGTCCATAGTGTGGGGATTTTTCTGGTAACCATGGCACTAAATTGCCCCCCACAGCACAAAGATCTTTTTGATATCAGGATGAAGCATTTACGGCCCTGTTCTCTTGGTCTCCATAATATTCCTGAAAATTCAGAGCATGAGCGGTAAAGGATGACTACATCACTTTTTCCACACATCCCTCTAGACCAGATCCTGTAGTGTTCACATTACTGAACTCTTAAAATTGCATTCATCTTTGTAACGAGGTGTTTATTCACTGCATCCCTGCTATAATATCCCTCTCCACGTAATTGTCTCGTCTTGTTTTCTCATGTCCTGGATTTTTACATCTTCCCTCTTCTGACGAAGAACTTACCTTCTGTTTGTTTCCTTGCGTAATAACACCAACACTCATATATCAGATTTCTTTTTCTTTTTTCTGATATAATGTAGAGAAGGGCCTCATATTGTGAGAAATTGTTATTATAGTGGGATGTAAGTACATTTTAAAGAATTGAGGAGCTAATACCCCTGGTCACTGTGAAAACGTGGATAAAATTTGTTTTTACTGATGTCTTTTCCATAGTAGGACTTTGCTACTGTAATGCCTGCTATTATTTTCCTTTTCTCTTGCTATCTAGAAGTAAAATCAGAATTTGTGTCATTGCTCAGCATTTTTCATATTGTATATGCCACAGAGCAGGAATAGATATCAATCGGTTGACTGTACAATGCAGTTTTATTTGGTGGTCAAGTTTCTATTCAAAGCCATCACCGAGCCCTGTTTAATCTGGATGTTTCTTTCATTGTTTGAGGCCTCAAGCATCCTCGGAACCGCTTGCTTTTCTTTCAGTGCCAACAGCACCTTAAATGGAGCCTGGTGACCGAGTGAGGCCTATTTTAATAATTAGATAAAGAGAAAGCACATCGGCAAACACTACCGAAAACAGGCACAGATGTGGCTGCAGAACAAACATTTAACACAGACTGCATAATATACAGGAGCAACTATGTCAAGATGTCTAGAGTTTAGCTGTGATGCTTTCATCATCTTGTTTTGTTTGTTTACTTCTTTGTTGTTTGGAAACAGTTGCATGGCAAACATTAGCTAAAACTGTACAGCTGTGGTATTTCTATCAGCTATTATTAGCACTGGCTAACCATTTTGATTAATAAGATGAGTTTGATTTAATGTGAAAGGCTATTAAACAGGGTGCTAATTTGGGCGATCGTGGCCCAAGAGTTGGGAGTTCGTCTTGTAATCGGAAGGTTGCCGGTTCCAGCCCCGGCTCGGACAGTCTCGGTCGTTGTGTCCTTGGGTAAGACACTTCACCTACTGGTGATGGCCAGAGGGGCCGATGGCGTGATATGGCAGCCTTGCTTCTGTCAGTGTGCCCCAGGGCAGCTGTGGCTACTGTAGCTTGCCTCCACCAGTGTGTGAGAGTGAATGAATAGTGGAATTGTAAAGTGCTTTGAGGGCCTCGAAAAGCAATCGAGGCCCTCAAAGCGAATGCAATCCATTATTATTATTAAAAAAATAAGATAATTAAAGAAAATTGTATTGTGTTTTAGGAGAGGAAATTCCCCCACCAGTCTCTGAAAGCTGCATCACCCCTAATATTTTACATTTTTAAGCTTCAATATAATTTTAAGCCAGCCTCAAGTGGCCACTGAAAAAGTTCTTTGGCACTTCAGCATGCCATTTTTAACCCTCCTGAGGTTATAGCTTAATCCAATATCTGCCCAAACTAATTCCACCTGCTGTTGTCAGCAACACATTTTTTTTTTTAATTTAATGAGAGCAATAAATTGTAATGTGTGACAGATAAAAGCATCCTGGCTGAACGGAGGACCAATAGTTCACCTATAGCATTTCATTCACAGGCTAAGCCAGAGATGGAGAATGATGACCGTGATGACCATATCACCGGTATGAAGAGACGAGTGTCTATAGGAGATAGATTTCTCTTTAACACAGACTCACATCCTCTGTTGCAGAATGACACAAGGCTGAGCTTTATAAATCCTCAGGTCTATCCTCTTTGAACAAAACCAGAGACCAGGTACAAAATGACTTACACTGTATTTAAATGTGCATGTCTCAACTAAAAGAAAGAAAGAAAGAAAGGAAGGAGGGAGGGAAGGAGGGAAGGAAAGAAAGAAAGAAAGAAAGAAAGAAAGAAAGAAAGAAAGAAAGAAAGAAAGAAAGAAAGAAGGGAGGGAAGGAGAGAAGGAGAGAAGGAGAGAAAGAAAGAAAGAAAGAAAGAAAGGAGGAAAGAAAGAAAGGAGGAAAGAAAGAAGAGTGTCTTTGTAGCTTTCTTCCTCTTGCTGATTGCTTAGAGGAGCGTTCAGCTTGAATTGGCAAAGACATGGATGTCCTGAGGCTGTGTGTGTGTGTGTGTGTGTGTGTGTGTGTGTGTGTGTGTGTGTGTGTGTGTGTGTGTGTGTGTGTGTGTGTGTGGCAGTGAATAGGACTCGGGTTATGCAGCTAATACTGAAACTCTGATAGGGTGCTGACTTCTTGCACCAAAGAGTTCAAAAAGATCTGACAGACCAGCAGGCCGAGAAACCTCTTAACCTACATACATGTACACTGTGTGCGTGCGCGTGCGTGCGTGCGTGCGTGTGTATGGGAATTCATTTACATAAAGCTCAGAACTGAACTGTGGCTGATAATTAGCCCTTTCACAGTACACACAGACAGGTGACACCATAATGAGGGGATCTGGAGGCATGATTTTAAAATACTTCTGCTCGTATTTAAAGGCCATGTAACATTTCTGTTTGTCTGACACTTCATGTGCAAAGTTGCACTCCTAATCCTCCATGACTGAACTGTTAGAGATCTGGTATTCCTTGAGGAGAAAAACTGGGAATGCAGCTTTTGCCGTTTATGCCCCCAACATTTGGTACTGCTTTCCTCAAACTAGACTGATAATTTAAAAAACTCTTAAACATCTACTTCTTTAATCTTGCATCTAACTAGTGTTTGCATCACAGAGTATCATAGAAGAAGACGTAGCTTAGGGTCTGACAAATTGTGTCAAACCAGAAAGACCTTAAATCTGCATTATTAAAAATGAATTCTCTTTTTAATGACCTTGGGGTGACACCTGCCCAAGAGAAACAACTTCCTGTCACATACAAGTCTATGGAAAAAACAGTTGGACTTGACCTCTGTAAACACTTTCCCTTCAGCTGCTCAGTCACTCATTTGAGTCATACTGAATCAACCATTAAGTCCATTTTGTAATAACCAGTATGTGAGCTCTCCCATATTTAGTATTCAGGTCGAAAAAAGCATTTGTGTCAATATCAACGTCAATATCTCGTCAGCTTTCTACTTTTATTATCTCTGAGTTTGTTTTCTCTTGCCACATCGCTCTTCCTTTGTCCACTCCAACAACCTCTGTCCTTTTATTCTTTTAAATTATTATTTTTTCCCCATAAAGCTCTTTGAAATTTCACATGTCAGATTGAGGTCTACAAATAAAACTGACTGCACTAGTGTGGCATTCTCCTGGCATGGTTTGGATCCACTTGCCCTGCAAGAGGGTGGCTTCTGAATTTGTTGATGTTCATTTGCCAATTACGGCAAACAGGATATGGCTGAGGTTAGGGCTGTTCGATATAACGATATATATCGGATGACGATATAAAACGTCCATCGTTTAATTTTACGCTATCGTTTGTTTCATGGTGCCGCAAAATAAACTGTTTACGGCAATATTTTTTCATCGTTTTGATGGTCACTGTAGTGGCTATATTAATTTCTTAAAGTTCTCTCTTTCTCTTAGATTTTATATAACCACACTACGGACGGACAAGCGCCTGTTTTTATGCGTTGTGGTTAGCAACAACGACGGTAACAGCATCGCGTGTCCGCTTGTTTATGTTCCAAACCTTTCACAATAAAGCTCAAGATCCTGTTGAGACTTTTCAAAATAAACTGAATCACGTGAAAGAGCAGATTATTTACGGATGAGAATTAAAAAAGAGCCGCCAGGTGCTAAAAAATAAACCTTAGACTCAAACGTTAGAACAGGCTTTTCCCCGCACCACGCCATGTAATAAATACAAAAGAAAACGGCGGCCTTTACAACTTATGTCTAAAAATGTATCGTTTCATGCATCTGTTAAAACACTCGACTCCAGCTACATGAAGCGCAGCTGGAAACACTTCCCGCAAGACGAGCTGCCCGAGATTCACAGAATTTACAGAAAATGTTACAATTTTGTGATTTATATCATTATCAGGACGATAGAATTCTTATATCGGGATATGAGATTTTGGTCATATCGCACAGCCCTAGCTGAGGTCAACACAGGAAATATGCACCCACCAAACATTTTAGGTTTCCAACTTATCTTCTCAGGAGTTGGTGGTTTATTTTGATGAGTGCCAGTATTTTGATTATGATTAGAGAAATCTATGCAGCTCCAAAAGCCAAAGAAACGGACAAAAGTCAAAAAAAATATTACTTTATTTATCATGATATAGTTTTATTTCATTTTGGTTCCATTTCTAGTTGCTCTCAGTCACTGTATGTGAGAGGAAGGGGTGGAGGAACCAACTGATTACAGCTCATGAGCCCAAAATAAAATCTTTCCAATGAGTGATAAGTCATCTAAAAATCACAGTTAGGTAAACTTCACAAGCTTCTGGAAATCAGATTATTTGGGAACCAGTCAAGGGCACACTATTGTCGCTCCTACTAAGTTATATCTGAAAAACCCAACAGTAAAGGTCACACGTTCTTGAGTGCAGGATAACACACTGAAACTGAAAAATACATTAAAGATACTTTAAAATACATATATTTTTGGCCACATGGTGGGATTTGACCTAGGGGTGATTTTTTTTCCATCACCAGACTACATTTTTGACGAGTTTTTCTAAAATGATTCAATGTTCTCAAACTTGAAGCGCATTTTTGTTTATAAAATGGTCAAAAATATGAAAAAAAGCACCCACTAACATTTCTGCACTTGAACTACACCACAGGAACATCATAAAGGCAAACCCTTCAGAAAGCTTACTCTGCAAGAACTACAACTTACAACTGTTCAGTGCCATCATTCCCTGTACCATCATTAAATTCTGCATGAAATTCCAGCTACTTGTTCATCTGCTGCCTTTAATCTTTGTTAATAAACTGGAAGTGAGAAACTACAACCCCAGCTAGTACAATTGCAAATCCTGGCAATGGTGATTTGTGTAGGTTATCACATAAATAGACTTTCAGCTTCATTCACTGGTCAGATTTAGGCACTAAAAACTCTGTTAGCTTTGGGAAAATGGTGTGAGCAACACTGCATGTTTAAAAATGACTACCGGGTGTGACAGAACTATCTCCCTAGTATCATTACCTGGTTACCAAAGAGTAGAGTGTGCATAAATGAGCCGCCCTAGTGTGGTCTTTGACAAAATGGCATCAACTGACAAGCCGGGAATGGGTTGTTGTGCAAGAAAGATTAACACTAACAGCGAGAATAAAAGAACCATTTGTTTCATTACAAAACCCCATCTCTGTTGTTATTGAAAAGACTTCAAGTGACGTGACTGATTCACTGCAGCACAAATTGACCAATCGGAGCTTTTGACAAGCAGTTAACTAATCAGAAAGCCATTCTGATGTTAAGTTAATTGTTTAAGTCATTCATCAGTCATCAACGGCAGCTCTTCTCTGGCTCCACTTTCTCCAGCTGTCTCGCATCACCATAAACTGCATTTCGCCTTTCCTGGCTCTCAAATGAGACCGATATTTGTACACAAGATAAACAGGAAGACATCTGTGTGACTTCCATGCCGTTTGCGCTTCAAAATTAGCATGAAACTGAACATTTGATCATTAGCTGATGCCACAGTGAGAAACTCTTTAAATCCATTTTTATCTGCCACTTTCAGCTCTAATTTCTTGAAGCTATTAAAAAGCGATGACACAAAATACAAAGGGAATTATCTCCTGTCTTCTTCTCACCTGAACAGTGACAGAAAACGCTGCTGCTCAGTGGCACTTTCCTAAAATAGAGGCTTATTTTAAGGCCCGCATGTGTATTTTTATAAAGTTTACATCTGGCTCCGTGTGTTATGTTCAAAAGCTGCATGTCATCGCAACATGAAACACACTCAGACTTTGATTAATCAATACACATTAACCAACAGGATGCACAGCTGCAGCTGAGCCTTCTGTTTTAGGATGTGTGTGTGTCTGTGTGTGTTAATGATCAGGTTCAACTCAGGATGACGAGGTCTGTGTCTGTGTCCATTCATGAGCTGGTTTTACAGACTGAAGCATCTAACTATCTATCATAGCCATCGAGACAGAGCTGCTAAAGACGCGCCTCGCATGTGGTTAAATATAACTGTGTGAAATCTCTATCTAACTGCTAACATAACGACGAACTGAGCTGTTACAGAGCTAATCAGGTTAGTTAGCATGGCAGCGGGCTATCAGAGAGAAGGAACAGGTTTTCTATTGTGAGAAGCATGATTCATCTGAGGCTCATTCCAGATCTGTTTACATCAACACAAGAAATCATGCGATCAATGTGAGAAAATTAGCTTAAGGTGAGAAACAGATAACCCCTGTGTGGGACTCAGGTTTCATGCAGGTTTCCCTTCTGTCACAGAGACACAATAAATGAGATGTACATGCTTTAAGGGGCAAAAAACACAATATTCACTATTTAACTCCTCACCTCGGACACTGCGCATCCACTGTATCATTGATATTACAACATCCTGACATGGAACGAAACCCAGATTAACAAATAAAATGCTGTTTAACCTAAAAAGCTTTCCCTTTAGTTCTAACTTACTATGCGTGGTAAGTTATTAATTCTGTATATGTTTTTGGTGTATATCACAGTATTGCTTTTCGTTTTTGGTTTAGAGTCACAGGAAACAGGCTTCCACCATCTACCACTTGGGTAGCTGAATGCTTCGATGTAAACTAACAAACTATGGTTATGGTATATAGTTCACATTTCTAGATGGAGAATAGGAGAGAGGTAAAAGAGGATTTTTATCAATACAGCTTACTCCCACAGCAAACTCTGTGCCTGCCATGCAGACTGTAAAAATCAATTTGGAGTTTATTATTAGGATGGAAACTGTGATACGTTCAGCCAGTGTAGCAGTGCTGTCCAAATCCAGCACTAAACTTTAAATCCTGCACTGAAACAACCATAAACCGTGACACAAACAACATTTTGTAGGTGAGTCCACTAATTTTACATGTGAAATTATCAGATTAGTTAGGGTCGGTCCATCTCAGAGAACAGTTATAGTTTTTGCCTTTACCACAGCCACCTTAATGATTAGGCTTGGGCTTTTCTGTTTCATAGCTTAAACATTTTCACTACATTTTATAGGTTTATTGAATTTTTAAAAAGTAGGGACGGGGTGATATATATCAGCCACATAGCAGCACCTCCCTGTATCAGCCTGGGTAAGAGAAAGAAACGCATCGACAAATGAGGTGGCCGATGTTTATCTGTTGTCAGCGCAGCTTCCCTGAATAAACGTTCAGGGACAGAGACTTTCAGAGATTTCTTTGTTTTCATGTTAAAAGTGAGCATCTGTATTGAACCACAATTTCAAATAACTGGTCCATCAGAATCAGCTTTTTTTGACAAAGTAGGTGGACACATTCAAGGAAACGGGATCGTTTTTTTCTTTGCTCTCAATGTTCTTAACAGAATAGAAAACAGATAATACCAAAAACAGCAACATGACAGACAATAGCAAGACATATGTCATATTGATGTTTATGTGCAACAATGCAGTGGTGCAGAGTATATAAATAAATAAGGATTGGATAACTGGTTACTATATAAAGAAGGGACTTGACAACATACATTTATGTAATTAGAAATAACACCATATTTACTTTAAGGTATTTGTTTTGTCATAAATTGTTGATTTCATTGAGCTACATCTTATATATCATTGTACACCTTGCAGCTGTAGTAATCAGTCAAACTGCCGTTTAAACCATGCGTATACAGTCAAATAACACTTGTACTAAAGACTTGCAATCAGAGCTGTGAATCTGAGATGAACATATTAAGGCAGGTTTCAAATATCAGTTATGATGAATCTAAATGTATTTTAATTGGTATCAATGAACTTTCTGTGTCATTTTAGCCACTAACAAAAAAACACAGAAGCACACACACAAAGAGAAACTCATATGATGTACTGGAACAATCATACATAATTGATATAAACGAATCTAAATCTCATAAATGTTTTACCAGTTTATCAGTTTTATTGAATAACCAAAGGCTTTAAACCACTGAATTTAAAGCCTTAAAACATCCATCAACACTATAGATGCAACAGCCACTAATGCAAATACTTACTGTGTAACAGAAAAATAAATGAATAAATAAAAGTCATTTGTGGACTGCACTAAATGGATGGATTTGTCTTTCAATTTAGTCTCAGGACTCTTGAACCTGCGTAAAAGGACTCAACAGTAGCACAGTGACTCTGTGCTGTAGCTCACCTGTTTCAGGCTTAGTAGGCTGCGATTCAAGGTTAGGCCCTGACCTATTTTCTCTGTGTGTCAGGAATAATTGAATAAATAACAGTCACTGCTGTAGTGCCATATGCGTAAATGTGTGCAGTGTCCTGTTAACGTTTTGTCAAACCAGGATTAGGCTGCGTTCACTGGCGAGTCTCTTTATTAACCTCTTACAGGCTCGTGCACATTTGCAAATTAAGCACATGAACTTTATTCTGTGCTCCCTGATGTTTATGGACTACTGTTGGTGCAAAAGAAGCCTGATGTCAGAAAACAAAAAACGGCATTTCAACTTATCACTGTTTTCACAAAGTACAGGCCTTGAGTGTTTTCCTGTATCTGGTGTGAGACTTTCTTGGACATCTTATGAGCGTGAGATAAAATCATGTGTCAAGGAAGCAGCGTCAAAAACAACTAGTCTGTGGGATCCACTTCTTCACTTTTGTGCTAGTTTTGGTTTCCAGATAAAAAACCTCTCCATCTTGAAGTTAAACAATCTTAAAAACATTGTAAACTGTCCACTGCTGCTGCTGTTTGCACTTCTCTTAACGCTTTTTTGATCCCTTGTTGTCTTTTTTGTGCTTTTCCCCCTTTTGATGAACTTTGTTGCCCCCTTTTGTCCAACAGGCATTCGACCTATGCTTAGCAACTTCACCGTCAGGCTATGTGCTGTCAGTGTTTTTTTTAACTCTAACTCCCTTATATGTGATTGTTTGATTAAGACAAACAAACTGAGCAATAAATGGCACAAAAATGTTGTCTGACAATTGACTTTTTTTTAATTGTCATAAAGCTTAAAAAACACTTCAGTTTTTTTAAAAAAAAAAATGAAATTTACTGTTAATTATTTCATGGTTTACATGGTTAAGTATATTTGCTCTCACTGTAGCAGTGAGTAGTAGGAGCAGGCTGAAGCCTGAGATTTAGGATCAGGGGGATTATTTGCGTTTGTGAAGAAACTTTGACCATGTGTAATATAACCCTGCCCCACAGGAAAAGCAGGAGCCCTTTAGATGGCAAAAAGATGCTCATTGGACATGATGTTACTAATAAACCTGGAATTATGTCTTTACAGTGTAACACACTAACAGTCTCATTTCATGCGTGTTTGCCCTAAATCTTACATCCAGATTTCCCCGTTGTTGTTTTTTACCCCCTCCCCCCTCTGCAGTGAAAATATAATTACACTTTCTTCATTAAAGTGAGTAATTTCTTGCGTGGAGGACGCGACTACAGCTGTCCTCTGATTACTAAATGGAACGGAGCAATGATCTATGGAGCCATTAGGGGAACGGGCTGGAACTAATTTCAATCCTGGAATGGACCAGTGGCTGCAAACACACTCGCACACATACAAACAAACACACACACACACATACACAAACACAGAGGGATCAAAGGATGAGAGTGGGAGAGAGACATAACAAACAGCCGCATGTCGGCCATTTTCTGGTCTCACATAGAGCTCCAAAATGATCATCTTTTAGCACAAAATAACGAGGGTATCCATGTTTCACCAAACAAAAGTGGCTCACACACACTTATCTTCTGCTCTACTTTTGTTGTCAATGTAACTGTTGATGCACTTCCATCAATATACCTGAGCAAGAATTTTGAGAAACAGCATTATTTACTACAGTCACCTTCAGAGTTGCTGAATAAGGCTGCAGTCTCATCATGTTTGATCTTATCAGACTAAATTCTCATTGGTCTGACAATCGCTAGCTTTACTTGCACGAGGGGAAAAGTGCTGCAGTAATAGCCTTCAGTCCAATCCATTACTTTTGGGAGTGTGAACAGACCTCCCCTGAATTTCCACAACCATAACTCTGGCTATAAGAAAGCTCGGACAACTAACATCTTTCCCAACCATAACCACAGATTTTTATTGCCTAATCCTAACCAAGGATTATAAAAAAAAAGACTACGGATTCCAACCGGAAAATCAATCAATGGATTAGGAACGGAAAGGTCATCGAATCAATTGTAAACCCAACAAATCCTAATAGTACACAGCAAAAATGCTACGTCCCGTCACCACTGTTAATTAGTGCACTACTGTTAAAGTTGGTTTCTTCTGTTGCAATGGCTTGCTTCTTTCTTTGTGTGTTTCTTAAATGCAGAGATTTATGAAGAAAAGCTTGAACTGAAGTACAATTTTTATGTTCACAATTAGAATCACTCTTTATAAATGTGTACTAATAAAAAATGTTTAGTGTGCATAATGTCATCAAAATAGTAGCTACAGATTAAGATTTTATTCCTCCTGTAAATTAATAAATAATTTCTTAAATGTATGTTTTTCCATCTATTTAATGCTACTAATTAAAGGTTTTATCATCATTTTTGTACATGCATTACAAAATCAACATTTATTCTTTGTCGGTTTATTTGATAGGAAGATGTGACCCATATCTTTCAGTTGCTTAGCAGCAAAATATGGTGTATTAAGACAGCCACATACTGCGTATTTCCAGGATTTTTACTGTAAAAGGCAGGGACAAGAAGCCCTTTTTGTAGAACAAGATGAGGGTATGGTACAGATCTCCACTGTCACCTGCCCAGACTGAAACACAATCCCTGCGTTTTTCAATTTAACAGAGTAAGCAGTTTCCAAGTCTTTGTTTTTAGGGCTCCTAAAATCCCAGAATTTGTGTTGTCTGACTTAAATGCTGTTAGGAATGTCAAAGATGGAGGTTGCCCCGTCTCCACCTTTAAAGGGCGATTCCACAACACTCCAACAGGGAACGAGTACATGAGCCGGTTGAGTTGGCTCACGTGCTCATGCTTACAGCAGGTTCAGCTGTGTGCTGCCAAATCTAAAGGTAAACATAAGAGCAGAAATGTACTGGGCCCGGGTGTGTCGTTCATCAGACCACGTGAAGCATAGTTGCGTAATACTCTGGGTGTGATTAATCTGGTGTAAGTGTAGTTATTGCTCCTTCTTTTTTTTAAGCATACTAAATAATCTCGTACAGTCAATTAAAATGGTACAACCTTCTGGCTTTAACTACTTGTTGTTCAGATCCAGAGCCAACCTTTTGAAACACTATCACCCATGATTGTTGACATTGTTTGAAATAAAAAAGTATCTTCATTAAAACTGTTTAGATCATTCTAAGGTACCAAAAGCAAACTTTCTTGACTGTACACAAGGCTCCAATAAACAAAAAACTTTCTAGTACATAACGCCATATATGTGGTCATGAAGAGGTGGGCTGGAGCCTATCCCAGCTAACACGTGTTGACAGAAGTTAAATTAAGCAGAATAAATGTGATTTCTGGAGGGAAAACTTTTCAAAAGTGTTTATTGATGATATAATGGTGACCACTGCCAATCTAATTCACCTTGGATCATTTTTTTTATTGTCACAGACTAATAAAAAATTGTAGGTTGTGAACTGTTTCAGATCCACTGACTTAAATGGTTTGGTGGTGTGTATTGAACCGGTCTTACCTTCTATAGGGGATGTTTTCAGGCGGCGGCAGATGCCCTGCACATCTCCGTAAGTGTCCTGTATCTTGTTGACGGCCTCAGTGCTCCGCAGCTCCATCAGGGTCCTCAAGTCCACCATGGTCACCCCAAAGTCCCCTTCATGGTTGCCCTCAGCAACCGAATTCCCCGGAGGGTGGTCTGCAGGGTTGTTTGCCATGGTGGTCCTCTTCACAGCAGTGTCGTTCTTCTGACTGTCTTTGTTTGTAGTGATCGAAACGTTGGCTATGTTATTAGTCACAGGAATTGTGGGTAGTGTAGTTCTTTTAGATGGCAGCCGGAGGAGACAAACTGTGACGTTAAAGCCTTCTCTGGACGTGCATACTCCTCTCAGTAACTATGGAAACAGTGGAGTAAACATGTTCTGCTGGTTTTACTCTGCAGAGAAAATAGAAAACAGGAAAACAGTTGTTTAGAAACCAGAACCAGAGTGGAAACTGTCTGTAGACGTACCAGCCCAGCATCAGAAGCAGCACACATAAAAAAGAAAGAAAGAAATTAAAGGGACTCCTAAAGTAATTTTTCTAATTAATAGCAGAGAGACTAATTTGCCCAATTAGAGAAGAGATTTTCTCATCTTAGATTATTAAAGGAGTCCCCTGAATCACCGAGGTCGTTATGATATAAACTTATTATCAGTTTGCGCAGCTCCTGTGAGACTTGTGGTTATTTGGTAAATATCTGCTCTCCATTAACCATCTGCTGTGAGTTTATCACTCTGGTCAGAAAAAGCAGCATTTTGTCTTTTGTCGTATTTATGAGGGAGTCACAGTTTATTTCATTTCAAACAGCTGTGGATTGAGCTCAAAATCAAGGGTGTCAAATGTAGTTTTACTAACAACCACACTGGGAAATGAGAACGAAATCAAGTGCTGGACAGATACGGTCTGTTGACAAGGTTTACCTTCATTGAAAATGTATGTCTTGTGCTAGCTTTTCACATTAAAGCCCTGAAGCAGGCCACACAAAAATATTTATTAGCCTTTATAACATTTAGTCAAGATCACGTAGTACACCTGTGCCATATAAAATAAATACCTCATTGTATGGTAGGGTTACTACTGCTTGCCAGTGGGCGTAATACCATCATAATAATTTCATAATTTACATAATTTCCTCTTGGATTCATGAAGTATTCTGAATCTGATGCTACAGAACTGCCACTGTGTCATTGAAAAGGGGTCCAAGGGCAAATCCTGAACCCCAAGTGGCAATATTTCCACCTTAGTTAACATTTACTCATAACTATCAGAAAGAGCTTTCCATTTCCTCTGCCGCACCAACTGGCCAATTCCTGCAGAAATATTTTTTAAAAAGTGGAAGAAAACTGACCCCACTCACACTGGTGTGTGTAGACCACAGCTACAACGGGGTGGACCAGATTTGGTCAACACTGAAATTATATGTGAGCCACATAAACATTTTGAAGGGTTAGAGTTGGCCCACAGGCCTTGATTTATTCACACATTCTCTTCTTCTCAGCCTTACTATGTGTGCAAAAGCACAGCTATACAGTGAAATAAAACACACTTCAAGTAAATGTTGAAGACAGCAGTTGGCCTCTGAATTCATTAACTGAAGCATCTGTGAAAACAATATCAGACAGCAAATTTAATTACAGACTAACAAATCAGGAAAAGATTAGATGCTATAATCAAGAGTTTAGGAAAAACTAAATTAGCCCAGTGACAAGAAATCCAGACTCAGAGATGAAGAGCCAGAGGTCACGGTAAATGCAATGCAGCTCTGAGAGCCAATCAGCATCAAGCAGGAGACAATGAGATGGAGGATATCCACTGGGTCAGAGTGTGAAAATGTGTGTGTGGCCAAACTCTGACTCTCCAGGCCATCACTACAGATTATGTAAGTGCACATCAAAGGCTGTCCTCCATTTTTCGCAGTTTAGTGCTCTTTGATGGACGAGCGCGTGCACACACACACACAGACCCTGTTAGAGAAGTACTACCATTACTGCCAGGGTTAAGCATTTTCTGAGTGGTGGTTTTTGGTACAGGTGTTGCAGGATGATGCTTGGGTCAGTGGTTCTCAGACTGAGGAGGACAGACAGAACAATTTCAAAGCTCTGGTGAATGCTTAATATAACAGTGGGAGCTTCAGCTGGCTCGCTGTGCAATAATTGGCACCTGGTTCACTTAGAGAAATTACCACCTGAACATCTAATCAAAGCATAGACCTCATTTACATTCAATGGTATCTGGACTCCCAAGTCAGAGACAGTTAAATGTTTATTGTGTAAAAATGAGCTAAGCTAAAAAAGAATTCGTGATGCTTTCCTCTTCAGAAATTTGCTTTGAAGTCTTTATAATAATCCTAACATGGTTTGCTCGGTATCAAATGTAAGACAGAGATTGTTGTTCAAACAGGAATTGCTGATGGCCATCTCAGTATGACTTTACATAATGCAAATTTTCCCAACAATGAAACAAAATACACTGCACAGGGAGACTCACTCCACATCAGTGTGGCGGTAAGAGCGAGAGCTCACAAGGATCAAAGACGTTTTTCTTTCTCGACATGTCACGTTTGCAGTGCGATATCTGCAATGTGATACTGTAAAATCTACTACAATGGCATTACTATTTACAGGCCACAATACAGGAAATAAGAAAAGTTTACTAGACATATTAATGAGTGAAGAAGAAGAGGTGCAGTCTCAGTGTATGCTGTTGTGCTATGACAACTGCACACTGTGCAGATTTCCAGCTGGGTCATTTAAATTGTAAAAGTCAAGTTTTTTGACTGACATTTTACCGGTCTTAAGTTTTGCTGTTCTCATGCCAGATATCTGCCTCCACTCACGTATTCCCCTTTACAACCTAATCCTGTAACGCCAAATGTATCATATTTCATACATGAGTTCGGCAACTATTTCATGGTTCAGCATTTACCAGGCTAATAATAGACTGAAGCTCATCCATATATCTATATACTTAATTAAAAATTCATTTTTTTTACCTAAATCTATTAGTTACTGCTCCTTACCCCAATCCAGGGGTACTCTCTATTTCAATAAAAAAAATATCCGAAATAAATATCATGGGTGGATGGATGGAATAAAACCAGCTAATTCATAATAAATAAACAGTTTCCCAGTCTGTGTGATGGTTTTCTTTGTGAGGGTTTTCACCATATCCTGCGTAATGTTCAACTTTGGGTTGACTCCAAATTCTTTCCATTTAGAGCAACGCCAGCGTTCACAGTGACAGCTTAGCCTGAGCTTGAACCCCTGTGCGCACAGTTTGATCGACATCCCCCTAAGGGGACGGGGCCTTCTCCGCTTTCGTCACAGCCACTGATCAGTGGCAGATTTGAGAAAACTTTCTGTTCTGCGGCGTTGAATATTACAGAGCTAATGGAAAAGAATAACGTGGTGCATGAAAATGCTGTGCAGTCCTTCACAAAGTAGAATATCGGGTCATTCTACACAAATAAACAAAATTACATTAACATGTTTGCAAAGTTGATTTGAATAAATTGCAAATAATTGCCGTAAAGAGTTTACAGATTTATCTGTGTCAACATCTGTGTCCACGTTTATTAATGATTGCTGCACTTTTACAAGTAAAAAAGACGAGCTGGATGAGTTTATTTTATGCCCCATCTCTCGCTTTTTTTTTTTTTTGGTCTTTTTGTTAACGGGAAAATATTAATAAGAAAAAGCTCATGTTTTTCTTTACTTTGTATTTACACGCTTTATATTAATGACCGCCACAGTTTCACACAGCACTGGCCTCTCCCAGATAATTTAACAATCCCGTAAGTCGGTTTCATGTTATCAGTAACTATCTTTGAGTCATTAGTCGCAACATAAGAACGCGGTAATAAAATGAATGCCTGTTTGTTCTAAGTTATTAAAGAAATTGTTTTGATGTCACTGTGATGGAATGTGTTAATTATGGATAATGAGATTACTTAATTACAGAGGCAATAAGAGGATGAAATGTGCGACTATTTAATTAAAAAAGATCGAATATCTATGTTTACATTTATTATTCAGATGTGCATTAAAGAAACCAAATGAGTTACCATGTTGTGCTTTTAGTGTGTTTTGATGTACATGGACAGAGCTTCAGTGTGCAATTCATAGTTCAGTTTCTTATCAATTTACTATTAATAGCAGTATTTTTCAGAAGCTTTATGACTGTCTTATCAGCATGGATATAATCAGCAACATTAGTCAGAACATTAATGTGTGTTACTTAATAAAAGGCCCTCATTCATGAATGTGAAATGGAAATAAAACAAAACTGCACAACCCACATATTTTGGGTGGAGTTTCACAAACAACATACACCTTCTGTTTGTTGACTACACAACCACACCCAGCTCAGTTCGAAGGTAAGCATTTTGACCTTAAACCCTAATGACACACCTGCTCATTCAAACAAACACACATTTTCTAGCCTGTCAGGTCACTGAGTGTTTGCAAGGTTGTCAGGCATTAACAAGTTGTTTCCTTATCACGAACATAAGCGGGGGAACAAAGTGATGACACGAAGATACACCACCAGGTTGCATATATTGTCACAGCGCAGAATAAAATAGGTTTGTTTCATCTGCTTTGCAAAGGCATTGAATCCCACAGAAGCTGTCATCTGATAACTGTCATAAATAACAAGCTGCAGAGCCATTAAACTCATGTGCAGGTCAGCTTGCTACTGAATATTAGTGTAGAACTTGGCCGGAAACCATGTTATTGTCACTGATGACTAAAACTGGATGGGGAGACACATTTCAGTTAAAATACAAATAGAAATAGAAACTAGAATAGAAAAAAACAACTGAAACAATACTGGGCACTTACAAAAGACATGCAGTATGCAGCATGTCTTTATCCTGTCTTCCTTCTCTCACCCCAACCGGTCACAGCAGATGGCCGCCCCTCCCTGAGCCTGGTTCTGCCGGAGGTTTCTTCCTGTTAAAAGGGAGTTTTTCCTTCCCACTGTCGCCAAAGTGCTTGCTCATAGGGGGTCATATGATTGTTGGGCTTTTCTCTGTATCTATGAAGCGCCTTGAGGCGACATTTGTTGTGATTTGGCGCTATATAAATAAAATTGAAATTGAATTGAGAAGCACTGGTATATAAATTTACTGAGATGTGTACATGTCAATACACACATGTATTATTAATGCTGATTCTTAATTTATAGCATCTTGCAACTGACAAATTCATCTATCGCTAACAACAAAATCTCTCTCTGGAAACCAAATCTAAAGTAAAATCTAAGATTTAAAATGAAATCAGAGCAAGACAGAAAAAATGACTCGCACATACACAAATCAATACAGAGATGAGAGCCAGTGAAACCCTGCATCCTCTTCTCGTGGTTCATTTTTGATCATTTTCAGTTTTGATTAGATCTGCTCTCTGCTGCTGCACAAACAAACAAACTAGTCAAGCATTTGTGGTTGGGGCTAATTCAGGGTTAAATTATGTAATGCCAGGCTCAAACTACATGATTTTCTGTTTGTTACGTTAGTGTTTGTGTAAGATTAGGCGATTATAGAGTCATAAAATCCTGCTTTTTTCTTACTGTAATCTGTAATGAGAGGTGTTACAGATTACCGAGTTGCTCCTGCTGAGTTGCTAGTTAGTGTAAACATCTTCTTTTCCTGGAAATCACCAAGTGTATTAAATTTAACTAAACTAAACATAAAGGCGGGCAGCAGGAGTGTGGAAACTTTTAAGTGAACTGACAGAAATGTTAAGTAAAAAACTTCACATTTCTGTCCTGAAAAACAAACTAAAATAAAATAAAAAAAGCAATTTATTTAGTATTGTATTTATTTTTATTTTTTAGCTTGTTTGTGGGTTTTTTCCTTCAAACTAGTGTATTATTCTATTAGACTAGCATGTCTACATGACAGTACGTTATCCACTACAATGCCTGACAAATACCCAATCTCTGTTTTTAGAATTATAAAAATGTAAACGATCACTAAAACTTACAAAAACCTTACTAGCCGGTTAGAGAAACACGTGGACGACCGAAAAGTCTTCGAGCAGCTGCAGCATTAGTTTCCATCCATTATGATGTGAGAGTCACTGCATGAAACCCATTTTCATTTCCCTACATCGATATCGTGTAGCCTAAACAATAGATTACAAAAACAAAGTAGCCCGCCCCTAACATGTTACAACCACTTGCCGAATGGGAATGGAATATATTTGTAAAATCTAAATCACAAAACACAAGGTTGTAACACAGGTCCAACTAGCTAACGCTGGAAAATTCTCCAATGTGTAATCACAACTACAAACAAGCTGCACAGAATGATGTACATGTGAAAACCGACTGGTCCGATCAGGTCAACATACACAAGCTACTCCTCCTGCACACTTACATATCACTCGCACAATGACTCGAACAAACCAGTTCTTTCCCAGATTACTGATGATGAAATATTTCCACTAGCCAAGTGCCAGCTGGAATGAGAAGTAGCTTTCTAATACACTTGTGTGCCGGTTTATTATTAGCTAAAACTAATGCAACAATCCTCTTAAATGCCCTTTCATGAAGGTTATAATGAGTAACAGTTTTAAAGAGGTGTTAATTCTACTGTGAGATCATTTTGGACGCTGCAGCACATCTACAATATAGAAGTATAAATACACACACACACAGAAAACGCACACTTAATTTAGACTACTGAGTATAGTGTACATTTTTAAATCTTTTTAGGTGAAAGCTAGTTATTAAAAACTGTAAGCAAGAGTTAGTGATCTAGTCAAAGGAGCTTGCAAAGAAAAGCGTCTGGACTTCTTTAAGTTGCTTGAAGATGTTTCACCTCTCATCCGAGAAGCTTCTTCAGTTCTAAGGTCAAATGGTGGGGAGTCCCAGATTTAAACCTAGTGGGAGTATCCCCCCGCAGAGGGACAAAAGGACCCCCTGATGATCCTCTAATCGCCTGAGCCAAGGTGTGAAACTGGGTGTGGGTCCCAATCAGCCAGAGTATCAGGTGAGCTCATTGTGAAACCTGGCCCCACCTTATCATGCGAATTCCTGAGGTCAGGTGGCCCAGGATGTGAGTGGGCGTTAAGGCGTCTGGGGAGGGAACTCAAAACTGGATTATAGATGGCAGACAGTTAGTGTCGTAAACCACCGCTCTGTTCAAAGATGGTCGCTCACCTTATCATGCACTTAATTCGCATGATAAGGTGGGGCTGTCTGTGAAGGTTCTCACTGAGAACCTTCACAGACAGTTAGTGATCTAATGACACTCACATCAACACTAAAGGAAAAGCAGGTCATTTAGGCGGAAATTTACCCACTGGGCAAGAACTAGTTGAAAGATGACTTTCCTAGACATCCAAACTACGTCATGGATTTGATTAAAAACGGAAAAGTCTTAAGTCGTCTTTCCAAGTTTTCAAGTTATGGTTGTTATAATTTTTGCCTTAAATGCAGAACTGCAGGTGTTAACAAGTTAAGTTTTGACTGAGCACAAAGGCCAAAGAAATACTTTCATTATGCAAGTACTATTCAGATTTTAGTCTTAACGTGAGGCCAAGAACACCCAGCAGCACTGTTAAAAGCAACAATGATGTTAATGCGTTACATTTACTTTCTAAAAATGTTACTTTTGATGATTTGATATAGCATTACCCAGACTTAGATATGATGTCACAGATACGTTAGTTTTTATGTTGTTCTGCAACACTGCAGAAGGTCTGGTGATTTTGAAACCACAGAGCAAAGTTTCCAAGACGTCACCTGTTGGTAGTAACCAAATTATGACCAAATGCTACACTGGAAACAGGTGATGTGTTCGTGAGAGTATTGCTAAAACTGCACATGCCCTTGCAAGTTGTTCACTACACAAAGATCATTCATAGAAAGATAGTATCTGAGAGACTGGGCAACAAACATTGTTCATATATGCGTGACAGCGGCATGCCTATAGTATGTCTGTCTGCATACTGAACCCAGCTGCAGGATATCTCTGAAACTTGTTCTGTATGTTTGTGAGCCCTGATTCACTGCAAGACAAAAAAAAAGAGAATATGCATTGATTTCCAGGCAGCTTTCTTTGCCACAATAATGGGCCGATTCCCATTGAAAGTTAAAGGTTTAAAGGCGTTAACATCCAGTGTTTGGTGGAGAACCTTTACTAAACATTTCCTCTGGAAATGCAGTGGGAATGCTGTCAGCTGAAATAATCCAACATTTTCGTGTTTCAATATTTGACAAAGAGAAGATAAGAAAGTCCCAAGAGGTTTTGAGCACACATCTAAATATAGATGGAGCATCAACGTGGCATTAAGACAACCAGTTTCCGTGCATGAGAGACAGTGTGTCTGTTCTTTGTCTGTCTTATCTATTTCTTACTGCAGATTAAATTATGCTGCAGTTGCCATGTTGCCAGCCAGTCAACTTATATGCATGTGCGTGCGTGTAGGCTTGTGTGTGTGGAAAGTGAGAAAAAAAAAGAAAAAAAAAGACTATTTTGGATTATATGTGTAGTTTGAAGAAGCCTTAAAACGCTTTATAGTACAAGAACCCAATTGTTACAGAAGCGAGGCATCCCACTTTCACATCATGTGGAGATGGAGAAAGCGCCGTGTTTATAACTTGGTAAGTATTATTCAAAAACTGAGGGCAGTTGAAAGACTGCAGAGCTGGTTATGAATAAATATTCTCATAAACAAGTCTCACTTTGGAGCCTATTTCTGAGAACGTTTTGGAAAACACCTGAAAACATAAACATGTAGGCACGTCTTTTCACATGTAAACAGTTTGCAGACACACTCTGCCTCAGAGAGGATTGGATTCATGTTTTGGCAGTTCTAACTGCATTAGGTTAAACTAAACAAAACCAAGGTGCACAATGACTCACGCACTGACATCACATCATCACATTGTTATTATAAAGAAACCTGCGGGACATTAACACAATAGAGTTGTGTTAAAATGTTCAAAAAGGCACCTAAAACGTCAGTAACACCGTCAAGATGACACAATTATCTAGACAGCGCGACTCCTGAATAAATTATTGGCAGGACTGCAGACTTCTGCAGTACAGATGCTGAACGGTGTTTGTTGGACACGTGGAAGACATTTGCTCAATCGGAGCTCCACCAGGTATCACCATTTTCTGAAACATACTTAATTAACTGATACAAATAAAACAAGTCACCTCAAATTCAGAAAACTGACCCCTGGCATTAATGAGGCGTTTGGGGTCACTCTGAAATGCCGCCATTAATCAAAGCCAGGTAAAGGATAAACTGACAGACATCGTCACGTTTGCATCTCTTTTACCTGGTTAATTATCAAAGCAGCTGATGCTCATTATAACCTTGTCTGAAGCCAGTTATGTTCAGAGTTTTGTTTTTCCCACATTTTCACTGATGTTTTTTTTTTTCCCGTTTTCTGTACATGCCGTGAGCGAAACGGATTCTCTGCAGAAGAAAAATGTTTTTTTTTTTATATTCTTAGCCCATTGAGCCGTAAAACACTAGAGAAGGAAGTTGCGCAATAAAGTTACAGTACAAGTTACAAAATCACATGAAGTGACATTCAGCTGGTGATGCAGAAAATACACAAATGTTTTATGCTTGATTCGATCTGCTGCCAGGTCCCATTCAGGCTGCTGGGGATGAAGTAGCTAGAACACAGATTAGAAAATGTATCATTATAGGTTGTTTATTACCAAGAATATTATAATATATAAGGTCAAAGATCAAGCAGGTAACTAGAAAAAGGACATATCGCATGTCAGAGAATGATAGAGTATATGGCTAAAAGCTGTGACAAAGGCTGATAAGCATATCCATTCAGAAGAAGGGCTCTATAGTAAAGTCTGTTTTCAGCCTGCTCTGTCTCAGCCAATGCCATTAACTCGTTTGATATTGATTATCTTACAGGACTGTGCCTTTCTGTTTACAGCTTTTTGCACATCTAGTTTCTGAGCCTATAGATAGAAATAAAACCAATCAATCATAATACTTTAACACACTCGTCTCAAAAATGTTTTTCATTGCAGTTTAATGAAGTCATTGTGCGCTACTCTTTGGCCTTAGACAAAACGATGCTGATGTTTACAGTGTTTTTTCCTGCTTAGAGAAATTTTTGGCATGCCCCGAAGGTCTGAAACCATCAGCACTGAAGTGAAAATAACAGGAAAAAGCAGTCAGATTTGTTAATTAGACTTAATGCTTCCCTTTACACTAATTAACCCACCAAAGGCCAAAGCTAAGACAGGAAGGAACCCTGCTTACATTTTATTTTGAAAGTTAAGCTAAGCTGCAGGCAGACCACAATTTATCTCAGGAAATGCAATCATGCAGCAAGGCTAAACACACGGGTGGAGGACAGGAAGTAACACAGAGGGCTGTAAATGTAAACTCCAGAAGCTAGCAACAGTAGCTCTTAATGTTGTAAATCACACAGCTTCTTATCAAAAGCTTCACTGTCATCAGCAGCTATAAAAATGTTTGGAGGGTCGGTGAAGCTGGGCTACTTGAAGGGTGTCAAACATGTGGCCCAGGAGCCGTGACAGACCTGCCAGCAGGTCCAAATCAGCTTTATTTATTTATTTCTGGTGTGACATATCAATTCCAGCATTTTTTACGTAGTAACATTTCTGGAACTTTCAGAACAACTTTTCTTGAAGCCATAAAAACACATTTGTTTTTCTCAACACTTGTCATGCATTTATAGAGTTACAATAAAAATGAGGATCATTTTGAGTTTTCTTTCCTTTTTTGGAATATATGGCTTTACTGACTGGCTCCTGTGAGTTTAATTTGAGCTGTATGCGACCCACGAACTAAAATGTGTTTCACACCCCTGGTCTTGTTGACATTTAATGATCTGTTACCAGGTTGCTAGCTACAGAGCTAGACTAATAATATAAACCGATCACTACACAAGATGTACTGATGATGGCTAAATTATTTTAAAAAAATTAAATAATGGGGTCCCTGATGGGCACAGGAATGCCATCACACATGGCAGGAAGAACACGCTCCTAATGGATTAAACTTCAGCCGAGAGAACATATGAGACGAGTCCATTCACAACACGAGGACAGCCATTAAATCGATGCTGTGTGCATTGGATTGATCACTAAAAAAAGAAGCCCTGGTCCTGAGTTTAAAGTCCACACTGAAATCTTAGAAGGCCCAAGAGTGACTCTTTTCTGAAGCCTCAAAAATCAATATTTGGAAAAAGCATGAGGCTGGAGGTTCAAGTGTGCACGAGTTTTTAAAACTTAAATTGAAGCCTTGCTGCACATGAATAGTGCATACACAAAACTGTAGGGACCGAGAATCATATGCCTCTACAGTTTATTTGGGATTTTGTGTGCGTGTGTGTGTGTGTGGGTCCTCATATGGTGGAGACGCTTGGACCAGGAAACAGGATCAATACCTCATCACAGCTCAGCCTGTCAGACAGTTCTTCTCTTCCTGTCTTTAGAATATTTAATCACAAACTGTTTCCTAAATACTTTGATCTTTTATTTGATGTTTCAGCCACAGTCCAGCTGCTGTCACTTATATTATTTTGCCTGCTATGAGAAGGCTGCTGGCATAAGGAAATTTGATTTGAATGTAAATTTTAAAATTTCTCTGTCTCTCTCTCTCCTCTAAACATGCAGTGAAACACACACACACACACAATAGCAGGTCATAAAAACAGTTTCATTCATCTCTCTCTTTTCATTATCTTCCATCAGACCGGTCTGCTGTTCAGCTGCTGTTATCCTCCCTCCTTTTCCTCCATCTCGGTTCTCTGCCTCTGCAGACACACCTGCTCTGCATACTAAAGGAGAAGCCTGCACCGCCCTCCTCCACACACACACACACACACACACACGCACACACCTACTATTCAACCTCACTGCTGCCCACACCCACAACACAAAGAAGAAGTTGATTCTTGGTTCGCTCAACAACCAATCACACACACCCCACACACATACAGTCCTGAGTCCTGAATCATGTCACAGTGACTTCATACAGGCTTTTCCACATGCAGGACACGTTACACTGAGCTGGTGTGAGTTAAGTCTAGACGACAGTGTGTGTGTGTGTGTGTGTGTGTGTGTGTGTGTGTGTGTGTGTGTGTGTGTGTGTGTGTGTGTGTGTGTGTGTGTGTGTGTGTGTGTGTAAGAGAGAGAGTGTCGCAGGATGCCAGATGGCCTAAGGAGAGCAAAGCAAGCGGCCAGGAATGCAGGAGACCACACCCATATCTGCAGTCATGTGACCAGAGTGGAAAAAGGAAATCCCCATACTGCAGAGAGAAGAAACGTCACATATACACAAGAACACACAGTCATGTTTCCATCACTTCACAATGGAAGGACGTGCATTAATTATGTTGAGGCTTACCCAAACCATACCCCATGTCGGAGTCCCCACAGTGTGTCTATAAATCTATAGACACACTGTCTATAAATCACACACACACACACACACACACACACACACACACACACACACACCAGGGGTGGGGTTTTTTTGTTGTTTTTTTAGCACAAAATAGGCTTTTACTGGGTGACTATGCAGCTAAAAATATTTGGGTCCCTTACAGTGCACACAAATGTGTTTTCTGTGTTACCTTACTGTACAGTACATGTATATTTATATTCTATTCCATTACTATTACTATTTGTCCCCTCTTTTATGTAACATATACACTGTTATAGTGGTAAATTTCATATTAAATATGTCCAGAGTTACAAATAATAAGGTCAGGGTATGTACAAGTTATCATGTACAGGGCTCGCAAAATTTCAAAATCCCTGGTAGCCCTTCGGGCAGGGACTCTTCAGTTTTTGGTAGCCCAAAATAAATGTAAGTAGCCCAAATAAAAAAGAGAGCAATTTTTTTCATTGATGCTTTGTTTCCTGTTTTGTTTCCTTTACAATATTATACATTAAAGTATAATATTGTAACAGAAACAAAACATTAATCAAAAAAACACAAATTACAACATTGTATAAAAATTACAATCATCAACTCAAATACTTGGTTCTAATTGAACAGAAATTTCTATGAACTTGTAAGAACTGTGTAGGAGATGAATCGGTCTGTGTCAGATCCTGAATTTGAAATTTCCACTGAAGTCACAGGTAAGAGGCAAGTGGAACCAAGATCGTGGCCATTTGCTTTTTGAAGTTTGCAAAGACTGCTAAATTGTGCCAGTGGTAGTTCACTCTTTGCAACATAGTACGCTGATCTAAACAGATGTCTCAGGTTTATTTTTAGTATGTTATTTGCAATTGGTGTTGGTTCTGGGAAAGATATTGCAGACTGAGCAATAATGCATTTCTCATGGGTTCTAATGGGGGCCTTTCTTAAAATTACTGGTCCCAGTAACAAAGGCGCTTGTCGACTCAGAAATCGAGGGAAAACCAACAACACACCCGGCAGAACATTATGTTATTTACACGGGTGCACATAAGTGGTCCGCATGTGCGCATTCGCTGTCAAAATGAAAGACGCGCAACAGATAAGACGTTGCAACGCGCGTTTGCGTCCATATAAAAGGCTGTTTTTGTCCGCTAGAGTGGGATTTTCACGGCACATTCTGCACCACATCTCTGTGCGTTCATCATTTGTTTGAAGCCAGCTCACCTCCTGCAACCACTTTTCCGAGAATACGCGCTTCTTTTGTGGTTCGGACTCCTTCTGACATTTCTTTGGAGGTGGAGGAACACCAAAGTAATTGCTTAAAGGAGCTTCTTCGACATCTTTAAGAGTTCTAAACAAATGTCTGTCCTCCTCCAGAAAATCTTATGTACGCAAACACGCGTTGCAACTTCTTATCTTGTGCGCTCTTTTTATTTTGACAGCGAATGCGCACCTGCGGACCACTTATTTATGGTTATTTAGCTCGTCATATTGCAGCCACAGAAATTCTTTTGTCCATGAAACCATAAAGCTGCACTTTCTTTTTGCCTTATAGCCTGATTTGTCATAACTTTTCCGTTTTGTGGTAAGCTTTTCTTTGGCTGTCACTTCTTCACCCTGACGTGTCTTATTTGTCTCAGCAGAACTAAAATATATATCCTGCTGCTTTTACACACGCACTCACGTAACGCTCAGCGATTCTCTGCGCGATCAAACTCTCACACGTTTAAGCTTGCTGCAGGAGATTTCACTTGTCATGTTTGCATAGTAAGCTAACGATTGATAAGACTATGTCAGAGGAATTGGTGCGCAAATTATCATCACTCACCAATCAGTGCTGTCGCTCTCTATACACAGTTCGCGCGATTGCAAAGTGAAAGCAAAAAACAAGCGCAAATTCTGGCTCACGGATGCCAATGACATAATTACCCAGATACATTTCCGAAAGAATGCAAAAGCATTGACATATCTTTTTCCTTCCTATTGCCGGGCTCACACTGTGCGATTTTTGGCCCATTTTGAGCCGATTTTTGAGTCGTGCGACCGTTTTGGCGATCGGCCCGATTTTGGCCTTCATCGTGCGTCGTGCATCGTGTAGTATACCTGGGGTAACGAGAAGCGATTAACACCTCACGACCAGCTCCCGATCATCAATCGCTTGGTCGTGATGATCGTGATGATCTCACGCTCGCGACCGTCGTGAGAGTGTAGTTTCTCACACTGCGCGCGCGCAAACACAAATGTCAGCGAAAAAGACGGCGTAGCACGGCAGTGCAACGTGTGATCTGGACACAAGCGATGGAGGCATTTGTAGAACTTTGGAAAGCTCATCCGAGCCTTTTCGATGTGGCCTCACAAAATTATCACGACCACAACAACCGTGAAAATAGTTGGATGGACATTGCTGCTCAATCACAGCTGCCTGATCAATGTTTTTCATTAGCAATTTAGCAAAGTTGATGGTGGTGGTGTGTCTGTGTGAGTGAAAGACAGAGAGGGAGAGCGAGCGACAGAATTTCTGTTATAACCTTCATTTTATGGACGCACAGTGTGAGCACTCGGGTCGCATCAGAGCATAGGGCCGTATAGTGTGAGACCCTGCATCGTGACCTACGAACTTTTAACCCCTGCGAGTCAATCGTGCAGTTTGAGCAGGAGCTGAATCGTGCGACTGACAAAATCGCACAGTGTGAGCCCGGCATAAGATAGCCCGACGGGCAGGGCAGAGATAGATTTTGGTAGCCCGACTGGAGAAATCGCTAGCCCCGGGACGTCGGGCTAGCGATTTTGATGTACATGCTTTGATGTACAGCCCTGATGTACATGCACTGACCTTGTCAAATTATTTAAAACATGAGGAATATGCCCATATTTATATGCATATTCTTGTTTCTATCAGTTTGATGGTTGTATGAATGATAATTAACCTAAAATATGATAAACATATTTTGTTACAACCCTGGTGACTTTTCTTTGGGGCGGAAAGCTAAAACATCTTTGGAGGAGGGAGCCACAAACAGACACACACCCACACACATTGCCTTTGTGTCTGTTAATGATGTTCTCACACAGCGACACAATATGGACAATTAGCAAGATTCATCTTACAGTTTTCCACTGCAAAAAAAAAAAAAAAAAAAAAAAAAAGCTCCCAAGGCTCAAAGTCACACAGGCACGCACATTCACTGGTTTGTAAATGACTCATGATCACAGGAAGCAAAACATGTGTGCAAGCAGTGCCAGCTTCCCGTTTGTCTGTTTATTTCAGGCTGCGCAATTAACCCTTCAAACTTTATAGGGCAGTCAGCACAAACTGAGGCTCATCAACTTAAACCCTTTAATTTAATCTTCCCATCACAGAGCAGAAAACTGCAATTAACCAGTCAGACCTACGAAACCTGAATCTATAAACCTGTGTTTTGGAAGTAAAAGAGCCTTTTATGAAAAATATGTGAATAGTTTTGATGTCTGTCAGTTTACATGTTTGTGATCAGGACTTGGGAGAACAATGCGTCTAAAAGTCAAAAATGGCCAATTTTAATATTTTCAGGTTATTGGGTACTTATTGTTCATGACGATACTGCCAAGTTGCCGTGCGCCTCCCATTCTTTGTAACCAAGATGGCATAGTGCGCCCCAGATGCCTAACGGCAGGAATCTGTCTCTACAAGATTTCACAAGTTATATCACAATGCAGAAGCACAGAAATTCCCAGATGAGTTTGTTACAGCAGTTGGAAAAGATGAGATGTTCTGCATTAAACAGTGAAGAAACCTTAGCCACTGCTTTGCTTCCTATATTGACTTCTATTCTTCGAAGATGGGACTAGAGTAAACCGCACTGAGATGCTGTGAGAGTATAAATGGATACCGAGCTGCTGACGTCTCTGTCTGCATGAACAATGACAAATCTGTCAACCATAGCCACAGTTTAGGTAGTCAGCTGATTGTTTATCTAGGAGTGACTGTGCAAAGACATAAAAAGCAGGATTTAGAAATATCACTGTCCTTCATTTGAAACAGCAAATATGGTGGATGGATTCATATTAATATATAAGATATATAATATATAATTTCTACTCCTGCTGAGAACTCCAAGCAACTTCACACTACAGGCCACACTCACTCCGCTATGATACCTGCTAAGATTTACTCTTAAATGGGTGAAAATGGGCCCAGCTTTCCCAAAACTGCAAAGTCTACAAACTGTCACACATGTCTCAAGTATCACCTATTACGGATTGCTGACGTGGTGAAGCAACAGCCAAGATAGTAGGCTAATTCATTCATGAAAACACATTTTTACAGATGACTCCCATGACTTTTAAAACTATTTCATATGAAAAACAAATAAACCAATGCATAAATGAAGAAAAGGGGTGGGGGTGGTGGTTTTTGTGGTGAAGAAGGTGGCAAAGAGAGCCTGGGGTTTCTGCCCACATCACCTCCATCACAGATGAACTGACCTGCACTGTAGCAGCAGGGCAACCACTGGAAACGCATGCTGGCAGTTGCTGTGTTTCGCCAAAAGCAGACCAGGAAACAGACCTTAAGTGATCTGGAGACAGTCAGCTGCAGCAACGAAAAGTCCTTGTACACGATCATCTATGAAAACTTTGAGAGTTTTACTTCCGCTAGATAGATCTTGTTAAACGAGGTTTCTCTTTACACCTAAAGAATGACTTTGGGCTTTTAGTCAGGTGCAAAAAAGGTAAAGGGAAAAAATAGAAAAATAAATGAAAAACAGGAATCTTCTTACCCCAATTATCTTGTGTTTACAATCTTTGGAAATGTTCTTAAACTGCACGGGAAACGGAGGCGGTGTCATATTTATAGAGCACTTTTATCTTTGGCGCGTTAATTGCTTTTAATCCATTATGTACATACTCAAAATCAATGGACACAGCATGGAAAATCTGAGACTCAGTATCTCATCCGAGGACATCTCAATATATGGGATCAAACAATCAACCCATTAGTAGACAAGCCCCTCTACCTCCTGAGCTACAGCTGTCATCTGTGCCAAAAGAACCAAACTAGGGGCTCTAGTGTTGAAAAGTGTTTTTATTAACTCTAGAAAAGAGTCAGTGCAATCCTAGACAATCCAATCCATCAGGGCGATGAAATATGAGACGCTGTAGATTTACAGAGGGCTCATTTTGGATCAAGTGGAAGCCTCTTTGCTGTCATGGATAGGCCAGAGAGAGTGCAGTCAAGCATGTTGGTAATCAACTCTGGAGGTTATAACATGCAATTTCAGAAAGAAGCAACACAAAAATAACCAGAAGAGATCTCAAACTTTCCTATTTCAATTGGTTGGAAAACAAAAACATAAAATTCTTCATTTGTAAGATGTCCAGTCTGCCTCTGACACACTACCAGCTCTGTTAAAAGATCTACAGGCAAACTTTAACAGGCAGTTATGGTGCAGACTGTGGTCCTGTGGTAAAAGAATTTAATCTACTGAGTGCCACAAATAAGTGACAGATATTTAAACCCAACATCATTTTATTATTCCAGGTTTTTCCTGTCTCAAACGGAGCCTTTAGGAATAACTATAAATTATCAGACATTGCTAATGCTATGATGACATTGTCTGAAGGTCTTCTCCTCCCCATCTAAATGGCTACAGGGGCCCATGTGACTCTGTAAATATAGTCCAAACTTCATGACCACACAGGCTGAAAGCACCAACAAGCACATCCACATGAGCAACTGTTGCATAATGGTGTCATTATTTCCACTCTTTGATGTTTTCGTGCCTTTTTGGAAGCTGCTATGGAGACTTAAAGTTAAAAATAAATTTCCTGTTGCAAAGTTTTTTCCCCTTGTATCAGTAGATTTGGGAGTTGCACAAAATAGAATCTAAAAAGGACAAAAAGCCCAAGTTCCCTTCAGCCTAACAAGAACTTTATTTTTCACATAAATCATTAGCTTTTCAGCTCGATCCATAGCATACTTGAAAATGAGCCGCCTCTAACTGCATGAGAGATCCCCATCTAGTACAGCTTGCAGGCTAACCTTTAAAAAAAAAAAAAAGAAATCCCAAATAGCCACTGTGAGATTTTATTGATCATATATTTTTGGTTATATGTGTTTTAGTCTGCACCTTAAGCTGCATTGTACATCAGGAGGAAGCCCCCAGTTAACCATACATTTTATTAGGACCAGATATCTTTGGAAGAAGGGCAGAAATTGTACTGCGAACAGAAGGTTTGATAAAGGAAATAAAATAAAAAAAAATTACAATCTGTTCTGCAGCTGAGTGCAGTTTTATATCACACAAGTCTCAAGACTACAGCTTCAGGTACAATCCAATTCAGTTATATTGAAAAGCTCACTACAGTTTATATTAATCTTGTAACAGCCGCCATAAGGGAAATTAGACTGTGAAACTTCTAAAACTGAGTGGCAGCAGACTAAAATTTGTGACCCTCAGAAAATCCTGAATAATCAGGCTCTCGGTCGATCAGTGATTGGTGATGATGTGGAAAAGTCTGATTGTCTTAGCTGAGCTGAGCTTCGTCCTTAACGTCTCCTGAAGCCTTGGTATAGAAAGACTTGAATCCTCCATTAACTGTATCAATAATAGCAAACTGTTCGCCATTTTCACACAGGATCCTCCAGGAGAATCAGCTCAGGATTATTTCCACAGTTGTCCTTTCACAGATGTAGCACAGAGTAGGAAGTAGTCCACTTCAGATGGTTTAGGTGACGGAGGTACCACGACAGCATGCAAGAGGGAACACTCGTACACCAGAGCATTCCAACGCCACATGGATTTTGTGCAGGCACACTGGCAGTTTAAAGAGCAGCTTATATCCAGTCAAACTGCGCCTGGATGTTTGAGCTCTGATATGCACCTTTGTTGGGTAATGCCTTGAGAATGTCAGGGCTGCAGTGCATGTACATGTACAGAACAATAATGTTGCTACCATAACATTAACCACTGGCATTTTAAATCCTCAGGATTAGCATTCTGGTCATGGCTGTGTTGTTTTCTTGCAGTCAAAAGTCTTGTGTTTGGCTGCGATCAGATAACAACTGTGGAATCACAAACACAGATATTGGCTAATTAATGCTAAGGTAAAAGGCCAAAATAATACTAGAATTTTCTGTGCCTGCTGCCCTCCCCTGGGGGTACCGCAAGGCTATGTTCTTGGACCTTTCCTTTTCTCTTTGTACCTGCTGCCACTTGGTAATATTTTCTGGAAACATGCCATTTCCTTTCATTGTTACGTGGACAATTGTCGAGTTTATTTTCCACTGAAGCATACTGGTGTGTTCTTGGACCATCGCTTTGATTTTAAGCGTTCCTGCCAAAAGATTACTGCTAAGTCAATCAATCAGAAAACTACTGGTTCTGTTGTTTGTTTTGTTCTTCCTCAACTGGAATGAAAAACGTGTTATTGTTTTAAACATTTGAAAATGTAAACTTACCTTTGAAAATGCACAGTATTCTATAGATTAAATTGTCAATTGAATAATCCTAAAAGGAATTAAGCGAGCTAATCAAATATGACAACTGAAATTATTCATTAGCTGCAGCCTGACACTTGTGTGAGATAATAAGCATGCTGTGTGTAAATGAATCCATTATTTCCTGCACTTAGATTAGGCAAGTTGTCACAGAGAAAGTAATAAGAAGGGACAAGAGACACAACATTAAAGAGGACATGACCTTATTGTCCTTTTTTTAAGCCCAAAGAATGACACAGAGGAGAAGACAGTTCTGAAACAAACAAAGCAGCAACATCTGGAGAGCGTCCAGAGATTTAGTAATCCTGTTTACAGCCTAAGGCTCTGAAGCTGTTCATCACTTGAATCCTGATCCACGCTGATCATAACCCAAAAACACTGAGGAGGGGAGGGAAACATCAGACACTGCTGCTGCTGGTCAGTCCCCAGGTGTGACTGTCTGAGAAGCAGGTTGATAAAAGCCTCCATTGTTGCCGCAGATGAAGGGAAACAGGCTGTAAAATTTAAAAACACGCCACGCAGCTGAAAGATTTAGAGCACTGCCCCTTTAATGTTTGTCCTTTGCATGACACAATATTGCCCCTCTGGGCCGCCACAGCCGTTTCTGATCCAACAGATTTGATTCTTAGTTTGGTTTTCATAAACGTATCCAGACACTTGGACCAAAAAAAGAATCTTTTATCAACTTCAGCCCACATCTTTGTTTCCAGATGTTTCAGCCATAAAATCTTACATCAAAATTTTGATTTTGACCAATTCAGCTCCCTGTTGTATCATTTTCAGTTGTTTATTTGTCATTTTATTTATTTCATTGGCTAAAATGTCTGCTGTTTTCAGCTGGTAAGAAATGCTTAGGTGGATACAAACCCTTACATTCCCAAACAGCACACTCATGCACTTTTGGATTTTGTCTCAACCATACTTCATATTTGCAACTGTACAAATACAATATAATAAATGAGATTTAAACTCATTGCAATAGTACATATCAAAGGACCCGATTCATAGTGGGGAGCTAAAACAGACTTTTCTTGCTTTCTTGCATGGAGCAAACTACAACGACCAAATTACAGGTGTCGCGCTAAATGCAGATGCAGAAAATGTTAGTTTTACAATCCTAGCTATTGGTTATTTAGGGGTTTATTTAAAAGGTACTGCCTCCATTACAGAAAGGTGAAAATTATTCCCTTTTAACAGGAAGTAACAGGGTCACTGAAGGGCTCTTAGGGGTTTGGGACAGGACAGGACAAAAGACACACTGTGGAAGGAAGCCAGAGATTGATAATAACTAATCATTAAATACAGAGTGATGAAGAGAGAAACACTCAGTGCACCATCAGGCCTATGACTAAGGGAGGGGTCAGGGTCACCTGATCCAGCCCTAACTATAAGCTTTAGCAAAAAGGAAAGTTCTAGCCTAATATTGAAAGTAGTGATAGTGTGTCTGTCTCCTAAATCCAAACTGGGAGCTGGTTCCACAGAAGAGGAGCCTGAAAGCTGAAGGCTCTGCCTCCCATTCTACTTTTAAATACTTTAGGAACCACATGTAAACCAGCAGTCTAAGAGTAAAGTGGGGCTTTTGTAGCAAGATGGGGCCTGATTATTCAAAATGTGAGGAGAAGTATGTTGAATTTGATTCTAGATTTCACAGGAAGCCAACATGGGGGTGTAGTCCCTGTCGGTACTCCCACTGCAGCATTCTGCATCAGCTGAAGGCTTTCCAGGGAACTTAAGTCTGACATTTCTTTTAAAAAGATCGTAGAGATAGTATATCAATGGTTTCCTGGTAATGGTGGATTCATGGGTATTTATAGTTTTTTCAAATTACATTATCCTATTTTGCTTCCTCTTTCTGTAAAACACTACAAGATTTAGATGACTCATCTTGAACTTGGGGGTAAATACTGTAAATGTATAACATGTAATTTGATTTTGGGCCAGCAGCTCAAGGCTCTGCTTACCGTATAAAAATGCATAATCGCTCATGTATCACAGCTTACCAGAGTGATATTACAGGAGTGGGGATATCTTGGCAAAAATAGAGATTTGGGAGGACGACAACAGTCCTCTACAGCCCAGTAGCTTTTCTGCACCTCTTTCTACACCGCATTCACCGTTGAGTAACGCAGTCATACCCGAGACTTTAATCAAATCTTTTTTTTGGGTTCGTTTGGATGAAAATCACCTTACAGAAGACAAAAGAGCTTTGAAAAGTAATGCATTAGAATTTTGAAGTAGAGAATTAAATAAACCACCATGTTCTTTCTTAGCTTTGTGTCAGCAGTTTATAGTTTGACCTGTTCCTGTTTCAACAGCCTGTGGTCAAAGGCCTGCCCATGAAGAAATGGCTTTCCCCGTCTGATCTGAGACGTTGACATAAATACTGATTTTTACACCTCAGGAAACGAGTTGCAAGCTCACTATGTGTTAGGATCTGAACTAACTCAATGAGACACCACAGTCAGAAAATACCTCAAACTATGTTACTTGGTGTCTGTCATTGGAGTGTAACAGAATCACGTATTTGTAACAAAAAAGAGAGTAAGGTGGGGAAAATATCAAAATATACTCCATATAGTGTAGTCAAATGAATGTCACTTCTTTAATAGGTGGATAAAATCCACAACAGTTCATGGCTTTAGTTGAGTACCCCTAGTGCCTTTTTCTAGTTGGGATTGCGGCCTGTAGCCTTGTGCGTCAGCTAAATGATTCTCAACTTTGCTTCAAAGAAACTGAACTCTGAGTGAAACCTGTTTACTCAGTGAAGTGTTTGATTATTTCAAACATCAGAAAGAGATATGTGAAACTGTTTTAAATATGAACTATAAAATTACATTTCATGCGTTAGACAAAGATTATTCTGTTGTTTTGGGAAGCTTTTCCAGATACCTAGATATGTAAAAATAAAGATGACACTAGCCTTCCTCAGCCCCATCCAAACCCTTTGAGTGCTTCCATTTGATGTGGCGTCTCATACAGTTTTGTTCCAAGGCTTCAACTCACACCGCAAACATTTCAGAAGCTGAGTGTTTAGCCTGCACAGTTTCTTTCATTTTGGAAACCAAATTCAGTCCATCATCCCCAAACAGATTTTCTTCACCATTCCCGTGTTTAACATTCTACTAGCTTGATGAAGCTTTCATTTAAAAAAGCAGTATTTGGAATGACATGGAGCAGAGACAATTTTTGAAACATGCTCTGTTACATCTGGTAGAGTTACAAGCATTATCTTGAGTGGGGGTTATATTCTCTTTTGGCTCTCTTGATGTCTTCCCAAGATGAAGAGCCAAGCCTGATGAAAGTCACAGAACCCATTCACTAACCTGTTGGGAAGTCTTTCCAGAAAATATAGAGGCTGCCACAGCAAAAGATTATGGCTGCACAAGCTTGTTGATGCAAACACAATGCAGATTGGAAATGTTGACAAATTTACCAAAGCCAACAGAAGATTATTTATACAAAGAAACTCCAGGTTCTCCACTCTGAAATGAGAAATGAAATCATGCATTTATTCATATCCTCCTTCTATTCCCTCTCTGACCTGTCTGCTCTTTGAAGGGGAACTCCTTTGAAGTGCGTCAGCATCTGTGCAGTGAAGACCCTCCAATTAGCTCAGACAGCTAACAAGCTCCACAGGGCGGCTCAATACAGATGACAGTACCTGCAGCCGGGGTCACAGACAGCTGACCCTCTCTGGGCTGCATGCTAACAGCTGTAGGCCCGAACCAAAAGTCCTCTCAGGCTTTGATCAAACACCGCTTGACTGAACCGGCAGGATGGTGAGAGAGCAGTTCTTACAGAAAATCCTGGTTTTATTTTCCTTTCTCTCATCTTTGTTTTTCCATTTAGTGCTTAAAGAGGAAATGAAATCACTGAATGAGGATTAGGTTGAAACTGCTTTTGTCTGGTAGCTAAAGTAGCCGGGCATCTTACCACAGCACCGCCAGTAATGAGAAAGGTACTATCCCATCAGGCACACACATACACACACACACAACACTTTTATTCTATGAATATTAATGTCATCTGAAGCCCGCGTGATGGCTGAATTAAAGCACGTGTTTGCTGCCTGAGTGCTCTGTTTCAGAGGCCGATCATCATCTGTGATCCATCTGTTAAACATCATTTTTAAGCATGATTTTTTGTTATGGGTTTGGTCCTAAATAGGTAATGGGTATATAAGGCCGTTATAAGGCCTTAGAAAGCGTGAATTTACAAAGAGCTACTTATATGCATGTTATTGACACATTATATTTGTTTATAATAGCATTGCAAAGCCATTTATTGATTGTATTAATCTATATGTACATTTCTTATTAGAGAGAGCTAAAAAACTGTGAAAACAATAAAGTTGGTGCAGTGGTCACTTTATAGCAAGCTGCAACCGGCTCACATTCACCAGCTGGGATGTTTGGATGCTCTCCCTGTGCCTGTGTGGGTTCTCTCCAGACTCCACAGACACACATAATGGGCTAACTGGTATTTCTAAATTGGCTGCAAGTGTGATTGCAAGGTTGAATGATTATCTGTCGCTCTGTGTTAGCCTTGTGATAGACAGTAAAACACCTAGATGCCGCTTGTCAAGAACTATTCAACAAAACAAAACAAAACCAAACAGACAAAAAACACTTAACAGCCCACACGTTTTTACCTCCTGCACAGCTCGCCACAACGTCACAGAGGTATGTTTAAAAACCAAAATACTAACAAATTACATCAAATCAAGGTGTTTAAATACCCATCTCTCTCCTCAAGTCACGCCACACAGCTGTTCTGACTCTGACAATCACAGGACAAAGTACTGATACTACTCTGTTAAACCAATTCATTTTCACATTTGAATGGTTTTTTTTCAAAACAAGCTAAAATATAATCAAAATTAGGCCGATTGAAATGTATATAATCCTATTAACATATATTGTAATATATTAACAAGCTACAAAAGTGTGAAAATACTGTGTGGGTGCAATTCCAGTTTATTTCTCTGGTAATTCAGAGCAATATGTACAATATTTTGTGCCACTCATTGATTAAATTAGGTGAGCAAAATCCCGAGGCTGAGACCCCAGTGGAGCCAAAATCCTCATCATTAAATCAAATCTGGATCAATGTGATTCAAAAGAATCTAAATGTAATCAAACCATGAGGTTGCCAGATTCTGACCCATAATAACCCTTCCCAGGACATTGTGCCTCGTTTAACCTTTAGTCTGCAGGTAAAACCACAGAGATAACCAGTGCGATGGTGTGACTGTTTACAGTTTCTCCTTTTTGAAAGAGGTATGTTTTACAGATTCTGGGAAATGTTACACACATGCTTACATTAGGAACATGAATATTTCATGGAGTCCCTACTGGAACCACAGCATCCTTTTATGTAATAAAGCATTAAAAACCTTAAGAGCAACGCATCATTTAGATTTGGAAGCCTTGGTAATTTCAGTAAATGTTAGCAGTCAGTTCAGCGCAGATATGTTAAAGTTACCACAAACATCGAACAAAAGTGCGAGAGCGGAATGTGGAGAATTCCCAGATAAATGTGGAGTTGTGTGGTCCGTGACTGATGAGGTTTCACAAGAAGAGGAACAAAGGTGCATAAAAAACTTTAAATAACAATTAGAAAGAGAAAATAAAGTGGAAATCAGTCTGTGCTGTGATTCACACTTGGACTGTGAATACGCTATAACTGCTAAATCAGAACATCTGTGATTTGGGCCAAGTTAAACCAATATAATAAAAATATACAGAAAAGAAATGAGTCTTGAACCAGAGCGTTTTTTTTGGCAGCCAGAGGGACAGAATTAAATTAAGAACAAATAAACAAACTGCTGATGAATCTCCATCTCTTAAATGCTAATTGTATTGTTTTGAGGGCAAAATCTCACAGGCCAAATGTTCCACACTGGATAAGACAAACTTTCCGCTACAAAGAATTACATATATTCTCGAAGACTGAGAGTTTGGGGACCATTTTTGAAAGATTTGTATCCAAGAAAAAGCCAGCCTGAATAATTGATTTGTATAAGCTATGCAGTGGATATAGATTCTCTTTCTCTTTCACTGTTGATATTAATGTTCAATAAAGATGAACCCCCCCACCCCCCCACCCCTAAAAAAAAACAAACATGTTTCTCCTTCTTAAAGAACATCACAAAAGGAATTTACAGTGCATGAGTCTATGTTGATGTGTGAGAGTGAAAGCCAAGGCATGCCAATGAGACATGGAGTGCGTCTCCAACATGTTAGATAACAGCTGTTGTCTGCAGCACGTTGATAAGCAGGTCGCACCGAGTGGGACATGGCAGCATTTTCCTCAAGAGGTAAATGAAGAAGAAGAAGCAGCTAAAAATATGACAGCAGCAGACAACAAACATCCTGACGAGAGACATCACACATGTCGAACCGCATCATTTAACACGCTTGGATATGGGAAAACTGCCATTAACACTCCACTTAAAATTCAACTCCTCGTGCCAGTTATTTTTCCAATTACAATTAGAAAACAAGATATTAAAGATAAAACTAATATTGGTGGTCTCGTTCTCCAGTGCAACCCTTTCCTTCACAACTGTGCACTTTAGCCCCTCTCTGATGCGCTCTCCGTATTGGGAAAAAAAAACAAAACCCTTATCTAGGGCTTATTTTGAGTTTGCCTTTAACATCAAATGTCTTTCTCACCCTCGACCTGTCTTGGCAGAGTGTCGGCCCTCCCTGAGCCTGGTTCTGCCAGAGGTTTTTTTTCTTCCCACTGTCACCAGTGCTTGCTTATAGGGAGTCGTTTGATTGCTTGGGTTCTCTCTTTATTATTGTAAGGTCTTTACAGTACAAAATAAAGTGCCTTGAGGTGACTTTTGTTGTGATTTAGTGCCAAAATGTAATATTTTATAATATACTAAATTATTAAGATTGATGTGTTTGACAATCGGAAGGAGCCTTGCTAATAAAGCACATTTCCTGTTTTAAATAGTACCACTTAGTTTATATTAGTTTGAGATGCAGTTATTGTGTTATGTGAGCAATATATACAGTATATACTGCATATGCACTATATACTTGTGATTTAATACAAGTTTTGTAGAGACTTGGTAATAAGTCTGACTCTACTAAAGCCAACATTTGGATATGCTATGACTGACAGAGATACACACTATAAGGCCAAAAGTACTCGCTCGCCTGCCTTCCCATGCATATGAACTTGAGTGACATCCCATTTTTGTTTTGTCTTTTTTTTCTTATATTCGACTGTGCAATAATCACTGTGCAATATACTCACTCAAATGAGCAATCCTATTTATCCATATTGTATATTCTGTATCTATATATGTGTATATATGGTGTATTTATGCTTATATCCTTACTCTCATTCCCCTTAATGTATCTGTAACATGCAACTTTTTTCGGTGCTTTGCTACTGGAAACTAAATTTCCCGGAGGAACCCACCCGAGGGATTAATAAAGTTTCATCTAATCTCTAATCTAATCTAATTTTTAATCCATAGGGTTTAAATGATGTCAACCCACCATTTGCAGCTATAACAGCATCAACTCTCCAGGGAAAAGTTTTCACAAGTTTTACGAGTACATGTCTATGGGCTTCCAAAATCGCATTTGTGAGGTCAGACAAGGATACTGGTCAAGATGTCCTCTCTAGTCTCCGCTCTAATTCATCCCAAAGGTGTTTTGTCGGCTTGAAGTTGGGACTCTGTGCAGGCCAGTCAATTTCTTTCACAGCAAACTCACTCATCCATGTCTTTATGGCCCTTGCTTTGTGGACTGGTGCACAGTCACGTTGGAACACGAAGGGGCCATCCTCAAATTTATCCTTCAAAGTTAGGAGCATGAAACTATCCAAAATGCCTTGGTATGCTGAAGTATTAAGAGCTCCATTTACTGGAACTTAGTAAAAGAATGCAGTGAAGACCCTCCAATTACCTCAGACAGATGCAGTGGTCTAAAGCACCACTGCAACCAAAGCTTTGGATTGTGCTTGGTGATGTAAGGCTTGGATACAGCTGCTTGGCCATGAAAACCCATTCCATGAAGCTCTCTACATACTGTTCTTGATCTAATCTGAATGCAACATGAAGTTTGGAGGTCTGTAGGGATCTACAGAAAGTTGCTGACCTCTGTGCACTATGCTCGTCAGCATCCGCTGACCCTGCTCTGCGATTTTATATCGCCTACCACTTTGTAGCTGAGTTTCTGAGACCTGAATTCAATGACATGGATAGGTGAGTGAATCCCTTTGGCAATACAGTGTATGTCTTTTCCTGTTATATTCATTAAAATATGCCTATGCTTCAGTAGATGAAACATTTGTTAAAAAACAAACAAACAAAACCTTAGTGGATCTTGAAATATTTCTTTCTTCTTTTAACAGCTGGGTCTACTGTGAATGTAATTCAGTTTCTTTGCATCTTTCTGAAAAATAAAATTCAGCCAACAGAAAATGTTTAAAAATGGAGAAATCTTTGTCAGCAGAAAAGTTGAAGCAGGTTGAATGTATACGAGAACATGCAGCACCTGAATGAATAAACACATGAATAAATGAATATGTCAGTGAAAGCCTGTCTGACTCACTGGGCTGCTTCACATGTATACATGAAGTACTAGCCTTTACTGTGCAAGTCATTCACAAACAGCTGTGTGAAGCACCTAATCTCGATGGTTTCAAACGACAGAGATCAGTTCTGTGTCAGTCTCAACACATACACATTCTTTTAAAACATATCGAGAGGCCAAAAGCCTACAAACCCACCGCAATTAGAACACTCCGCGACGACAGCAGCTTCCTGTTCTGGATAAACAGCTACAGCTACAAGTCACTGTGTATCTGTCGCTTATCAAGAGGGAAATGTTAGCACCGCAATCACTTTCTTTCCTTCCTACTTTGTTTCACAACCTGCCATCAGTCTCATTTTCAGGCCATCACTCGCACAGCTGACTGCATATTAACACAGAAACACAGCAAAACCCCATAAGAGCCTGCACTCAGCTCTTAGTCATCAGCACCATTGAATGCGGCTAATAGCCAGCTGAGTAGACCTCTTAAGGCAGCAGAGCCAACACACATGATAATGTCTCTTCTCCACTAAAATTCATTGACACCAGTGTTACAGCTTCTCAATGCTGCCAGTTATTCTCCGTTTCTATTTGGGCTGGGAGATCTTCTCTGTAGTCCAACAGACATTTATTAACTCCAGTGTCATTGCTAATAAGTAGATAATCACTGGATGAGTTTAACACTGCGCGGTTAACATTTTAACACCTGCCAGGTCATTGGTTACGGGTTAAGGTTAGTTTTTATTTTCCCCACATGGAAAATGGTCAAATTCTCAGAAACAGAAAGATGTTGCCTTTCAAGTGAAGTGTCATGTTTTCATTTTGACATCACAGTGTTCCTTTTAAAAATGTTTTCCATTTGGGTATTCCAAGAGTCAAAAGTACATCATGACTAACCTTTACCCTTAACACACACACACACACACACACACGCACACACAAACACACAATACAACACTGCTGAGAGTGTAAGAGTGTTTACAAGATCTTTGAGTGTTTACTTCCTACTTCAAGTATGTTGACAAAGACTACATACCATAATCATTGGATACCACAGCTAATGACCACAGATGGCAGTGCAGCAAAGTTTTTATGCTTCTCACTTTTGAATCTTTAACTTAAGGCATTGAATTTTCTAAATGGCCACAATTTTTCAGTTTGGGGAAACATACTCTTTTTTTTTTATGTGCATGTTTTTGAACAATGGGGAATTTAAATGTCCAACTTGGTCTCAGTTTAGACAAAAAAAAAACCAAAACATGTAAACAAGAATTTAAAAAACACCAGACATGATGGAGCTATTGTGGAAAAATATAAGCACCAGTGTCTGAAAATAATGTAAAAATATTACTCCTAAGCTCAGGATTTCTATGCAGCCAACGATGATGAGACTCTAATATCATTCAAAAAGTGCAAATCTAATTGATGCTTAAAAAATGACTTGTTATCATGAATTTTCAAATGGCTAACAAAACACTTCTTTGTAACAACCATTACAAAAGAGTATGCATGCCCATCCTGACACGTGTGTCGAATTCTCAACCATTTCCCTGAAATATCAACTTATGTGCTCCACCCAGATTCAATTAAACAGCTAAAAAGATACCAGACCATCATATTTGTTTGGCTCTTTTTGACTCCCTCACAGTCTCCTTTTAACCCTCTCAGGCTCAAATTAAACTTTTTGTTGCTAATGCACAACCAAGTCCTGCAGTGGTACTTCTGAGTAAAAAAAAACCTCATAAAATATGTATGTGAGGTAATCAGGTTGTTAGTTTTTAACTGTTGCAAATCTGCAACGCCTGCCTCGAGAGGGTTAATGTGTCCCACCTGTTTGTCCTTCGCTGGTTTCCTCCACAGCTGATTCTTTTCACCAGCAAACACAAAGCCCTGTGAAAAAGAATGAAAAGAGGCCACTAAGTTTTAAACACAAGTTAAAGTTTTTCCTTACTCTATGATGAGAAATGAGTATATTCGCTCCAGATACACATACATTCATTTCAAAGTGTGAAGATTTGCGAGCATTAACTTGCACATAACCATGTCGGTTACATGCCAGCATGCTAACATGAAACTAGCGTGGCTGATTAGATTTATTATCAATCTAATTATAATGATGACATTAAATTAATACGCTGACAAGACGAGTTGGAAAAAAATCCCCTTGAATCCCCTCTGACGATCATCTGACCTGTAGATCATCCTCCATCGACACAACCCTAGTTTATCAGTCTTCCAGTTCTGTCTCTTTTAAAATAGGGGCCAGTTTCAATTTCTCATAACATGCACGACTGAAGAGCCAGCAGACCAGACAACAGTTGAAACTCACACCAGTCTTATCAAAGCATCTTGTGCAGGGGTTTTTGCATCACAATAATGCAAATGCAGCTTCCTTTATAAGAAATAGAGGATATTAAAATTAATGGTAACACTTTCTTGCAGGGAAACTGAGCAGCACTGCAGATTTTTACAACTTGGGTCAGTAACCTTTTACATCATAGGAACTTTTTCATATCTCCAGCATGTCACAGTACTGTTCCTATTGGCAACGCAAACCCAAATAGAAAAAAGCTTGCAAGCGACAAATTTCAATTGGAAGACACAGAAATAAATATTGATTTAAATACCACATCAGAGTACAGAGAACAACACAGTCTCCTCTCTATTCAATTGTGTAACTTCCATTTGTCTAATCAATATCTTCCACTTATCCAAAGTTGATTTGTGGTGGCAGCATGCTAAGGAGGATGTTCCAGTCATCCTTCTCCCCTACAACTTCTTCCAGTTCCTTATGAGATCCTGAGGTATTCCCAGGCCAGATAATATATATATATATATATATATATATATATATATATATATATATATATATATATATATATATATATACATACATACATACATACAATCAGTCCAGCAGGTTATGGGTCAGTTATGGGTGCCTGAAAATCTTCAAAAGAGAGAGGCTCTAGAGGTATTCTAACCAGATGCCAGAACCACCTTGACTGGCTCCTTGCAACACGGAGGAGCAGCAGCCCTATTCCAACGTCTCTCTCTAAGGCCAGCCCAGCTACCTTCTAGGAGAAGCTCATTTCAGTCGCTTGTAATCAGTCTTATTCTTTAGTTCATTTCCAAGATCTCATGACCATACAGTAGGTCAGAGTTGCAACACAGACAGTCTGTTAATTCAAAAGTTTATAAAACTTTACCTATTTTATCTACAAGGGGAATGGAGATAAAAATCTTAAAATAACCTTAAGAAGTTGAGACTCCAGCAAATGGATCTTAATAATGCAGATGAGTTAAGAGTGTGTAAAAACATGTCTCTCCAAAGCAAAGTGTCTCAAATTGAAGTGCATAACAAGTATAATTTCCACAGGCAGCATGTATAAATCCCAAACGTAGAAAACGTATACACAACACTGATGTATTAAGGCCTTTAGTTTCAGATTGCGCTTTCCAGTGTGGTTGTGGGCATATAGAGCTGCTGTGGGCTAGGAAATAAAAAAAAAATCAATCACTCAGTCAATAAAAACAATACATTTTTCTTTCCGTTTATTCCTCGTGGAACTTACTGTTAAACTATTTTTGTCCAGCAAAATGTCTGATGTTAACTTTGAGGCTCGAGTCAATGTGGACTAAATGGTCACTTCAGCCGAACCCTGCTGACATCAGGCATCTGATGGGAATATAAAGCCCATAGATGAGAAACCAACCCTTTGTTTTAAGAGATTTCAGCCCCCTCACAGGGATGTTTGCCTCCACTTAGATTGTTTTTTTAGTGGTATTCATGGAACAGTTTTGTTAGCAGCCAGCTTGTTTACTTCTGGACTGGACCTAACAGTGATGTTATCAGCTGTGGGGAAAATTTGGAAACAACAAGTCAGAGGAAAACTTGTTGTTTGGCAACTCAGTACTCGAGTTCATGTTTAAAAACAGCTTAACAGCTTCATCCCCAAATCAAAATGACCTACTTTCTTCTCTGTAATTCACACCAAAGCAAAAAAGTTCCCTCCTGTCTAATGGTTCTCTGCAGGTTGCTCGGGTTGTTTTTGTTGTGCCTTATCCCACAGTCAGACATACTCCAAATTGGCGACGGTAGCATGCTAGAGAGCCTCCCGGAGCTGGAGCTGGAGGGGCCACTTTCACCGCAACCTGGAGTAGGTGGGGAGCTGGGACCACTACACTGAGCTCAGAGCAAAACAAGGACTTTAGTCGCCAGCTACAGTTCTCAAGATGACAGAGCTGGAGTCCATCCACGGGGTGAGAAACATGTTCGAGAGGCAGCTGAGGGGCACAGTTTAGTGTCTTAAAGCATTTATGGTATTCTGTCACGAGTCTCTCTTCACGAGTAAATGGAGGCGTTGTTCTTCACAGCATTACATTCGGTGGGTGGGATAGAAAGAAACGAGTTCCTATATGAACTGTGAACATGTTTTTTTTTCCCTTACTGCAAATAAAGAGCCATCTGATCCCAGTATATTATAGAGAAAGGCAGACATCTCTACAGCCGATATCTCCAAAACTGGGCAACAGTTTTGCAATATTTCAACACAATAAAAGCAAAACGCAAATTCTGGGGTCCAAGCATTTAATTATACTTTTTTTCCCCCCTATTCTATAACAAACCCATCAGCCTCTTTCAGCCCTCATCAGTGAAGCAGCACATTACTCAGCCTCAGCTGACTGTTGGTGGAGCATCTTGTGACTGAGAGCAGAGCGTAAAAAAAAACCCCTCACAGTCTGCTGTTTGTTGGGCTGAAAACCAGCTGGACAATGTGACACCAAACATTCCTGGGTTTTGTGAAAAATAACTGTTCGGGCTGACAGAGTGGAGAGTGTCTGAACACAGAAAACACAAGCTGCCATTCATACCAGTGGATGGGAGGAGTGTATCTAACAGTCCAATCGGGGAGCAGCTGAATGTGTGACAGGGTCAAATTCACAAGAGGAATGTGACCAAGGAAACATGTTTCTGTCTCGAGTGTTCAGGACGAGTATCCACGGCAGTGTTGGCAACATTTTTTCCCTCAGAGGGCCAGACTGACTTAGATACAGTAAGCAGAAGGAAACAAAGTGCTTAAAATCCACTAGAAAATTCCTGAAAAAAAATTATGAATGTGCCAGTGTCCCTATTTCTGTGTAAAATAGCTTTGCAGAGATTGCAGAAAATATTGTAAGGAAAATGTAGACAGCTGGAAACTAGAAACAGATTTTAATTGTTTATGTTAATATCCTGATAAAAGCTATTTTAGAGTTTCCCAAAAGCTATAAGATCCATGGATCTGAATTTTAGGCAGAAGAAGGAGAATAATAATAATAAGAAGAAGATAATGACAAAAATCTGACAAATAATAAATAGTCAGCCTTAATTGAGTGCGTCAGTGCAATAGCATTAACTTTGACAGTCTTGATAGATTGCTTTAAACTCTAAAAGCCAAAGAATGTTGAGTTTTCTCTGTCAGGCTGATGTGAAATCCACTTAAATGCCTAATGCATGTATTAAAATGCATGTTTGTATCAATGAATGAATAAAGAATGAATACATGATCATAGTCGTGGATATGACTCAGGGTGCATACCTGAACCAAACGGCCATCATAGTACAGACCTGCATCAATGAATCAACAAAATCAGCTAACACCATTTCCCATGCACATACATTACTGATTAGGGCCACTCAGACATATTTGTTCCTTCATCCGAGACAACAAGGACTCTATTGAATGATCTCCTCACGCTTGTATTGAAAGTACACTGACCGCTCCCATTTTGCATTCCCCCCCAAAGTTCCATTTAGTACTGCAAACTGTGCATTGGACCTGAGCACTATCCTGGCACTCTTATGCCTGGATTGCTTAATCTAAACAGGATTCAAGTTCATCTAATCACAAGTACTGGTCTTACAGTTATGGGTGTGGTTTGGTACTGAGTGAACTTGTTACCCTGTGTAGAGCTTAGGCTTCTAAAGTAACTTTCATTATTAAAAAAACTCATTTAGCAATAATCTTTGGACAAACAAGTAAAAAAAACATCAAACAATTCAATAAAAACAAAAAACAAACAAATACTAAGTGTGGCAAAAGCTATACACAAATTGTGTTCCCCTTGTCATTTTGACTTTATGACTACTTTATGACTTTATATGGTGGCTCCTATCAAATGAATGTGGACTGAGTGTACAGAAAATTATGAATTTGCAGAAAGGAAAAAAAAATAAAAAAAATTAGAGAACCAGTTCAAAGACACTCAAAACCAAAATACCTATTAAGTAAGTTAATGACACACACGCACTGATATCAGTGCAGGTAAAAATAAATAAATTAATTAAAAAAAAAATCACCACAGAGATCATCATTTAAATCATGAATGAAAAATGCATTATTCTGCTGCAGTTTTTGAATCAGCTTTCACTAAAACTTGCCTGCTTCACAAAGGCATCGCCATCTGTATAACACTCAGTGTCAGAATTATTACAGGCCTCCAAGTGTGTTTAATTCACTAGTCTCAGGATAGTGTTCTTTTGCCTGGCAACTAACCAGTTATTCAGCTAATCATATGCGTACCACCTTCAGTGGAACTCCCATCAGTATGTGTACTTCAAATAACTCCGTATCAGCTGCCAGCTACTTCAAGTTCATCTGTTATTGCCACGTAAACATTTCCAAAGCCAAACGCACTTAAATGCAAAGATAATTAAATTTATTTCACTGCCAATACACACACAGACCAGGAAACTATGTGATTAATATCATGTCCAAGGACACTTCAGCCTCTAGAGGTGAGGAGCTACAGACGAAACCACCAAATCTGCAGTTATTTTACAACCAGTTCTAAGGACTCATATACTTTTTTCCCCATAGTGTTGAAAAAGCTAAATTTCTCCATTTTGAAGATTCTGTGTGTGAAAGCAGAATCCAAGAATATGACACAGAGTCACATGAAAGCATGCACAGAATGTTCTGTGTGGACAATGTTCTGTGCCTCTCCTGTTTTTGGTTTTTTTTTTTCCTGGTGTACTTTGAAATGAAAAGCCACTTCGGTTTTATTGAGCACATGATCTTACACAGCTGAGCCCAAAGGCCTCGCTCACTGGACTCAGAGTCAAACTGTGGAAAACACAAAAACGCACAGGCAGGTCACTGGACCAGACCTCCAGAGCAGTTTCTGGTCCTCAGAGTCAGAAAGTCACCGAGTTGTTAACAACAGCCGGAGATGAAGAAACAGAAATGGAACAGCTGAGAATAAATTCAGCCTTTGAATTTATTTACTTATTTATTCTGCTTTCCCAAACAGCAGAGGAGCGAGCGGGTCCCTGTTCCTCTCTGATGTGTTTTATGTTTTAACAGATTTCATCTTGTCCCAGTTTGGAGCATCTTGGCTGTGATGGCAGTGTATGCGTTCAGATCGGAGCCCTGCGTGTCTGTGCGTGCACGCTGTGATGAATGCCTGCGTGCTGATTGTGAGAGCTACGCCCAGCTCTCCAAAACAAACATTGCATTCCACCGATCCTCTGCACCAGTCACAGACCGGGAACAGGAATGAGGCCTGAGTGGGATTCCCACCAGGTAGGCAGAGGAGATGTGTACGTAGCAGAGTTCCCTGCTGGCAGAGCTCCCGGTCAGCTCAACAACACATTGACAGGAGGATAGAAAACAAACCACAGCGGGGACTCTTTGCAGCGTCTGCAGTCTGAACATGAACCGAACTGACTACTGGCAGGGATTCCCCCACAGAACAGTGCAGTCCACCCACATCCTAAAACAGCTCATGTAAAACCAGACCATGGCCACACCGCCTAAACTATAGTGACCCTCATCTCGTCCCCACATCGGATATGCGGTGCTGAGGTTATACATTCACTAAATTTAAGGTATAAAAGAAGGCTCTGTTTATTTTAGGCAGGGTTGGACACCTCTTGTATAAAACTCTAATCTTTTTGCCACACTTGGCTGGATTAACTGGGATGCATTGCAGGGACATAGTCTTTGGGTAATTGGGCTGCAAACGTTGTTCAAATATCCTTGAAAGGTCTTTCACCCATGGATCACTGCAAACAATTGCAAAGTAGTGATAAGAAGTGGAAAATGACATCAAAATCAAAGTTCAAAAAATAAACATAAAACATTTCCAGCACAGTTTAGCTTTATCCTTGCCACATTAGCGGGCCATTTCCAGTAGAAATGTGAACATAATGAGTAACAAATATAAAAAATATTGCAGCAGCACATAAATATGAGTTGGACTCCAAATGGTCACTTGAAGGTTAAAAACATAAACAGGGTGCACAATATTGATCTAAATTTACCATATATGATGTGAATTGCATTCATTTGATGTCAATCAATACGCAATTTAAATGTTACCACTAACATACCTTAATGCATCCCTAACAATGCCTTCATTAAAACAAATAATAAAATGGATGTTGCTGGCCCATTAAACAATGGTACTGACACCAGCAGTGTTCAAAGTACCCTTTAACAGTAAAACTCGCTCTGCAATAAGATGACTCATATGTTAAAATTCTGTAAAATTATCCAGTGGTTAATGAGGTGTTTTTTTCCAAGGGGAACAAACCACATAATTAACAAAATGTGGCAACATATATATCATGCTAATGGCCAAAAACCAATTGTTCTTCTCTGTGAGTCTTTAAAATGATGCAGCCGATGCTCCAACTGCATTCATGAGAGAACAAATCTGATAAGGAACTATGTAGGTTACACTGATATTTCCACCAAATCTTTTACAGTACTCAGCCTCCAGTGGAGCTTCAAAGGATTAGATGACAGAGAAAGACAGAAGTCTGGTGGTGGGGGGAAAAAGAAAGAAATATACTCCACCTCTGCTCATTTTATGGAGAAAAATAAAATGGTTCAAGCACCAACACCAACACTGTTTTGAATTTTTAAAAAGTTTCTGAGGTCAAAAAGCAACATGTCAAATAAAGGGAGGAAACAGACACACAGAAACAGCACCTGTTGGGAGTGTAAGTAGAGGGAAGTGAAATTTTGACTGTTGCCAACACAACATGAGGAAACCACGAGCCTTCACTTCCTGTTGGCTCTCCATGTACCCTCCATCTGCTCACTTCTTCCTCTGACTGGTGCCTTTTTTCGGACCGTCTCTGAGAACAGAATCTTCCTATACATCTGAAATTTTAAGAAGCTCCTCTGAAGTCATGAAGTACCAGATTTTAAAAAAATAAAATAAATGACAATAATAATTAAGAGAGAAGGAGATGGAGGAAGAGTCTGATGCCTACCTCAAAGTATTTTGTATGACTGACTTCCACACACTTTGTCACAAATGCATGATGACGTTTTACTACAGAAAAGTTGCGTATAAAAATATTTTTCAGTGTTAAACATTTTGTGTGTGTTTGTTTGTCACTTAAAAAACCAGGCCCACATCACCTTCACCTCAAGCCTGGTCGTCACGCACACTTTGTTTCAGCCACCTGAGTGGAAAAATCCTGTGGGTTTTCTACAGACGTATACAGAGGTTCAGCATTTTCCAAGTCAAGCAGAATGCGGACTGTTGTGTGAGACATTGTTATATCTCTTGCATCTCTTTAGCCTTTTATTGAAACATAGACTTTCTCCCTCTCTCTCTCTACGTGCTGCAGCTGAACAGCATTCTGGTCAGTAGTGAAAGTGCACATCTAGCCCCCGACAAAGCACTCCTTGCCATTTGGGCTCTCTGTGTGGTTGCTAGGATTAGTTGTGTTTAGTTTCACTAGAAATCTGTCCTTTGAAACAGACTTGTGGCAAACCTGTAAAACCTCAGTATGCTTTCTTTTGTGTTTGAATAAATCTGGCTGCAAGCTTGGCGGGAGTTTTCTGACAGTATTTAAACACTTTCTCTCCTCTTTTGTGGCTAGCCAGGGAGCCTAGGTTTTATAGTTTTGCTTTGTTTTGTTTTGTTTTTAAACCTGCAGCTCGGTGTTTCTCTTCTTTCTAGAAAAAGTGGATAGGTGTGGGTGGGGGGCTGTTTGTTGTTTTGGCCTTGAAGACCCAGAAGGCTATTTGCTTGCTTTCCTAACCAATACAATATAACCTACAGAACTGTACTTCAAACAAATGAGCATCAGGAAAGCGTTTACTGGGGTTAAAGGACAGGGGAGCCAACAGCTTATTCCCCATAGATTTCTATAAAACAGTAAGTCTTTTACAAACCAGAGGAGTCGCCCAATGCCATCAATTAAAAAAAACAAAAAAAAAAACAGATTTCACATCCCCCTTTTATACCATCTATGGTATGCACAAAAGCACTATTGTTCTGCACATTTTTAAGGCAATGACTCTGCGTCACCATCCTTAACAGAAGCCTGTTCAAATTCCTCCTATTTCCAGCCATTTCTGCCCATCCTGATGATTTCCCTTTGGGAATAAGAGCAAATACAAATTTCAGGAAAAACACAACTAAACAGATTAAATTATTTACCTCTGAGTCATTTCACTTGGATTTCTTTTTAGCTGGTTCAAACCTCTCTGGTCTTGGACAGACACTTTCTCCTGTGGCTTCGGTCTTTTTATTCCCTCGTCTTTATCAGTTGGTAACATGTAGCAGAGGGCTGCCAAGTAGGCTGCCCCTCTTGAATACATGCACACCCAAACAAGAGTGGACTGCGCACTCTTCACAGACACTAACCTGAATTACACAGCTGCTTGGCCAAGGAGCTGAGTCAGATTACCGCAGTCTGTTTAATATACAACATCTAAAGGTGAGCATTATGAAGCTTTCAGGAAGGGAGTGGCTCTTGTACCTGCCTCTATTGGAACCAGTGTAAACAGGACTGTAGCCACTCCAGCTGGAGAGTCGGCCTTTCTTATCACTCTGCCAGAGTCGATGATGGTTTAACCTTTTTTAAATAGTGAGCACACAGGAAGAGGATGCACGAGCAGCTTTTACAGCTGTCTGAGTCCTCTGAATTAGGAGCAATAGGACTAAAGAAGGTCATTTACAGCAAATAAGCTCCATTTTAATCTCTATTTTAGATCTATAAAATCTCTGTGTGATATCCAGAAAATGTATATGAAAGTGTATTTATAATTGCAACTAGAGTTAGGTGACTATTGTGCTTGTCTTTTTGTTAGCAAAGTTACATTAGTCAACAGTCATGAAAGGCACAGACTCATTATAGTCATTCATGTTTAGATTCATTAGGGCTGCCTTCTGTTTGTTTGGGTTTTTTTAGGGTTATTCTGTTTTCCTTTTTTTTATTAACCATTGTGAGACAGGTTTAAAACTATATATCACCTCAGGATATTGGAAGAATTGTCTTGATTTTCAAGAAAAATATCCAAAACTAGTCTTGATCCAAATATCCTTCTGGATCTTGATTCCTTCTGTTAAGGGAATTTTCATTCTTAACAGAGGTCTCGGATTGCTCTTATCATCAATTAATTTGCTGATTATTTTTGCAACAAGTGTTTCGTCTACAAAAGATTACAAAACTGAGAACTGGCAACCGGAATTCTCTAGAGCACAAAGCAGCGCCAGCAAAATTTCATTTTCTGTCTGAACAACAGTCCAAAATCTGAAATATTCAAGTTGCTCTAAGGTAGACAAGGAAAAGCAGCAAATTCTCACATTTTAAAACAGAAACATTTTTGCCGTTTCTGATTGAAATTTTTTTTTTTTTTTTTTATAAAAGCATAATTCAAATAGTTGGTGTATAATTTTCTACTAAATGAACCAACTGTTGTGAATATAACTTATCCTCATAGCAACAGCATAGTTATCCAGCATCACCTGACATCAACTGTAACAACCCACAGAGCAAAAAAACACACTCACACTTATCCATGTATGCTAATACAGTCACACAGACTCACACAGCCTGGCTCACTGCAGCTCATCACATTCACAACAAGCTTCAACACCTCTCTGCAAGAATGGCTTCATCAGGATTAACACACACGCACGCACACACACACACACACGCACGCACACACACACACGCCTGAGTGTGTCTTAGCAGCAGCTTCACCTTTGTGAGGTGAGAAATGTTAAAGTGAGAGCACCAAGACAGATAGATGTACATTAGATTTGCTCAGATTTTTTTTTTTTTTTTTTTTTTTTAATTGTATATATCCTGTGAGACACACAAACATTTAGTACACACGTGTACAGTACATCAATGTCAAACAGCTACATGTGGGCCAGCATTATCGTAGCTACATATGCCAAACAGCAGCCTGATTTGAACCACTGAGTCATTGTCCACATATCTGATTTTTTTTTTTTCAGTGCTCCCAACAGGTCTCTTTTTGTGCTAATCGATAAGCGTTTCCATGGATGGAAAAACAAATAGCCAATCACAGCCTTTGTGGGTGGAAGGACAACCTTTTCATGTCCCAGAGCCAGAAAAAATACGAGTATGTGCTGCTTTCTGAATTTCAGCTTACAAAACACGACAAAAAGCAAACTCAAACCATGAGCACTGTCAGAATAATGAATAAATAACAAACAATGAAAAGGAATTGGAATTCAAATGGATCACCGGTGCGGCAAACAGCAGAGAAAGGTAAAAGCTGGTGGCAGACAATTAAAAATATTTATTACCCAGATTGAATCTAATCATTGTCGCCACATAATGTAGATTGGAAATAATTAGACTGACTGCCTACAAATATTTATGCCATAAACCCACAGTACAATCCCCAGTCTTTCAGGAGTAAGGGACAGACTGAATGAGTCAGCAAAAGAAATCCTTATTTATACTGCAACTTCTTCTTCGATGTTGCTTCTAAACCACGTCTCATTCTGCTGTATGTTGCTGTGATTACAGCTGTTTTGTGTGGACTAGGACTTGGAAACCAGGACAAAGCTCGATGTTGGTGGGAATCTTGGCTGCGAATAATACAGAAAATGCAGTGCCTTTTGTAACTTTTAATTAGGCTGATAATCAACAGTTTACCTCCAAAGACACAAAGTCCTTTATTTTTATCTTTAACTTAATTTGTCACCTCAGATTGTGCACAGATGGAGCTGTTATTTAATTCTAAACAATTCTACTGCATGGTGCATGTCAGGAAAAAAATTGAGATTCAGCTAAATTTCTAGTTTTGTTTCTTTCTTACTTTTTTCTTTAAAAAAAAAAAAACTCAACTAGTTAATTAGTCACTATGATCATCCCCAACTCAAACTGAAAACGTTCCCTCACTCACGTCTGCAGCAAAGCAAATTATTAATGGTTAACAAACAGATTATTGACAGTCTAAGGGTTAGTTTAACTTTGAGTTTTTGTGCATTGTGCATAGTGAGGGATGATGTAGGAAAAATAAAACCCAGGTCACTGGAGAAGCAATCATGGCCTCGATTAGTAGTCTTCTACTCACATACTGCCCATGAAAACCTCTAACTATCCAGGCTGCCGGAAGTTCACCACATAAAAGAGTTTAGTGAAATATATCCTGCATTTGTTAGCAGCTAACAGCTCTGACTCCAGACTTTAAATGAACCTTTTATCACAAATCATTTATGTTTTTATTACTAAACCATTAGAAAATAAAAGCATGCACAGCGGGTAGCGGCATCTTAATTTTAGCTGCTGTGACCCTCGCTGAGGTTGTTGATTAACATGACAAACATCAAAAGCAGCAGCTTCAACATGCAGCAGATAATTCATGTTGATTCCATAACAGCTAAAATTACAGTTTTGGTTGTTGTCCAGTGAAAACTGTCTCTACAGCCAAACAGAAACATGACTCTGACACTGAGCACTGTTTCGTATCAGATAAATATCAGGAGAACCACCCAGTTTAACTTCTAAGGGTATAATATAAATTTCTTATCAGCTTCACAGTGTGAATCAGGACCTCCATTATTTGAATCTGATTCATATTTAATCAACACTTCATAGCATCTCCTGCTCATCTAATTTTCTGGTTCAGGCTACAGGCTGCCGATGTTTATTAGGGCACTAATATAAACTGTAATGCACAAACAAAGGTGATTACCAATCCGAATTTAATATTTGACTCATAACTTTAGTTACTTTAAAGTGATGAAAGCTGAACATAATTACATTGGATGAGCAGATTTGATAAAATAGCAATGCTCATCACATCTCAGGAACTCTGCCAACTACTGAGACTGACTCTTTGGTTGAGTTCATTTCAAGTGTGTTGACAAAAATGCTGTTTCTGAATGTTCCTCCTGCTGCTCAAACCTTCCTGTCTATCATAAATGCACAAACACCCACATCTCCACCCACTAAACACCTGCCAAGCAGCACACACACTCACACATCCACACGCAGGCGTTATGTAAGTGTGTGTCAGGAGGACACTCTCAGACGGTCCAGTTACAATCATCAATCCTGCTGACGCCTCCATGTCATCTGTGTGGATATTTCCATAAAGCAGGTGGACAGTGAACCCACTGCAGTGAGGTGGAGCCTGGAGGCAGACTCCCATCCAATACTAGACTCACACATGGCCAAAATATGGTCTGTGGACCAGCTGCCGGCCCCCGACATCCTGAAGGGAGAATTTAACATGTCCCCAAAATAAAATAAAAAAATGTAAAAAGCTTTAGCTTGGGGCAGGGAGCATGCGAAAGCAGGTACACCCAAGCCTTCAAAACACATTAATAAATACAATACTTCGTGATAATAAATAACAGGTATCAGCTGTCTTTTTGCAACGTTTCATCTGGCAGGCAAACTCTAATGCCTTGAACTCCAGTTTGCAGCTGTAATTCCTGCCCTCAGTGACCTCTGTATAGCCAACCAGTTCTCTGCATGCTGCAGGTTCAGGTTAGAATGACCCTTGTTAGTTGGTCACAATCGATATCCAAGAAAAAACAAGGACTGCAGTCCAAGATATTGGGAGCTAGAGTCTGTTGAACCATGGGATGAGAGTCTTGGTACCACCACAGCTGTGACCTGATAACTCTACAGGTAAACGCAAGATGGGAGCTAGCTAGCTAGTGAATGAACATTCAATATAACAGAAGGGATTGTCCAATAGTAAACTGATCACGGATGTTAAAAAAAAAAAAAAAAAATGAAAAATATATTTGGGTGACTAGTAATATAGCATATGGAAGACATTGTATCTCCCCGCCCCCAAAAAGAGTTATTAAATAGTAAACATACGCTAAGCTCAGTAATACTTGTGGTGGTACTGCAACGTATTGAAAATCCAAGTTACCAACAAAATTTAAAACAGAGGCTAAAAAATGTATTTTAATTAAATCATAATCATGAATAAAATTATCCTTAAATACATTAAGCATTGATATGAATTGTAGACACTGAAAAATCAAAAGGTTTCTTACTGAAAATTCTTGATTTTTTTTTTACCAGGCGTAAAATCCCCACGTTTGTTATGTCTGCAAAAACGTGGGGATTTTAACATATTTCAGGACTGTATGTGTTCATGTGTCTGTTTAGTCATTTAATGTGTGGCGCTTCGTTTATTATATCCAATTCAGTCTGGCCCTCAGAAGAAAAATGCGGCATCCTCTTGCTCTCTCTGGACAACTGTGAGTCCATTATTATGTCTTCTGTCATGTTCGCTGATCAGAGGAACAAAGATCGACTGTGCTGAATCCTCCTTCATGCTTTGAAGAGTGTTTGTAGTCACTTTAATCCGTCATCTCTACCACTGGACTAGTTTCACCAGTCTAACGCTAAGAAGCCTTAAGCTTCAGTACTGTTGCTATGGTTACCTGCACTTGAACATACAAGAACAGGTCTGATATTTCCATGTCCTGCACATGCTGCTGGCGCAAGTGAGTTGGATTGAAACAAAGACCAAATTATCACCAATGTGAGGCTCATGATAGATTCTGCATAACGTACATTTTATTTAGCCTACTTTTTGGTTTTTTCGCCATTAAATTACTTGCAGTGCATCTCAACTTTGTATTTCAGAGTATTTCAGTGCCTCCAGAATTCAAACAGTTTTTTCTTAAAGAAACCAAATGTTTTTTAATCCATTTGATATTATTTTTAGAAGAAAGTAAAAAAAAACCTGCAGACCTTCTCAAAATGAGCTTGTCCAGTATATCTTGGAGTGGATCAGAAAACATTTAAATGATTGAAGGGAAAAAAATAAATGAATAAAAAATAAATAAATAAGCATGTAGTTCACTGGTTACTGCACTTTTCAAAGTGCATTCCCCAATGTTAGTTTTGGGCACCACTATTTTGTTTTTGGAGCCAAAAGTGACCAAATTTGGAAAAAAAGGTTTGAGCACAAAAATTATCAGCTTCCGTCTGCTCCTTGCTATCTAAAATATAACAGGACACCGGAGTAAACTCTCTACTATCTCACACTTCTGTTTAATCAGTTTTCTGTTTGACGTTTATTCAGCTGTGTGAAACCTGTGACTTTGATCTCAGCCAAACCGATTTACTCAGGAACAAATAAAACACTGAAAAAGCCAAACAATAACATTTTTAAGTTATCCAAGTGACTTATATATCATGTTTAACCTGAGTAGCGAAAGACCGCAGGGGGTTTGAAAACGACTTACCGGGAGTCCGCTGTTCTCACCGGCTCTAGTGAGCCTTGAACCCCAGCTAGCTATCCTAACATATGTCTCCGAAAACGTCGGAGCACTTTCACAAATATGTGACCGAACCGAACAGATATTTGAACTTTACACAGCTACATTATTTCCTGAAAACTTGTTAAAAGTTTATTTTGTGACCTAGAAAGAGTAATAAAAGTAATATTAAAACTACTGTAAGTAGCTACCGCCATTGTTGGAAACTGGAATTGGCTGAGCTGTGCTATGAATTCTGGGATAGGTTTGGTCATACGCCCGACCCATCCTTCAAATCAGGGGAAAAGTAGGATGCATTTGTCGGGTGCATTTGCAGAAGTCTTCGAATTTGGACAGGCTTCGTCACGTCGCTGTAACGTAATTGGCCTTCAAATGCTGCCTCCGAAGGATGCGGTTCCTGAATTTGGACACAGCTATGATACCGGAGTTGCTTCTTCTTCTTCGGGGTTTAACGGCAGCTGGCATCCTTGTGCAGTCAGTGCTGCCATTATCTTTTTCAGTCCGTTATTACACTCTGAAATCCTACTATTTATTCCTGTGTCTTTCAGGATCTTACAAGGCTTTAAATGAGGCGTCGACTATTAAATTTGTGATTGACGATTTTGATAGTCGATGTAATCGTGACTAGTCAACTAATCATGGCAGCCCTAACAAACATGGTGTTGAAATTCAGTTTAATGAATTCATCAACATGTTCTTTTCAAAGCTGGGAGACACAGGAGTCTATGGGGATTGAATCACTTTTGGAACCAGCCTCAAGTGTCCATGAGATGAAATGCACTTTTTGGTACATTTGAGTGTATCTTGTTATTTGATTCCATTTCAAATAAAAATGTGAGCTAATGCAAATATTACACTAACCCCAACCATGAGCATGCAAGTCAACCACAAAGACTCCCTTTGTGAGACACACTAGAAACAGAAATAGAACATTTGAGCCCTTTTCAAGAGCTTCAGCTCTCATGTTATTCATCATTTTAGTTTGTTAACCTCCAATTCGTGGCGTATTTTGTAATTTATCTGCAGCTCATGGGTACTGCTGCCTGAGTGAGGATTTCCTGTTTAAATATTTTACAATTGAATAAAATGGATAGCATGCAGTCATAGTTCAGCAGTTCTTTATTACAGTGGGATGACCTCTTTTTTTTGCCAGCAGGGATATGAAAAAATGATAAAGGCCAATGGATCTATTATAACCACAATCACTGAGGCTCTGCAGAGCAGAGAGCATCCATATCTTAAATATAGGCCTGAGCTTCTCAAAGCTGCACTGCATTCATTAATTTTTGATGTGAACTTACATAAGAGACAAAGTGAGCGCTGCAGGGACTGGCTTACAGGCAGGGACTCCGCCTGCAGAGGGGTTTCCACATTTCACTAAATCTTAAAACCACGTCCATACAAGTGTAACGGACGGTGTTTTTGGATGCAACAGGCATAGATGATACAGACTGCTACATGAGCATGAATCTCCACAGGTTGTGAGGTGGATGGTGTCATGACAGTGACAGTATAAACATGTCCACTTTTGAAGATGTTGCTATACTTTTTTTTTTTTAAACAATAGACTGATGCCTTCATATGTCTCCTTGTAACAGCAAAACAGCAATATGTAAATTATTGCATTTTCTTAATTTATGAGCAGTAAGGTACTTTAATGTGATAGAAGGATTTCCTGTATCAAAAATGAGAAAAATGACAATGATAATATCCCAGAGTTGATGCCTTTAGATTGATAGTTGTTTTGGAAGCAACCAATTGTCATTATATAAAACATACATATATATGATAATAGATTTTACCCATAAAAGAGCCTTTCTTTTGAAGAACAGATCATCACAAACTTCGTACCAGTGTCAATGGTAAAAAGTTTAAATTAAATTTCACAATAAAAAGTCTAAACACTATAAAATGTCAGACAAGAAAATAAAAGCTCCAAGATAAAAACAACCTGAAAGCAATAAAAGAGTGAGTTTGTTCAAATCATTTCCAAACAGAGTCAAAAGATGAGATGAGATATATATTTGTATTATTTTAATACTTGAAAGGAAGCTGAAAGGAAACGGAGCTCCGATAAGAAAATGTAATAAAAAAGGAAATACATTTTTAAAAAGTATTTTCAGCACAAACAGCAACTTTAGCATACGGAAGAATGAACACCCAGCGGTTCAAAATTCGGCAGTAAGGGAGGAGGTGACTCAGATCACATCGATCTGTAAATCAAGTCCCAGATGGTTTAGACTCCATCTGGGGTCTGAAGGTCTGACTCAGTGAGATCACAACTACACACTTGTTTGCAGTCTCATTGTCAGTGTAGCAGGTCAGCCTGAGATGTCAACACTTGCAACGAAAAAGGCATATGGATAAAAACCAGCACGAATGTCTCGATGTACATCTGCGTCACGCCTCTTGTTTTAATGCCCACAGCAGCCAAGGAACAGCTTGCATTTAAGCAGGGGCGTGAAGTAAGAGCCACAATTGTTTTTCGCTTTTCCTGCAAAAATGGCTGCTAAGCCAGTGTCTATAGACTGAAAACAGAATCAGATGAGACTGCAACAAACAGACGCTTCATATGCAGTGCTGCAATTTAATAAGTAAAAACAGTGCATGTAGAATCTTAGGGCAAGGGCTTTTTATCGAGTCGCCATTTTGAAAGCAGAGCTGAATACACACAGTAAGACAGCATGTACCACACAACAACATGTATGGCAGTTTTACTTGGTACTTCAACAACTACACAGACGCAGAATGAAGCACCAGCTCCTCTTTTCCGTCCACTTGGTGGAGAAGCTACCAAATGGAACAAAAATAAAAACACACGTGCTAGAGCCGCTCTTCCATACAGAACGGACATTAGTTAAAATTAATATAAATATATATCCGGCCACTATACAAGTCACACTTCTTTACATTTACTGTCTGATATTCAATATCTAACCTCAAACAAACATTAATTGAATGATGAAACCTTCAGCCTGCATCTGAACTGTTAATGTTAATAACACTGTTAATAACAATTTAATATTTCACAACAAAGATACCAGCTATGTGCTGCATGTGGTGCTGTTAAATAGTCTTCTTAAGAACTGTTCTGGAAGCAGCAATTACACTCTGCTGCAGACACGGATGAGTAGGCAGTGCTGTTATACTTCTTAGAAGTCTGACTAGTTGCTACATTGTAATGTGAAGTCTCCGGTTCTGAGCTGCCATCTGACTGGACATTTATGCTTCAGTGGGGAATCTATGGGGAATCTAGCTAAGTTGTAACCGCAAACTGTGGCGTCAACACAGCTCACAACTCACAGCCTGTATATATCCAGCTACTCTTACACTGCAGTTTTTCATTTTAAGAATACCCTTCATCAATTTAAATATAAGGAGTAATAATTTTTTAAAAAAATCTAAATTCATGGAGGGAGATTGCTGAAACCATCAAAATGGATACAAGGGAATATACCAGCATTGCAGCATTTTATTTGTTTCTATTAGCTGGTACCCCACATAAAGCATAGGGACACAACCACACGGTAATTAACACAATGCACCTCGCATGAGAAATGTTGACAGCAACAGCGGCCACTTAAATCGGTTACATTTTAGGCTCTACAAGTAAATCACTGCAGAAATTTAAATCAGGCCTGATTATGAAATTTATATCCTTCTGACTCAACCAGAGCCAAGCAGACTCACAGACATGGAATCTATAACATGCTTTTAACTGACTGACACGACCGGAAAGTATCTGCGTGGCAGCCATAAAAAAAACTGGTTAAATTCTTTGAATACCTATACTGCTTTTTTTTATTACCACTTTTAGCAAAGAATATGCCTGCGAACAATCCGTAAACAGCGTTGTCAATGTTATGTTCATGGTGTTGTTCAATAAATATTAGTGTGTTTTTGTATAAGCTAGGATGTATTTTGAACCTTCACTGACCAGCCATGTTAAACCCACCTGCAAATCCTGTGTATTCTGAAGCTAAATCTTGTAAATCTTGTGTGCATTGTGGTTCCCATTTCCCAAGTCCTTAATCTCTCTCTCGCATTGATGGAAAACGGCATCAAGGTCAAGGAAAAGTGATTAGACAAAGACACGGGGTTACTTTTTGACCACAGCCTTGGTTAATTCTTCTTAGACTAAAGGAGCTAGAGCCTCATGCAGGCCGTTCAAATGACAGACGCACTGAGTCAGCATCCGTCGTCTCTCGTGGTCATCAGGACGATGGCAGCAGCTTGAGACAGATACAGAACACTCGACTGTCTGCAGGTAGGCGTGACCGTGTGTCTTCAGTGGGGACGAGGTCGAGGTTGGTGAGATAATAATGATCAGTATAAGAGCTGGAATTTACAACGTACTTTATTTTTAGACATTTTTATTAACATCACTTCAACTGTATGTAATATAGCTACTTTGTATTGCTTTAGAGCACAACTGGCTCCACCTGTCTGTTACAGAAAGGCAAGAGATATACACCCCCTGCTGCAGTGGCACCCATTACATGGCTCTGTAATACACCGTTATAACCAAGAAATCTATTCAGGAGATAATTTAAATAAGGCTGGGCAACAAAGATACTAATTTTGAATGTGATCTGCTCTTAAAATGCATCACCAAATAAATACAGTGCAGTATGAGGCCTGCTCCATTAAGGGAGAAGAAAAACAATCATAATTACTAGGGGTGCAACGATACACAAAATTCACGGTTCGGTTCGGTTCGGTTCGATACTTTGGTGTCACTGCTCGATATTTTTTCGATACAAAAAAAAATGTTCATTCCTTTTTAATTTATCATTTATTAAAATTATAAATATATATTTTAACTCAAAAGTACAGTTTTTAAATTTAATGTTGCTGAAACAACAAAGTAATAAAATAATAAATCTATCTGATCGAGGAATCACTCATCTTTGGAAAAGAGAGTTTATTACAGAGAAATGGCTCTTTCCAAAATAAAAGCTATACTATACGCTTCTTCTGGGGTATATTCTCAGCAGCATATTAAACATATCAGGTCCCCATAAGGAGAATCATGTGCTAACGGCTGTCTTAATGACTCGGGTAAAGTTTGTAGCATGCGTGCTTGTTGTTTTTGTCTGCTTCCACTTGTCTTTGCACTAGGATGATGTCGCGTAAATGTGCAGTCATATTTGTTGTGTTTCCACTAGTGCTGTCAGCGTAAATCTCGTTGAAATGACGTTAACGCCATAATGCGGCAAATCTCTGTTAACAAGTTACCACGGATCGCCCCGTGCTTGGGGCTGGACGGCGTCAACACGTTAACAAGCTAACTGCGCTAACGTACTAGTTCCCACAAATTGAGCATTGCGTGGCACATCCGACATACTGTTTTTCTTTTGTCCATGACGCGCTTACCATCAGGGTCATGCTTCACATGAAAACCAAGACAGTTCCAAACGCCAGATCTGAATGAGGGTGGAGGTGGTTCAATTTCGGGTAGCGTTGAGGTAGTTGCCATATTGCAACGAGCTTAGCTTCTGTCTTGCCAGCTTGCGCTCAGTGGATCTGCACTTGACAGTGCAGCCTAGGCGGAGCAGTCGAACGCAGATCCACTGAGCGCTCAACACAGACAGCATCGTCAGAAGAAAGGTTGATTAAATAAATAAAAAATGTTGTATTGTTTGATACATATGCGTACCGAACCGAAAGCACTGTATTGAACGGTTCAATATCGATACGAGTATCGTTGAACCCCTAATAATTACTCTGGTAATTACTGAGATGATGGTTATTTAAAAATAATTATGCTTAGACTTTGAAAAAACTGTACATATTTTTTCTACTTCTTCTTTTAAAATTGGATTTTAATTATAACTTCATTTGTTTTATATAGATTATCTTGTTTTAATAATCACTGCAAGCCACAACTGTAGCTGAAATTAAAATTAGACGAATGCCTTTATTTTACATGAACTTAGCAAAAGCCTGAACAGCTGTGACATTGCTAAGATGACACTCAGTTTGTAAAACAGAAGAAAGCATGATGGAGGAAAAAGGTTTCAAAGACGCAAAGAAATGGATGGATTTTAATTCTGCCTCTAAAACATCACCCTGTTGGATTTTTCTGTATGTCAGTATGGATAGTAAGCATGTCTAGGCTGCATATATTTAAGTCTTACTTAGAAAAATGCATGCTCTATGTGTTTTCCTGTTATTTTATTTTTTATGTCAAATGAAATTGTTGAAACATGTTTTTCTCACAGGCTTGGTGAGTTTTCTGTGGCGGAAGGACAAAATACTTTATACGCAGGAAAAACCCAGCAAGTGGTATCTGATGCATGCTGATAATGAAATAATGTAATGTACAATAGAAAAAAGGTCAAATGTAAAAACCTTTTGACTGGGGTGAGATGCTGCATCAGCTAATTCAATAGAAATCTCTTTTCTTGAGTTTTTGGTCATTAAAAACTTTTCCACTATAAATAACTGTTCCTGCACCCAAGTCCATAGGTTTGCCTTCTTGTGGTTCCCAATTCCCAGGAGAAGAGTGGGAGTTTGGTGTTATGTGGATTGAGTGGTGGTCAGCCTAACGGTGAAGACAGATCATTTTATTTTCTTGGCCAGTCCTGCAGGTAAGATCTGTGTGTGGGAAGCACTAAAGTACATCCATGACACGTCCATATCATCAGATACTGAAATCATAGTCAGAACAGTTTCAGCCAAGTGCTTTACAACCAATCTGCCACTACAATAAAGGCAACAGTCCAATTTACACATAAAACTGCCACTGGACTTACCAGAACAGGTTGCCTGTCTCTCACATACCTGACACATTTCTAAAATTATCGTAAAATTATGAAAACGAGGTTCATTTGTTTCCCAATTAACTGATGAGTATAGATAATGTGAGAAAACAGTGAAAATGTCCATCACAGTTTAATCACAGCCTGGGGTGATTTGTCTAGCCTGCAGCTTGACACCCAAAGCAGTTTAGAGTGATATAAGTTTAGAGTGATATAATATAATCTGTTCAGTTCTAGTTCGATCAGATGTAGGCCACCTTGCCTGAAACAGCGCCTATTTAACCTCATAATTTAGTTATCCAAAAATACAGCGTTAACCTTCAGCGGCAAAAATCAGTGATGCTGCTGTTAAGGTTTAGCAACAAATAACATCAAGATGCACCAACATAGGTGTGGCAGGACCACTTCATTTGAACCACTTAATGAGAAATCTAAATAATCCTGTAAACTGTACGAGATTGTCTAATACAACCATTGTTATACATGGAAATAGCATTGATCTATCCACTGAAGACATTCAATGAACATGTTTTGTTAGTTTAGTCACCTAATTCACTGACTTGCAACTAATTTGATTACCAAATGACTGTAAAAAGGTACCCGCATAACATCTATTCCATAGACACAGAGTAGTGTTACCAGATGGCCATTTTTAAAAATATCATCATTATTTTTAAGACACTTATGTATAACCAGGCGTGAATCCTGTCTCATCTGTTGTATGGTGAATTGAAGGGGTCCTTGTAGACCCTATGATGTGAACACAGGGGTGTCCTTAGGAGTTTTTCCTGGTGTTCTTATGCTCATCTTGAATTATAACATTTTTTGTCACATTTTCTTCTATTCAATTAAGATTAATATAAAACAATATTTTCATCGACTTCCCAAAACATTTTGACATTGAATAACCACTGGCTGTCCATCTTTTCTTGATGTCTAGTCTTGAAAACACGCCATAAATTCAACTCAAACTCTTGACCTCTCTCTTGACCATTCATCCATTTTCTTCTGCTTATCCAATTCAGGGATGCGGGGAGGGCTAGAGTCCATCACAAGAAGGGCAAGAAGATGGGTATTTCCTGGACCCTGCCTCCAGGCTGACACTGAGACAGACAACTATTCGTGCTACCATTCATTTAACACCTACAAACAATTTAGAATCACCAGTTAAATGACATGCATGGGTTTAGGTTAACTGTGGGTTAGCTTAGCTTTTTGAGCATGTTTGCTGGGTTTCCAAACAGGGATGTCCAGATGATGTTGATAAGATAACACGGAAGAGATGGCAAAATTTTGTCTTCAACTTTCATTCTGGAACCACATATCAACCAAGACACCAACATAAAACAGTGGTTTAACATAAACTTTTCTATAACATCTAACAAAGACACCCAGGCGAGAAAAAGTAAGTCTCCAACATTTGCACAACCTTTATTTTGGAGCCATACTTGATCCAAGGCTAGATGTTGACTAGAAAAGACAGCCAGTAGGCAGTTTGGCAGTGTCAAAAGGGCAGGAGTTTCCCTCATAGTATTTTTTTTTTTTTCATTCTTTATGTTGTTGTAGTCCATAAATAAAATATAATATACAATAGTTCCTTATCAGAGACTTCATTTGTTAGAGAGTCCAACCAGAACATCTAGGTGATAAGGAGGTATGTCCAACAGACGACCCTTGCTCAACTGTCATTTTCAAAACCTTGTTTAAACAAAAGCGAGACCTTGGAAAAGAGGCTCAATGCATTTGCCTGACAAGAAAATGATCCCTTCTCTAGCCCTAGGGGGGAGACACAAAACCTTTCAAGGTTGCCAGGAAGAGCATCTGGTGTCAAAATATGCCAAACCAAATAGGCAGTGCTACCTGCTGGGCTTGTGAATGGAAGACTAGTTAAAATCTTTAACCAGACTTGAGAGACAACGGTTATTCAAATTTGAAATGTTTGCTTGGTGTTATCATAATGGTTGGAAGCCACATAATCATATTTCATTCCAAACTTCGATAAACTGTACAGACTTCGGTGGAATACAAAAAAAAATAGCCATTTTCCCTTTAGAATCAAGCAAACAGCAAAGTCATTGCTGCCATACCTATAATTCAACCCTTTTCAACAAAGAGTCTTCAAAGTTTCCCTTTCTACTAATTTCATTTTGCAAAAAGCTTCTATGTTCCGTTAATTTGCAGCAGCAGAAATCAGAAGGAGCAATGCCCTCTTTTGGAGGTCACAAGCTGAGGAGGAGTCACCTCATGAGCCAAGATGCGGGATCCCCCCTCCTTTCTAACGCAATAAGGCAGGACACACCCAGCTACAGAGGGGAGGAGGAGGAGAAGGTGGAGATGGATGAAATGAGAAGAGAGGAAAAAGAAGCAGAACTGCTGCTGCTCCTCCTCATCCGCCCATCTTAGCCGATGACGTAAGGACGGTCCTTCGTTAATTAAAATAAAGCGCAGTCGGTAACGATTTTTCCACCCTTGTTCAATACCGGCAGCCTTGAAAACGCAGAAGTAGTATTTACAGTGCGAGTGCTAAATATGGGGGAACCACTCCAACAAGCTTAACAAGCTCATCCTGAAGGCGCCACATTCGTGTCAACAGTGTGAGGACACCACACTGATACAGAAATATACACAATTAATATCACAACAGGGACAAACAACCGCAGCAACCAACGCTCGCTGCTCAGAGAGCTGTTTTTAACCAACTTACCACAGGTCCTGTGTTTTTTTCTGATGGTAAAAGGCGCCTTTTCCGGTTACCACTGGAAATATCACTCGGAAAGCAACACACTCAAGCCAGAGACTGTTAACAAATTGTTTCCAGGCGCCCAGAGACATCCGCGGGCGGTCTGATTCCTGCCTCGCAGCCAATGCACCATCAGATACGTGCCTCGCTGTCGCCCGGGGAGACCTGGCACCAGAGCGCCATTAAGAATCTGCTCTTTTTGATCTACATCTCCTTGTTGGTTTGTGAAAACGCAATTTTGTAGCCATTAATAAAAATTTACAGACCTTTTAGAAACAACCCTTCAATTCGGCATACCCCAATGACACGGAAAAATGTAATATTCAGAATAAAATAACAACTTTTACCAGCAGGCTCCTTAGTTTGGCAGGCGGCAAACTAACTAGCAGTGCGTATCCAGTTCAAAAGTTGTTGTTTTTTTCACCAAAAGTGAGTCATCGTCTGTAAATTTTACAGGTGTCTGCTTAGAAACCATTGCACAATATCACAGTGTATGCTTTATGGGTATTTTAGTTTGTCGAAAAGCGTTTTAAGTTGGATTTTAAAGTCCGCATTATGAATGAAGACCCGACAGCGTTGACTGCAGAGAGGGAACGGCACGTATCGGGGCTGTAACCTAGCTAACAGCCGGGACGTTTGGCGAGGTGAAAGAGACAGAAACCGTACCTCGGGATTTCTGAGAGACACTGTTGCTATTAGGGAGGAAAATACGCCAAGATGCGTGTTACAGTGAGTCGGACTGGGATAGTTGTGCGTTCACACCTGTGGAAAATCCCAAAAATCTGCCTGTAGTTGCTAATAAGTGGGTGTCAAGGTAAAGAAACGGCAGTTATGAACGTTACCCGGATGCTGAGCAGTGCGGACAACTGGGGGGGGAATACGACAGACTCCTTAAAACACAGCAAAATGTCACTTTCACGGTCTCCGACAGACTAAACGAGCCTTTCTTGCATTTCAGCCACAAGTGAATTGAAAGATTGTGCAGACTCGTGGTGAGTTAAGTTTAATTAAAAAACAAAAAACACTGAGAATAGACGTTACCTTCACTCCGTGGATCTTCGTCCAAATCACGTCCTGTGGCTGAGTCGGAACGGTTGGGAAGCGTCTTTAGTTTAGAGGGGTTTGTCCATTTCCCAGCAGAGCTCCAACTTGAAAACTGCAGTGGCGAAAAAATGACTGACAGGCCGGGTGGTGGTTGGTGGATAAAACCTTGAACCGTTCCTGACGTTTAAACCGTTTTTAAATACATCAGTAGGGGCACCAGCTCTGTTCCTGCAGTGGTGGCGGCAGCCCCGAGCAAGGAAAACAAACCAGATCCAGATTCAGTCAGAAACGAATCCTTTAAAAGGAGAAGATAAACTCACCCTCTCTCCCTCTCTTTTTTTTCTCGCTCACTCACTCTCTCCCTCTCCTGGAATAAAAGCAGAGGAGGGAAAAGGCTCTGTTAACAAAGAGCAGATCCGGAAAATGAGGACTGGTGGTGTGTTTGTGTTGCTTAGCGGTGGGTGGAACTGGAGGGGGGGTCCGGCACACTCAACCAGACCAGAGGAAACACCAAAAGTCCGGATCAGATCTTTTCCTGCCAAGCTGGGAAACTGAAAGAGAAGGAGGTGAGCTTGTGGTGGCGAGCAGGGGGGAGGGACCAGACCGGGATTGCCCTGTTTTTAAGGTGGATCTATGAATTAATTAGGTAACGAGGCAGAAACAGAGCCCTGCTCCCGAGAACAGCCCCGGGCCACAGATGCAGTCTGGAAACTCAAGGGGGGGGGGACCAGATCTGGATCCATCCCGGAGCGAAGTATGGAGTCTCTTTTCAGCCAAACAAATCATAGCATAAGACCTTGACTAATTTGTTATTATATACTATCATTATTTTGATTTTTTTAAAATATAAGATTTGACAACGAGAATACTTTTGTAGCCCGTTATCTTAACCCAAACGTTTTAGTACGTTTAGAAAAACTGTTGTCAGACTAATTTTGAGATAAAGCTTTTTAAAGACTAAAGCCATAGTTACTTCACGTTTTCAGAAAACCCTGCCCTGATTCAAGAAAAAGTCCAATTTTTACCAAAAAGTCCATTTTGCTAAATAAATATATAAATGTAAAAAAAAAAAAAAAAAAAAAAAATAGCTACTAAACAGTAATAATTTGAATAAAAAAATAATAAAGCCAAAATATGAATTTTTTTCTTTTTTTAGAAGAAGTATAGTCACGATAAAAGTCATATTAAATAATCACTATACTGGTGTGCATTTGAAGCCATCATATCAATTCCAAAATAATTCAAGGCTAAAGTTTCAGGATAAAAATCAGAATATTTTTAAGTTTCTTCATGAATTACCCCCCTTTACCTCTTTTTTTGTATTCGCTCATTTTGTCACAAAGGTTGGGGGGAAATTAATGGAAAACACCAGTTGTAATGTAAAACTTTTTTTTCTTTTTTTGAAAATTCTAGATTAAATCTGAGATCTTATTATTAATTAATAAAATTGTAATATTTTTACTTTAAAAAGTGTTTTAAAGGTAAAGTACAATTCAAAGATGAAAATCATATTTTTTTTTAATATAAAATTATAAAAGTGATTGATATAATCTGATAAAATTTATTTTAACATTTACCCATTATGCCCACCAACTGACTGGCAGCCTGTCCAGAGTGTATCCAGCCTCTTCCTCAGTGACAGCTGGGATAGGCTCCAGCCCTCCTGTGATGTTAAACTGGATGTTTTCTGTATTTTCTTTAGCTAGGCATTGAATGGTATTTGCCATTTACCATTTATGGAAATATTTAAAAACTTATTTAAGTGTTTCTTCTTCAGTCACCTTTTCCACATTGCATTTAATCATTATTTATTATTAATCTCTGGCTATCTTCCACAGCTAGTCTTTATCCTGTCTATCCTGTCACTCTCGATCAGTGTTTCCCAACCTTTTGGAGCCATTTCACGTTAGAAAAATCACACGGCACACCACCAAACAAAAATGTCACAAAAAGCATATTGATAATTTTTCCCCATGCACCAGGTATAGCAAAATTGGCTCGGTTTGTCCACAACAGAAATGGGCAGTAGCGCGTTACAAGTAACACGTTACTGTAATCCGATTACTTTTTTCAAGTAATGAGTAATGTAAGGGATTACTATTGCAAAAAAAGACAGATTACTTTTTTCCTGTAAGCACGCTGTGTTACTGCGTTACTAAACTGTCATGATTTTGTTTGTGAGAGTGTCTCATGACAATGACGTTAAAAAAAATTAAAATATTAAAACTAATAAAACAATTTTTAGAAAAAGGCTTTCCATTTGATTCAATTTTATATGATGGACTATGCATAAAAAATATAATTGGGCTGAAAGGTCTATTGCTTTTTTGTGTATTCAGGTTGTGTATCATGTTTTTGAAAAGTAACTAATTACATTTGAAAATAAGTAAACAGTAAAGTAACGGGATAAATTTTTTCAATAAAGGAAAAACGTTAGTAACTAATTACTTTTTTCAAGTAACTTGACCAACACTGGTCCACAATATATATTTATCACAGCACACCTGATCATTTCACACACAGTGGTTGGGAAACACTGCATTAGATGATTGCTCTGAGCCTTGTTCTTCTGGAGGTTTCTTCCTGTTTTTTTTTCCCGTTAAAAGGGAGTTTTTCCTTTCCACTCTCACCAAAACACTTGCTCATAGGAGATGATCTGATTGTTGAGGTTTTCTGTTTTCTGTTTATTATTATTGTAGGGTTTTAACTTGTAACTTGTAAAGGACTTTCTTGAGGAAACTGTTATTGTGATATGGTACTATATAAATAAAACTGAAGTGAATTGAACCACAGTTATCAGATTACATCATATTGTGTCCATCTGTTGGACACACCCAAGAGTCTAAACAACTCCACCCTTGTAACCATGATCTAACCACTGTGCTGAAGACAAAGAAGATCCATAAGAAAATACTTTAAAACTTTTCTCAGGACATTTATTTTAACATCAATTAAGTTTCATAACCTTTTCACCCTGACAAGAATAAGCGGAAGAGAATAGATAGATAAAAGTGTTACATTAAGTTCCTGAGTTTTGTTGCCTTGAAGTAAATACAAACAATAAAAAAGTGGATGCTGCAACACATTAGCAACCTGTCCATCTCTCAACCCATGACTGTGATAGCCCTCCTGTGACCTTGAACTGGACAAGTGGGTAGATGGATGGTACTTTTTTATTATTATGAATATTTTTTTTAAGTAAAATTAAAGATTAAAACATGACAAAGATACCTCCTTGGTGAGGTGTTTTGGGTATGACCATCTTGGAAGAGGGAGGTCTGGACATCTGCCCCTGAGACCCAGACATAGTACAGGTACAAGATGAATTGGTGAATAAAATAAAAATTTATGGAGAAAAGTTAGAAAAAGCCAATATTATTGAGTAGTAGTTATATTTTTTTCCTCAGATTTATTTGGGGACTTCCAAGAGAAGTCTTGACCCTCTGGTTGGGCACTTCTTTTGATTTATGTTCAGTTAAAAGACATTAAATTGAATCTGTCTTGAATTTAATTGAATCTCCAACAATCAACAAAGGGTCTGCTTGAAATAGCAGTCTACCGAATTGTTCTTGTGTCATCTGTTCCTTTATTATGGGGGTTTGGTTGGGTTTCCTTCTCTTTGTTGTGTTTAGTTCTGGGTAAAATCTATTGAAGTTCTTCCCTGAAAATGATTTATTTAAGCCTCCAAGCTCTTGTGCACATCTGTTTAATATGGAGATATGAAAAAAACAGAGACCACATCATTATAAATCAGAGGTGGAGGTGGATGTTGATGAGATGGTGATTTATTTATTTATTTTACTCGTGCAAATGCAGAACTTGAACAAAGATTCTGAAAAGAAATTTCTCTCTGACTGCCAACTGGCCACTCAATCAGCTCTTCCTCCTACGCTATGCTAATGACAGAGAGGCAGAGAGGTGGTTAAAGCTGCCATTTAACAGCACATTACACTGCCTCACTTTAGATTAAAAAAAACTGACTGCAGATGAAAGAGAGCTGCAGAAATGTTCAAAGTCCTCATCAGTCGATATCTCATCTTTACTGTGTGCATTTGTGAGATGTTGGTTTTATTAGTCTCAATTTACACTTGAAACACCGTATAACCTTTGCACTACATAGTTTCCTTCCAGTTATTGTTGGAGATGTCAATATAATGTATTTTAAAACTCAGCAAATAAGTTGTACATTCAAGTAAGCATTTTTCAAATAGCATATTTACAAGGAAACTGTTTTTTTCTTTTTTTATTTGAATTTTTGAATTTGTCTGACTTATATTTTGTATTGTTTTATGTTCCACCTCCAAGGCAAAAGATCATTGCAAGTTGTTAGTCTCTTTGTCAGCAAGATTATATGAATGACTACCAAGCAAATATTTCATCAAACTTGGTGGAGAGGGGATAAAGGAGCATTTTGGTGCAGATCCAGATGAGTTTCTTTTAAATATTTGAATAAAAATGGATTCCAATGGTTAACAGAACATTTAACATTATGTGCATATTTAAACCATCCATCCAGTTCTTTTAACATTAAATCTTAATAACATAAATTCACAAACATTTAACTTAGAGGACCCACTTTGTTTTAATTCCAGTGGTTAGGGGGTCAAGACTACAAGGGTGGGGTTATAAAGACTTTTGGGTGGGTGTGTCTAATTGACAGGATATGATATAATGTGATTGTTAGTATAGTCAGGAAAAGCACATTGTAAAAAATGGAAAACAGCCTGGTTTTGTTTTTTCCAAGAAGTTTATGAGCATACCATTTAGTAATATTTGACTTCAATAATCTGTGGAAAAATATAGGAAGACGTCTAATAATATTATGACATTATGTATTCATTCTAACATAAATAATAAGCTTATTATGTCAATTAGTAATTAGGCATTGATCTTGAATGTTGATTTGGTGGTCTGTAGAAACAAGCTGTAAACTAACACATGCCACATCTTACAGTTTCAGAGATTTCTTTGTGTTTCATGTCAACAAGAATTGAAAAGGCCATTCGCAGCGTTGGTATAACAGGCGTCCAGACTGGAAGCGACTAGCAGCAACTAGTGTCATCTGGCTGACCACAGACAGATGAATGAACTGCTGGTGAGCAGTAGCTATTACAGAGTCTGTTTGAGACTCAAAAATTCACAAGGAGTCCTCCAACCAGATTCATCACCATTATGTTAAAAATATTATAATGAATTAATAATAATACCAGTTTAATATTTCTTTTATGTTGGCTGAAGTAAAATGACATGTAACATGGCATATCATTTTACAAGGATTCTGTAGAGTGCAATGCATGTACAGTATAATAAAAAAGTAAAAGCAAAATTCTGAACTTAACATTATCAGCATTAGGGGGTCACCTTATCCTTCTATTCTGGTGTTGATGCCAGAAACGATTTGGGGAAAAGATAGCGTGATATAGTATAAGACACTCAAAACAGTTAATAGCATCACATTACAAAGCTTTAACATGGCAGATATGGAATATACAATAAAATGCACACACCACAATGCACATATAGCACAATAATATGCACCAATAATGGATGCCAATGTACTTAGAATGCATATCCAAATTTCTTTATATCAGAATTTTTTATATTAGCATTAACAGTTTGACAGTTAGCTCAGTCGATCCGCTTTTATCATTTTACTTTAATAAAGTCCAAAATTACAATACTTTCTCTTATATTATTGTTTATTGGCAGCTGTCATTATTTTTCCCCATCTGTTCATCCATTCATGTTCTTGCACTGATGCAATCCAGTCCGTGTTTGTGCTTTGCATCCATACAGTTAATAGATGCTTACGTCATTTGCTAGAATTAGCCAGCACCTTAACACTCCACCCTTTCATCTTTTCAGCATGGCCAAACTAGATAACTGGCAGGAGCATCCACAACAGTTTAGTTTATTTACAACATATGGTGTCCCTCAGATCTCTTAGGATGTTTCAGTGAACTGTCTTTGCACAACCCTGCAAATGTATAAATAAATAAACAAACAACAACAGGGTTGCTCCTGGTCACTCCCCTGAGCTGATCTGCCACCACCTGGATGGGGGCAGGAATTCTGGAGGCGTCCCTGTTTTTGGCATGGTCACTCTGGACTCTTTTGCTGAAAAACACTATTTAGGTTTGGGAAGAGAACTTTAATAACCACAGCTGATTCTCAGTACTAAAGTCGAGTCAATTTGTCATAGAAGTTGCTCCATAGTGACAGTGCAGTGGTTCCAAAGTATAGCAGCAAGGAGCTCTTGATAGGAATAGCACCTACCTCATACCTTTAGAGTTGAGAGCTAAATACATGTGCTTATAGGACTGGAAATCCATCATTTAGTGAATTTCTTTGCTGATTTCTGTTGGTATGGTCTGGATCGTTATGTCACTGCAACAAAACAATGCTATCAGATTATGCTCTACATTTATGTATCAGTGGGCCAATAAAGACCCCCTCCTCTTAAGATACTGTGGTGTTGAAGATAGATATTTTTATGTTGCCCAAACTCAGAAGTGTCTTCTTGCTGTAACTACAGTACAAGTTGCTGAGCTTTGTGTCAGGATGCAGAGTTCATGGTGGATGTAGTTGATACAACAGGTCACACCTTAGTTTAATAAACTCAAAGGGCTTGGAGCAGGTTGTCTTAAAATGTTTTTAAAACTTAAAAAAAAATGGTGCAGATTTGTATTTAATAAATCTCAATAAGTGATATCAGTGAGTGGAGTGTTTTACTGGAAGTCTAACTGCCACTGATCGTCCTGCTGTTAGCTCTCCATAAATCAAAGCTGGACACTGTTGGTTCAGACTGTTGGAGTGTCATAAAAGGAAAACATACTTGCAAAAGGGGGTAGTATTTTTATTTATTTACTTTTTAAAATGTGGATATGAGTTTTTGCAGTGAACTTCAGACTTCAGATTCTCCCCATAAATTCAAACATTGTCTGCTAATACTGGTGCTCATTACACCTTGTAACATGTCAGTGTTGATGTTAGACCCGACCCCCCAACTATAACTAAAATAGAAATAATGTGCCCTGTCAAGACTTACCTGCTTGATTCATTGCAGTCCTTTACCTCCCCTCTGTACCATACTATTGTCACAACACACCCGTGATTCTAAGGTCAATACAGTGGGGCAAAAAAGTATTTAGTCAGCCACCGATTGTGCAAGTTCCCCCACTTAAAATGATGACAGAGGTCAGTAATTTGCACCAGAGGTACACTTCAACTGTGAGAGACAGAATGTGAAAAAAAAAAATCCATGAATTCACATGGTAGGATTTGTAAAGAATTTATTCGTAAATCAGGGTGGAAAATAAGTATTTGGTCAATAACAAAAATACAACTTAATACTTTGTAACATAACCTTTGTTGGCAATAACAGAGGTCAAACGTTTACTATAGGTCTTTACCAGGTTTGCACACACAGTAGCTGGTATTTTGGCCCATTCCTCCATGCAGATCTTCTAAAGAGCAGTGATGTTTTGGGGCTGTCGCCGAGCAACACGGACTTTCAACTCCCGCCACAGATTTTCTATGGGGTTGAGGTCTGGAGACTGGCTAGGCCACTCCAGGACTTTCAAATGCTTCTTACGGAGCCACTCCTTTGTTGCCCGGGCGGTGTGTTTTGGATCATTGTCATGTTGGAAGACCCAGCCTTGTTTCATCTTCAAAGTTCTCACTGATGGAAGGAGGTTTTGGCTCAAAATCTCACGATACTTGGCCCCATTCATTCTGTCCTTAACACGGATCAGTCGTCCTGTCCCCTTGGCAGAAAAACAGCCCCATAGCATGATGTTTCCACCCCCATGCTTCACAGTAGGTATGGTGTTCTTGGGATGCAACTCAGTATTCTTCTTCCTCCAAACACGACGAGTTGAGTTTATACCAAAAAGTTCTACTTTGGTTTCATCTGACCACATGACATTCTCCCAATCCTCTTCTGTATCATCCATGTGCTCTCTGGCAAACTTCAGACGGGCCTGGACATGCACTGGCTTCAGCAGCGGAACACGTCTGGCACTACGGGATTTGATTCCCTGCCGTTGTAGTGTGTTACTGATGGTGACCTTTGTTACTTTGGTCCCAGCTCTCTGCAGGTCATTCACCAGGTCCCCCCCGTGTGGTTCTGGGATCTTTGCTCACCGTTCTCATGATCATTTTGACCCCACGGGATGAGATCTTGCGTGGAGCCCCAGATCGAGGGAGATTATCAGTGGTCTTGTATGTCTTCCAATTTCTGATGATTGCTCCCACAGTTGATTTTTTCACACCAAGCTGCTTGCCTATTGTAGATTCACTCTTCCCAGTCTGGTGCAGGTCTACAATTCTTTCCTGGTGTCCTTCGAAAGCTCTTTGGTCTTGGCCATGGCGGAGTTTGGAGTCTGACTGGTTGAGGCTGTGGACAGGTGTCTTTTATACAGATGATGAGGTCAAACAGGTGCCATTCATACAGGTAACGAGTGGGGGACAGAAAAGCTTCTTACAGAAGACGGTACAGGTCTGTGAGAGCCAGGGATTTTCCTTGTTTGAGGTGACCAAATACTTATTTTCCACCCTGATTTACGAATAAATTCTTTACAAATCCTACCATGTGAATTCATGGATTTTTTTTTCACATTCTATCTCTCACAGTTGAAGTGTACCTCTGGTGCAAATTACTGACCTCTGTCATCATTTTAAGTGGGGGAACTTGCACAATCGGTGGCTGACTAAATACTTTTTTGCCCCACTGTATATCCTGCAGTGGCAGGACAGGCGGAAGAAGAACTGAATTTTTAATCTGAAGAAGTCCAGCATCTGTAAATACGATAAGTATTAGGCTCTGATTTTTTTGTGTGTTCCATCTATAACGTCAAAAAACAGGTAATCCTGACATTTACTTATCGATTGTAGATAATATTGTTGTAACCTAGCTATGGGTGGGCCACAATCCACTGTACCTCTAGTTCTGTTCCCAAACAAAATACGTGAATCATGAAGAACTCCATACTGGCTCAGCGGGGGCCCAGGTTACCAGCAACCACCTCTGGTGCCGTTTGCCAACTGGATGCTGGTGAAAACTGTGCTACTGTTGGCTGAAGACAAAGAGACAGATGACATGTAAAGTGCTGGTGTAACAATGAGGGATGCAGGGTACAAGAGGGTTAAGATGATATTTGAGTGATTAGTTAATAAAAACAAAATATTAAAACTTGTAGGATAAGTTTGTATATGTTGGTTTTTGGTTCCCCCCCTTCCTGGTTAACTAGGGGTCAATTTGTCCTCTCACAAACAGTCAGCTTAACTGTGGTTAGACCTTTCAGAATCCACAGACCAGCTGCGACTGTCACTTTTACCTGTAGAATGCATTCTGCCACTCACAGTCCGTGGCATACAGACCCAGGTCCACATACATGCACATGGATTCTTTCTCTTTCTCCCTGTAAGGAAGAGGACTCCCTTACTATATTTATGTATATTATATTATCTGTATAGCACTTTAGAGCACACCTTTCACTTTATTAAAAGCACCTTATCAAGCACTTTATTTAGCATTGCACTTTAAGCATGGATTTGCACACAAGAAGTTTAAATATTTATTGACTATTTATTGGGAATTTTAAAATCAGTTGGTAGCCTTATTTCAGATCCTGCACAGCTGCTCCTCATCAAGGAATGTGGTGGTTGTCTGTCAGGAGAAAAGAATGGTGATTGAGATTGTGATTAAGGTTTACCAGTAAGGAAAACTAATGCAAATGTGTGTGTGAAATCTAGGAATAAAAGTGGTGCAAATAAGTGTAAGATAATGATTACTCACCTTTCTTGCCTGTGTCCTCTTCAAGGTGTTTGGGCAAATGCTTCCCTGGGGGTCCAGACACCATATAAAGGTTCCGGGAGAGCCCATTGGTAAAGAGAGTGCGGTGAATCTTGTTGTGCTTGGATTTCTGTGTTTTTATAATATTGGGTTTGGTGTAACATTAAAGTGTGAAATATTTATTAATATGTAAATGTGAAATGTATTTATGTATTTATTTATTCTAATTGATATATTGTATACTGTGGTGGAAGGTTGGGATTTAAGAATTTACCTGAGAGTGGAGTAATGGTTAAGTCTGTGACAGCTGAACATATTTAAGGCTGCCAGTTGTCATTAGAGTGTGGATTTTGTGCTGTGAAGAAGCTCGACAAGTAACTTGTTGTAAGGAGAGCTGTATAGCAAATAAATACTTTGTTCCACTACACTTGCCTTGGTCCATCTCACTGTGTTTCCAGCCGCTAAGGGCCGCCCTGTTACACTCCCTCATAATATTGCATGTTATGGATGTAGTCCTGGTGAGATTTTGAGGGTGTTAGCTTATTTTGAAAGATCAGTGTTCAGAATCAGAATACTTTATTCACTCCTAAGAAAATTATGTGGTTATAGATGCTCCAAAACAGTCAGTACCCGACTGAACAAAATTAAATAAGAAATAGCTCTGATATATACAAATGGTTCAATTATAAATATCCAGAATATTAAAGAGGTGAAATATACATGATTGACATTTTATTCTAAACTGTAAAACTTGTTATTTGTTATTTTACTGTAGAGCATAAGTAAAAGGGTGTAACTATTGCACTGTGTAGTGTGCATTAGATGGAAGAGTTGTACAGGGAGAGAGGAAATCATTCCTGCCTGTGGCTGTGTCATTCAGTGGTGCATTTTGGGTAATCTCAGTCTCTCACTGAACATGCTTCTGTGACTGGCCAGCACCTCATGGAGTGGGTGGGAGGCTTTATCCAGTATTGTCCGTATCTTGGACGATATCCGCCTCTCTGACACCTCCTTAAGCCAGTCCAGCTCCATTCCCACAGCATTACTGGTCTTGTGGATCAGTTTATTGAGTTTGTTGGCATCTGCGACCCTCAACCTGCTGCCCCAGCATGCAACAGCATAGAGGATGGCGCTGGCCACAACAGTGAAAAAATCTTGTGCATTGCACACATGTTAAAAGACCTCACCCGCCTCAGAAAATACAGACAACTCTGGCCCTTCAACAAGGTGCTGTGAACAATCCTCAGAGATTTTTGATCCATATTGACATGATATTGACATATTGGCAAGCACAGCTTGATTGTACTGCCTCGCACTCCTCTGGGGAAAGCAAGGCATTATCATGCCAGAAAAGAGACATAATCTCTTCAGCATGTCTTGGTTCTGCTCCAGGGTCTTTTCCCAGTTAAGCATGACCAAGCTACCTGTAGGTATCATCCTGGTCAGACACCTAAACCATGTCCAGTGGATCCTTTTGTAGCAGTGGGAGCATGCATTCATCTCTGACGTTACATTGTGTTTCTCATTCTCGATTCAGTAATTGCATTGGTGTGGACTACACCTAACACAATTAAGCTGATAAGGTTCTGGAAATTCAGTTTTTAGAAATATAGAGGGATGTTTGAATGGACTCACTGAATCTGACAGGGTCTTTATGTCCTCAGTGTCCTCTTGACTGCCTCTGGCTTTAAGCTAAATTTATAGTACACACCTCTTACGGTCAACATGCTGTTCATTTTGTTAAAACTTTGGGTTGATTTGTGACATGATAACCTTGTATCAGATCAACCTCTTTTTCATCAGGTTGAGTTTTAAATAGCTGGAGATGATGGTGAAGTCAGTAGTGGCAGTCAGGAAACAAAAACATTCAGCAATGGCAAAAAACAAAAGACAGATGCTGCTTACATTGCCGTGTCCTGTGGTTAAAAAAAAACACAGCAAAAAGAAATTTGAACTTTAATAAGAGATTTGTTATCATTTGAGCTTAACAAATTCAGGTATTTAGGTTATTTAATAATTTAAAATAACCTCCTGGAACCCATCCCTATACTCAAGGTCGTCTAAGTGCTTAAGTGCTTTCTGAATTGCTCTTCCACAAACCCTGAGAGTCTTAAAAAGGAAATTAGAGGCTTTTCAAGCTGAATCTTATGCGCATAATTGTGGGCTGTTCTGACTATGGGTTACACTAACTTTGCACTTATGAAATGCACTACGGGGGTTAACCAGGCTCTCCACATTGTTTCCTTAACTATCCTTCTGAGATGAGGACCGAAACAAGCTAAAGAAAACAGATGTGTTGATGAACAGACAGCTGTTTGGCTCGTGTCCATCTGACAGAACATATCCTCCTAGTTTAATCATACATATTCTTTTCATATATTTTTGCTTTAATAATAATGCATTTATTTGTACAGCACTTTTAAAATGTAGTTACAAACCTTTTCCAAGACATGGAAAAACTGTGCATTCAAAATGAAAACATGCACAATAACTGTTTTTTTTTGTTTTGTTTTGTTTTTTAAAAAAGGCATAAAATCTGAACAAACAGTGTGACTGAATCCATTTCCTGCTTTTTCATGCACTACTGCCGCAGTCAACATGTTTTTGGGCTCTTCTAAACTGTGCCTGAACGCCTCCTGTGTAGAAACAGATGAAGAAGTGGAGCTGCTGCTCTGCTTACATGCTGCTCACACTACGCCCGCTGTATGCCCTCTAATGGTGGGAACTTCTTTCTGTGTTTACTTTTGATTTGACTCAGAGACATGTGAATGTATAAACTGATTCATGAAAATTTTTTAAGACTTATGGAAAGCTCTGAGGGGTGTCAGACGACTTCATTCATATCATAGTCACATCCAAAAGGATGTGCTGAGAGTGATGCACAGTCAAAAGAATCGCAATGAGAGTACTGTACCTGCAACTGACTTACTTTGCAATTTAGCATATTTTAGTTTGCAAATGTTTTTTAAGCGGGGGCCCTGATCCATAACCTAAACCATTCAAGGCATCTATTTAGTTGCTGGAGCTTGTCCACAGCCTGGAGGGAGAGCATCCCAAGAGACTCAGTTCAGGGCAAGAAAGTCACCTCTCCATCTGCTCATGGCTGCAAAGGCAGCAGGAGCTCTCACACACACACTCACACACACAAAGTTGTGTTTATGACACTTCAGAGGACATTTCATTGACTTGTATTGATTTCCTGGAGATTTACCACAACCATATCCCCTACTTGGCTAAACCTTACCCCGACCTTAAACCAAACCTTCACCCCATAATTCAATGGCTTACTTTATAGGAACTTAACTTTTGCTTTAAAATGGGAGATGTGTCCCCACAATGTGACCATATAAACAGATTTATGGCCACACAAGATGAGTAATACAAACACACGAAGAGGCAAACAGAAGGGATACTTGTAATTTCCCAAAATGTCCTTTTGACAGCCTCGACATAGCCTCGACATATCTGAGTATCCATTTTATAGGATTTATGTGTTTCAGCCAGCCTCAATGGAACAGCAGCCAGGAATGCAGATTGTGTCCTGGACATTTTCTCAGTCAGAGGATTCCTGTCTGACCGGTGCAGTCTACCCAGCCGTGCTCATTCTTTATGACTCAGATTACATTAAACATATTAAATTTGCTTTTTAATCTTTTCGTCCATTACGTCAGCTTATGATTAACTGGAAATTAAAATTGTTGCTCTGACTCATTCCACAGCCACTAACAATATAACCAGAATATTGTTTACCATAAATTGATGATCTGATTAAAAATGTATTAATGGTGGAAATCACTGAAAGCTGTTGTTTAAAAAAAAAGTGCGGCACAGACTGAAGCAGGCTTCTGACTGATCTTGTTGTCTGTGGTGTAATAGCGTCATACATCACTGTGTGGTGTGTTATTGGTGCTTCTGCCCTGCAGTTTCACAGATACAAAAGACTGATTCCACCTGCGGCTCAGAGTTACTGCAGTCCTGAGCAGCTGTGGTGAATTTCATGGAAATGTAACTTTATACTTTGTGTTTATTTATAACTGCAAGACTCAGTGCTTCAGAATTAGACTTGTTCATCCTGTTTGAAAATACAGTTAGTTTCAGATCTTCGGCATCCTCAGAGGATAAATCGTGTGGCATTTAATGCAGTGTTTGTGCAAATGTCTGGTTACTCCTCAGTATCTGAAATTAGTGCATGTCCCATCGTCTTATTTTCAGGGACAGCTCAGGTTGAGCAATTTGGTGACTAAGTTAGAGAAGGAAGTAGGGTTTGGACATTTGCAGAGGAGGGATAGTGGGCAAAGGATGTTAAATATGGAGCTGCCACGAAAAAGGAAAAGAGAAAGACCACAGAGAAGATTCATGGATGTAGTGAAGCAGGACATGCAGAGGGTTGGTGTGACAAAGGAGGGTGCTAGGGATAGATGGAAGCAGACGATCTGCTTTGGCAACCCCTAAAATGAGCAGCTGAAAGAAGAAGGCGGCCTATATTTTTTACGGCTTTACCAATAATTGGAGAAACATGTAGGGAACATTACTCAAGTTTATTACCCAAACTCTGTATTTCAGTTAATAATGTTCAGCTTCTTCAAATGATATCTCATTGCTGAATTAAAGTTTTAAACATGAAAATATACACAAAGTAAAAGTATTCACTAGACAGAATCTCTCAGCTGTATTACAACAAATAAAAAGCTGTTTACATTAAGCACATAGCTTTATCACTTATTCCAGATTAATAATGAACTCTCCTCACCTTAGCTAAGTTGCTAAGACTTATAACAGCAGTTTTCTCTTCATACAGTTCCAGAAACACATTTTATTTTGCTCCTTGTAGCGTTGCTTTCCAAGGTACTCAGAAGAAGAAGAAAATCATAGATTTTAGGTGCCCAAATGACGGCCAGGCATGATTCAGGCTTAGAAATTGATGTGAAAATCTCTGAATCACAGTGGCGTCATGGTACTCTGGTGGTCACCAGAAGTAAAAAGGATCACAGAATTGCCAGGGGGATGTATTCAGCTTAACAAGATTTGTATTTTCAAATCTGCGAAACAATAAATTCCTAAAGCTTTAAAGTAAATTCTACAGAGCATATCAAATTCTGCTTTCAAAACTCCACCACAGCCCCCTCAGGACACAACCTGGGAAGATATACAAACTTTTTTTATTTACTTGTACTTTCAGTTACTTTTAAGTTTCCTTGAGCAGCTTTCTTTTCCTTTAATAAATAGAAATAAACCGACAGCCTTAGTGGGACATTTAACTTTTGTCCCTTGAAGAAATCAACACTCATCCTCCTCGCAGGTCTCTAGATTGACTGTGCTCAGTGAGTGGGAGAGAACAGCAGCACCTTTGACTAATCCACAGGCAAAAAGAAACATGAATCAGCTCTGAATGTGCCTACCTGAATGATCTAAATACCAAAATAAATAGCTATTTAATTTTGTTTATATTTGCATTTGCACAGAATTAACAAGTTTATTCTGATATTCCTATCCTCTGTGAAAGCCTAGACATTATGTTTCTTTCATTTACAGATATAATTTGAGTCATATTACTATTCTCTTTGCTTTTTTCTTTCAGCCGCTCCCTTTAGTGGACGCCACATCTGCCTCCATCTCTAGCTTCCGCCTCTGCCACACTAACCTTCTGCACACCTCCTTCACTACATCACTGAATCTTTTCTGTGGTCTTCTGCTTTTCCTCCTGCCTAGCAGCTCCATTTTTAATGACCTTTGTTCAGTATATCCACTATCCCTCATCTGCACATGTCCAAACATCTCAGGCTTGTCTCTCTAACTTTTTCTCCCAACTGAAAAAAACCTCCATATTTCATTAGCTGTTAAACATGCCAGTTGGAGCCAGTTTAGTTGTCATTTTTAAGCTTCCTTATTCTTAACTTTCCGTGTTAAAAGAACACTACTTTATGATGACCTGTGTTTTAGCTTTAGTCTTGTCCGTTATTACTGTCTACTGTCTGTAAATTTCTAGGTTTGAAGGAAAGTCAGTCTATTTTGTCTAAGCCACTGAGATGGGTCATTCCTGCTGTGACAAAACAAATTTCCCACGTGAGGGACTAATAAAGGTTATCTTATCTTATCATACATGAACTTTTGTCCATCCTTTGTGTTCTTTTCCTCGATGCGTTTGGTTATGGCAATAGTGTAATAAGAGTGCCACTCCCAAATTACCATTTTTCCATGAGCAGGGTTTTGGTTGTGAAGATGCATATTTTAATCCAAACCACTTTTCCCCCCCTAAACCTAGCCAAATAATTTTTAAACTCCTGGCCTCGGCCACACATCTGTAATTTATGCCAGTGTTTCTCCTGTCAATGTGAGCTTTATGGCCCTCAAAAATGACCTATGAATGCTCAGCATCAAGTATGACATTGTGTAAACGGTATCTGCATTTTCTTAGATAAGCTAAATTTTAATTTAGCTTCACACTGCAAAGCTAGAACAACATTAGTAGCTGGCTATTATATTGTTAGCAGGAGAGTGCACAATAATGCTCTACTGTAAAAAACAAACAAACAAACAAACAAACAAACCAAAAAAAACCCTGCAAAGTGAACATCAAGTGATGTCCGTCAAAGATCCTGCTAGACCGTGAGACAAATGCATTTTATAATTAATAAGAAGAAGGGTGTGTCGCTGTCTCACTCTCACTAAATCAAATGGAGGAGGTGAAGGAAAAATAAATCCTATAAACTGAAAATATAAGTCGACATTATAAACATATTCATTTACAGTCATGTGATAAAGAACGTTTTCACAGGTTTGTAAAAGTAGACTCAGCAGATGGCAGGGATGTGAGTGGAGTACTTCAGTTCCTTGTTAGTGTTCTGCTTGGTTCCACTTGCACCTGCACTACAATCACCTGCATCCAGGACAGAAACAACTGCTTTATACAGCTAACACAACTCTTTGCAATTGCTCGTGGAGATAGCATGCTAACGCCAAGCTAGCCAAGAACCCAGAGTGATGTTAAAGCTGAGTGAGTGCTGACTCCAGGCCAGTAACCAGACCCTGAACTTCACACAGGTAACAAAGGGATGAGCAGTCAGGTTGCAGCCTTCGTTCTTACCTGTTCATGTTTCTAAAGTAGCGATCGCTTTCATCTTTGCTTTGTGTCATCAGGTTTTTTTGGTTATACCTAAATATGAAGAGAAGGATCATGTGTGTCCTCATTAGGACAGGGATTTGTGTTGATGTGTGGGACTGTAGCCTTTAGGTTTATATTATTTAATGGTAATCACAAAACAATGTGTTTCAGGTCATTTTACGGAAAACATTTTTAACGTAACATTAGTGTAACAAATTACTTTCTCGTGTGTATTTATGTAATAGATTCCTTTGTTTGCATAATGACACCAAAAGAGAGGAAATATATCTAACATTTAAAAAAAAATGTGACCAAGCAACATGCAATTAATTTGCACAGATGTAATGTCTTTGATATGCTGCTTAGTGATAGGTGGTGATCCTAAAGCAGAGCCAGTGGGAACACAATGAGAATCGATAAGATAATCAATAAGAGAATCGATAATGGAATTAGAAAGGGTAAATTCTTCACATCACTTCCCATCCCTAATAATCAGTGGTTTTACAGGTCTCTTAATAAAATCTTTGCTTAGTAAAAAATTAACAAACTACAATTTAATGAGTGAAATGATTCACAATTTTATCTTTCACCTTTGAGAATGAACAAAGGATCAAACAGGTTGTTTTAAAAAAAAAAAAGAAAAAAGCTGAATTGTCCTTTTATATTCCACTCGAACGTGTTCGGCTTTTAAACTAACATGTTTACACTTCAGCTGGAGGGTTTTATGAGGTGTCATATGTGGGAGTTTTCTGTGAAAACAGCAGGAACCCATCAGAAACCATTGATACCATGAAATCGTGGATCAGCAGTCCTGCTGGAATGAGACACAGTTTTCCAGAGAAACTTTTCAGTATTAATGTTAATTATGAAATGGAAGCTGTGATTCAAATCCATCAGGCTTATGTAACGCTGTGACTTCATAGGGTCAGGATCCACCTACACGGCAGCTATCTGACAACACACAGCATTTAGACAACTACTTGAGGTGGAAACACATAAATCTCTCCATATATGCACTGACAAGGGTGACTGGATGTTGTATCCATGGCTACCTCCTCACGTAATCTGCATTATTTTTATCACAAAAGCCGTCCTGCTTTTTCTCCTGAGCCTCCTGGTAGCATGATATACACAGATTCAGTTCTATATGTGAAGAAACTAAACCGAAGAGGCTCAGAGAGACACAGGGAGGGTGTGATCAGTACGAGCAAACTGGAGTCTGTATGCCTTTAACTGGTGAAATGATTTCCATTTCAACTGACAGGCGTAGAGCTGCGCCTACAGACCCTTTCAATGAAATATAACTTTTTTTCTCCCCACTGATTTTCCTCTGGACTAAGGATGAAAAGTATTTGTTGCTGCGTCTGTATGGGCCAGGATGACAAATTCTTTAATCAAGAGTAGCCGATGGGCTGTGTTAATGTCTCTCAGAAGAAGTTTTTAAGACATACAATTTGACTACACTGGAAATCAAATATATTCACAGTCATTCAGAGTGAAAAGCCAGCTATCATAGTGAGGGGGAGGAAGGTGGAGGCATCATATTTTTCTAAAAACATGAATAATGCCTCTCATTTTCAGAAAATCTCTGTCTCTCTATTTTAAGGCGAGAGATCTTCTGAAGCTGCTAAACTTCCCCTGGGAAAAATAATTTTTTAATCTAACGCACACAAATTATGTATGTTGTAATACAATATAAATTCATATGCACCTCTAACAATATGGAAAGAAGCCACTTAAATATTCCATTTTACACACGAGATGATTTACTATAAAAATTTCTGAGCATCGCGAGATTCATTATCCAGTCATCTGCTATACGGCTGTTTAGTATGCGCAGAAAATGAGTCCTCCTGATGACAAGTCGAGATGCAAAGGCAGCAACAATTTCACTGGGGTAAAATAAAATTTTATTAGCAGCCTTCTCTCTACTATATGATGACGGTGTGCATTTGAGGTCATTAGAGACTCGTTCCTTTTCGTGCCCTGTGGTATCCATTAGCTTTTAATAGTTTCAAGTGTTATTTTCTTCGCGTGATTTCTGTGCTTTCCTTTTGTTATTTGTGTTTCTGGTCTTTCTGTCCAGGAACCTCCTAGCTTATTTTGAGGAGATTTTGTAAAAAATGTAAAATTGCATCTGAGATATTCTTTCATGGTTGAATTAATGCCAGTACATCCAAAGTTATCTGATTAATTACCTGAAAATGTCCCACTAAAAGTTCCATCGTCATTATCCAGTCAGCTGCAGGTTTTTTAGTGGACTTGGCTTTCAGGCTATCAAAAGTCATTGCACACTTCAACTTTTAGATATGTTTTGCGTTTGATCAGGTGTTGCCTCAGATTAGATCTGCTCTACATTTTGTACTACAAACGTTCCATAGAGTTTTGAAAAGTATAACCACACCTTTGACCTGTGTGTACTTGTTGCTCCTCAGTGCATTGAAAGCACACGTCATATTGTCTAACACTCTGCTAAACCAGATATGCTCTGGTGCCTAAATTTGGCATCGCCTTATTACTAGCTTTAGTAACTTTGTTCTAATTCAGATGACACTCTAAAAAAAATTCAATACCCAACCCTACCTTCATGATCTTCTTTTCTGTTGTTTTGCACTGTAACATGTAATTTGGCATGTCAGTATAACAATAGATTACCAAAGTTATTGTTATATCATGGAATTTGTCATGGTCCTGGGTCGCTGACCCAGTGTTTTGAGTTTATTCTTATCATTTTCTAGTTTCTTCTGTTTTTGTATTAGTTCTTAGAGTTTGGGTCTTGTGTTTAGTGTTTCTTTTATCCCTACCTATGTCCTCTCCCAGTGTTCTGTTCTCTGAGTCTGTGTAAAACAGTCTGTGAATTTCCTGTTTTACTTTGAAGGTCTGTGTCTCGTTATGCCCATTAGTTTCAGCTGTGTCCACCCCTGCGTGTCATTTTCTCATTACCTGGTGTGTATTTATAGTGTGTGTTTGCCTCTGCTCGTCGTCACGCCGTCTGTGTTACTTGGTAATCGCTGCAGCTCTCTGAGCGTCATTCCAGCTCTCCATCCGCCGCTCGTCATCCCCTGTGTCATCTCTACATGTTTCCCTGTGTGTTATTCCGTGAGTTATGGTTTCGGGTTTCCCCAGTTTAGGTTTATGCTTAGTTCTGTCCTCGCTTTTGTTATTTTCACCATCCACAATAAAGCTCCCGTGCATCACAGCAAGTTTGGGTCCTTCTTCACAACACCACATGACAGCTGCCCCACCCGTGACAGAATTACAAGTTTAAAATGTCTCAAGTATGCAAACGTTAACTTGAAAATTCATGCACAGCTAAAATCAAAAACGTACACAAAAATGACCAGAATGGTATTACATTTCCATGACTGTCATCGAGGTGCATCATGAACAACTGGTGGTTAAGGGCATGCTCACATTACGTGGACATTTCATCATCATCACCACTGGAAGCTGTTTTCAAGGCGAGTAAAACTGGTTAGAATTACAAGGAAAAAAGATGCAAAAGCTGAAACGCTTTTTGAGTTTGCTGAGGTATAAACTGTGGTTTTCTTGAGACTGCAAACTTTACTAAAAAGTTTGTTTCAGCTATGTTAATATTAGTCAACCGTTACATAAGATGATCCTGACACCCTTTTTTATGGCGCACGGACCAAATTAAAAGCAGATTAAGTGTTGTAATAAGCCTGTCTGTTTTCCCACACGTAATCACTTCAGTTGTTATTTACTGTAGCCATCAACAGTGCACTCTACACATGGTCTATTGACTAGCCTTAAATTAGTTTTGATGACCTTGCCAGCATGAGATACACACTGAACTGCCACTAACCAGGTAATGTTAAGTAGTAATTTCCCTCATAACCTGTTCACACAAAAAACACACTCAGTTTCCTTTTGTGTATGTTTGACAAATACATCAGGTAATATGTCATGCATGGTTGCAGGTTATACATGCGTCTTCTAAAAAGTAGAAATATATTTCTCTCTGAAATACTTAACAGTTAAGAAAAATAGCTTTATTTTTAATATGTGTTTGAATTCTTGCAGTCAATATGATCAAACTGTAAGTTTCCATAATAAAAGAGTGATAGAAGAAACTGATTTTGGCATGGTATACTGCAATATCCCCAGAATTGTTTCACTGATTTGTTGCATAATTTGGCAAACTTCATCCCTTGTGCTGCAATAAAAATAACATTGTTTATATTTTCTTTCTTGTTTTCTGTTTGTGTGACAAAACCTGGTGCTGGATCTAGTGTATTTTTATGTTTTCATAGAAATGAAATGGTAAATTAGGTTTTGTGTATCTTTCATTATACTCGATTATAGCTTAGTTCAATTGCTCTGTAGAATAAATGATATGAAGGTTATAGTGTCAAGGCACGTCTTAAGTAGTAGTATAGGGCTATTGATGTTCACATGGAGGTGACATAAAATAAATAGATGTACTACCAGCAAGTTATTCATCAACAGTAGCAGTGCAGTATGTTTACGTCATCATGGTTATAATAGCATTTATAACTGAAGGTTTTTCATTCAGTTATTTTCACAGGTCTATATGATCACATTTGTTTGTGTTTTTTGAATGAGGAGGACTTGGAAACTTTGAACTGTTTTTGTGGGAATCATTAAACATTATAAAAACAGTCACAGGTCAAAACTGTCCACTACCCTGCACACACACCAGACTGTCTGCAGCATTCAAATCTAAGGAAAGCTCTTTGTGTCCATTTAAGAGATCACAGTGTCATAGATGAAAACTAAAATGCCCATTGAGCGACTTTATTGAGCCAGTTGGATTAAATTAGTAAACTATTTTGTCCATCAAGGTAAACATCTGAGGAATAGGGAAACTGTTACTTGCTGTTCTAATCTGTGTCCTTTTAAATCACACATTTACCCCAGTTTTATGTCACAGAAAAGTTGTTTTCGTCCGTATTGTACTTTAAAAGGTTTCAAGAAAAAGAAACTGAAGAATTGGTAGAATGTGAAATAGCTGTTCATTTGCAGTGAAAAATTACTGACAGTGATGTTCAATAATTCTGACATGGAGCACCATGCACCATGCAACCAATGACAAAATTCAGGAAAGGTTTGCATCTTTATTTCTGAATTGATAAACCAGGAAATAATCAGTGATGTTTTTGAAACTGGCATTTTGATTGATGATCTAAACAGGTATAGAGTATTACTTTCACAATCCTGTGTCTGACTGGTGTTGGGCTCCAGTTTATGTTGTAGCTTTTGATAGACACCTTATTTCTGGGATATTAAGAGCAGAATACAATAATGTCAGTCTTATTTGAATTCAGAAGCGGGAAATTAGACATTTCTGCAGCTTAACAAATTGCTATTTCATCTGGCTTCTTGAGTAGATAAAGCTGAGTATGATCTGCATAGCAATAGAAATGTTTGCTATGCCCTTAAATGATACTACTGAAGGGAAGCATGTATAATGTAAACAAAATTGGTCCTAGCAGAGAACCCTGTGGAACTCCATAATTAACTTTAGTATGTGAAGAAGACTCCCCATTTACATGAACAACTTTTGATCTATTAAATAGATTTGATTTACTCAGCCCAGTACATTTAATATCTGCTCTAAACTTTGTAAGAAAGTATTTTGGTCAACAATGTTGAACACTGCACTGAGGTCTAGCAGGACAGCTAGCACAGAGATGGATCTACTGTCAGGCCATATGTAGGTAATTTGTGACCCTCACTAATTACCTACTTGTGACCCTCAGTACTTCTGTACTGTGATGATTTATGAAATCTGAAGGCACTGATGAGCTGTGTGGCTTGTTTCTGGTCAGTGACGCTGGCAAGACCTGGCCCATTAAAGTGCTCCATAAAAACCCTCAGAGCTGTGCTGTGGTTTTCCTTCCTGACACATCTTTTTGGATTCTGGTTGTGCTTTGGTTTGGGTTTTTCAACTAAACAACATCACATGTATCATTTCTTCACCCATACACCCATTTACACCACTGATTGTACAAACCGTGGTTAGATCCTTTCAAGTCTGGTTTGTGACAATCTATGAAACTGTTAAGAGCATTGGTCTGTTAAGACCATGTGAACTGAACACTGCTGAGATTGCCACCACTGCTAATTGATGGTGTTGTCATGTAATTCTGTACCCAAAATATATTGTGGAACTCAGAACTGCAGAGCATCTTCTACTTTTGCAGAGGAAAGCTTGTGTTACCTTGATGCCAAAATGAGTAAGACAGGAAACCTTTACAGATTGTGTTTCCAGGCCAGAAATTCAAAACTAAGCACTACTTCCTGAAACACTAATCTCATTTCATTTCAAAACGCAGAATGCAAGACAATGAAAAGCAACTTGTAAAATAGTAAAGTATTTACTGAATGCTAAGTGGGGACTGGTAACTGAGGGACCCAGGAGAGCTGTGAGGGACAATAGGTTTTTTTTTTTTGCATCTTCAGGGGTGGGTGGGGTTCGTCCACCGGTTTTCTCCCTGGGAAGAAGGATGATGGATAGTGAGCAGGCAAGCAGGGAAGTGATGTGAATGTTTCAAAGCAGGCTTTCTGAAGAAGCTGGCCAGCTCAGTAGACACAGGTTGGTTTGGAATATAAGAAAATCACTTTTTTTTGTGACATGTACACTTTGAGAGGCAGACTCCTGGTTTCTGCAAAGGAATTTCTTGTGCATGAAGGTATTTTTTGTGATGTATTTAAAGTTTATTTTCCTCTAAAAAAAAGATGGAAGTAAAAATAATGTGTGGGATGCTTGCAGAGGTTTCAGATTTTCCAACTGTGCCTACATTTTACCAGCTTTTTTGGAGCGTTGTATAAACTGTATCATCTGGACACATCTCCTCTGTATACACTCATTTGACTCACCAATTAAGTTATGCAATTGCTTAACTTGTATTTGAATATGTCACGACAGGGTTCGTTGGTGTGTTTGGAAAGAGGACCCAGAAGCAGACGCTGAGAGAGGAATTGCAGGTTTTCAACAAAAAACAAGCCTTTAATTGTGACTGATTAACAAAATTACAAAACTGGAAAACACAAACTAATAGCTATGAATTGTTAACTGTGAACTAGAAGAGAACTATGAACGTGAGAAAACTAAGGCGTAGGACAACAGATGACCTGACAATGAACAAAGCTAGACAGAGGACTTAAATACACACAGGAAGTGATCAGGGGAAGTGGGAACACATGGGGAAACAGCTGACTGAAATAAACATAATGACACCACAGGGAAGTGAAACTAATGAACAAAGAACACAAGACTCTTTCAAAATAAAACAGGAAACAGGGAGACGTAGACATGACAACACAAGAACTAAATATCACAACCTAGCATGAGAAGCTCACAATATAAACTCAAAAACGCTGGATCAGAGACCCAGCCCGTGACAGAATATCAAGAAACCAGATCTCACCTGGCCCTGTCATCATGGGGCTTCTGTAGACTGGAGAAGAGATTTAAGGGCATTGGAAAAGTCAGTCAGTGGAAAATTGGATGAAGATCAACGTAGATGTTTTCATTCAATGCACATTTAAAAAAATTTTCACCTTCAAATTCTTCTCTAGACAAAAATACTAAATTATGGAATCACTTATGTAAATTGTTGTTCACATTGTGCAATTAGAGAAATGCTCTGTGATTTATCATTTTAAATTTTTAAATATGATCACTGTAAGAAATGGAGTTGCAGCTTGGTAAAGTAAGGATGTTACATGATATTTTTTCTTTATTTGAATTGTTTTATATTCCTAAGATAATGAAGACATGTTCATCAAGGGGATTAAAGTTGCGTTGACATTGTAATGTTGAAAGAAATAGAAAACATCATCACTGTGTTGGTAGTCCTTGAGGAGGCAGTAATCCTGTCTGATGTCCCAAGTGCTATTGCCATAATGATGGGTCTTTTTTGCCCTTTCCATCTAAAGAAACTTAAGTACACCTTTGAAGTCATTCATAGGGGCTTTATAACCATTGGTGGAAGGCAGGGTTCCTTTCTTGTGCATAGTTTAAGAAACAGACTCTTCAGGTGTGAATCTTAATCAATCAATCAATCAATCAATCAAATAAAACAGATTATTATGGATTTCAAAGTCGTATTTGGTTTTCATGTGCATATGTACCTATTTCCGGGTCCTAGGTATATAATTATTTTCTTTCTTTCTTGTTTACCATATTTTTCAAGCAACCTGTATTTGGTGACAGTATAATAAAACTGAATATTCTGTTTTTGGTGTGACACCCCAATATTTTTAGTGGCCCCCATATGGCCAATGTAAATGTAAGATCTAAGAGTAACCTAACCTTTGCTGAAACAGATAGCGGAAAATTCAAAGAAGCTCAAATATATTATATTTACTTATATTTACTTTACCTCCTATTTTTGTGGTTTCTACGTGACCTGTCTGTCTACATAGTGTTTTGCATTAGTCTTAAGAATTTTTGCTAAACCATATCCTGATTCTGTAGAAAATTTCCTTCTCAAGATAAATAGCTTGAGCACACAAGATAATTCATTTGTTCTCACAAGACTGAAATATCACTTATTTGAGCAAAAAAATTGATCCCACATGCCAAATAACATTACTTTACGGAACTTATTGGGCTTTGTAAAAAACAAAAATATGGGGCTAAATCAGTACAGTGCCAACCGATCTCTGCAGAAAGAAAGTGTGAATATTGCCTGTCAGCTTCTTGCCAGCTACAGATAATGTGCAAGACAGATAGTTGCTGACATCTAAAAGGTGTGGGTGAGACAGGTTTTACAAAGCTGTCTGACATGCCATCCAAACAGATGAGATTTCAGTCAATGTTTTGTTTCTGTTCAGGTATTTAAGAGCTGCAGTCTAAGAGGCTGTAGCATTAAACCTACAGGAAAAGTGCAGTTCCTTGAATGAATGTTTCTGTCAGTCAGAGCTTTGGTGAGAATCTTGAATTATGGGGACTGTATTCACCTTCATCAAACTGATGCAACTGCCAGTAGCATTAAGGCTTTTCACTTTAATTTACAAAGACAACTCAAAAACCAAAACCAACTTTGACAAGTTTTGCCTGGCTTTGTTTTTGATTTTTAGTAAATTTTTAAAGGATTTGTCTAACAAATAATTTGGCTTGCTGAGTGGTTAATATCATATCCAAAAACAATTGGTGTAGTCTTTCAGGGTGAAATTGTATTTGCATTTTATCTAGCAGTAAGTGAGACAGGCAAAATAAACAAAAAACTTTATTGGTGTCACAGTTTGTGCAAAGGTTTCAAGGGCAAAACGTGCTGGAAAAAGTGCTTTGTGCCCACGTGTTGCTGGTTCAGGTAAGTAACTACTGCATTTTAAGGAAAGGTTTCAGGTGAGTTTCCTTTGGTTTACAGCAGCACAGACATAGATAAGCGTTCCGTCACATACTTGAGTGCAGGCAAGTGTTAGCACGGTCTACGGATTTGAGTTCAGGCAAGTATTTCTTTGTCGGTGAGAGTGGGGCAGGCAAATTTTTATAGAAAGCCAGCAGGTGGGCGGGCACATCAGGACAAGATCATACTTGTGTAGTATAGATACACCCATGCACACATCAGAGAGGAAGAGACTGAAGAAAGCAGGTCTGAATCTGAGAGGACATGGGGACCATGGCAGTTGGCTTACTTAAACCCAAAAGACCAGGGGAGCACCAAGAATATATAGACTGTCTACACACAGAGGCGACTGAACACAAGTGCACAGCAAATCCAGCATGTCCAAATTAACACTGTCAGATTTGATTTCAACACTATTAAAGTGTCTATATGGGTCCACACCAGAGAGTGTTAATTTAACTCTTTTTGGAGAGTTGGTATGTTAACTCTGATTTAGTGTTAAACACCAAATCTCTCTGGAGTTGATAATTTAACACTTGGTGTTAAGAGTTTATATATTAACTCTCAAAGAGTATTTTAGTTTAACTACGTAAGAGTTATCTTCTAATTAATTCTAAAAAGCGGGAATTTTACTGTTCTGAACTTCTAGAAATTTCTTTTGGAAATAAACATTTACTAAAAAGACGCAATGGTTTTTGAAAAACATTTATTCTGAACTGTGCACCACAATTTCAAAACATTTTCTGAAAGATGTAACAGTGTACATGTTCTCACTTTCATTAGAATTTCGTTTATCAAAAGGTCTGACATAGGTGAGCTGGTAAATGCAAATAACAGCATTCTCATCACTTATTTCAATAAATACAAAATACAATATGCATGTCCTTCATTCATCACTTTGTGGAACTTCAAAGCACTTCTGCTCTCCCCCATATTCCATCTTCACAAGCATATCCTATGTGGAGATTGAATAAAAATTAGTTGACACTAATTAATGGCACAAATCAATTGCAGCACAGTAAAAAAAAAAAAAGAAAAAGAAAAAAGGAATCCTTTTTGAGCCATTACTTGTGTAAAGTATTTTCCCAAAAGATAAGGACACAGACAACAGGTAGTACTGAACTACATGTAAAACCTCAACCTTTTTCATTTTTACCTAAACCGTGTGCACAAAACTCTGGAGGGATCTAAATGCTAACGTAGAACCCAGTCAGGACATCTGCTACTGCTGTTTGCTCGTTTTTTATGGGAGATCGTGTTCAGGCTTCAAGTAGCACCATTATACCAACATTTCACATTCTAGACATTGTTTTAGGTGTATTTGACCAAAAAATTTAACCGAAAATTCACATGCAAGCTTTTTTTCAAGGCTGTGGTATTTGCCGAAAACAATACCTTTCAGCTAGCTAAAACAGCGAGCGGTGCTATCAGCGAGCAACACGGCTAATGCCTTTCACACAGCTTTGTCTCAACTCCAAAGAGCCACAGAAGTAAAAGCTAATAACAATAATTGAAACAATCTTTGAAAAAATGACTTACCAAGCATGGCAAACAACTCAAATATGTAGAGCAAAATGTTCTGAAACGGCTTCACTTCAGCTTCGATCGGAGCCGTGCTGGGGGCGGAGTCTGTGAATTTACTCTATTAGTGTCATAGCCCCTGTAGGAGTTCAGAGTTAAGAGGTCAAGAGTTAATGTTTCCATTGTAACACCTCCAGATTTGAAATAGAAACACTCATTTTTAACACTCGATTTTAACTACTATCATTTTACACCTCAGAGTTACATTAAAAGCATGTGACTCTACTTAGAGTAAAATTAACTCTAAGACTACTAACACCAAAACATTTAACACTTTTGAATTTGCTGTGTGGCTGCTGCTCAAGATGTGGAGCAGGTCATCTACTGACTGAAATGTTGATAGTTTTCCTTTGAGTATTCCTTTGAAAGTATCCTTTGAGCAAGATCCTAAACCCTGAGTTGCTCTGAAAAAACTTCGAATGCAAGAACAATAAGAATAAGAACAAGTCCATTTACTATTTAGGTGAAAGCAATGTGGACAGGGCAGATAATCGTAAAAAAAGGGAAATCAGACACACATGGAGGTTAAAAGGGAGGGAAGACACAAACTGGAGGTTCAGGTGACACACAAACAGGATGTGGAAAGTAGAAAAACAAGGACTACATTGCAAGAACCCAGAACTGTGACAGCTTTGCTTTGATCTCATACAATATATACAGTACCATCTCTAATGAGAGGAAATTAGGTAAAAGTGACCCGGGCATATCGAACTGTTTAAATCATTGCATCATCCATAGTCTGGATCAACCAATAACAGCTTCCAAACACAGTTCTGTACATTAATGTGCCAAATTTAGCTAACAAGACTTTAATAATCGCACAAGATAAAAAGCTGAGGAGCAATCAAAATGATTGCTGTCTATTCCGATGAAGCTTCATGCAAACAACCCAATGTTGTTGAGAGCATTTGGTGACAGCAAAGATAAAGTCAGGGGAAAATCTAACTTATGAGCGCTGATCTTCTTTTCGCCATTAAATCTGGATAAAATGTCACTGCAATCCATGTAATAGCTGTGATATTTCAGCAAAGTGGCGGAATAAATGATCGTCAGACATTTTAGAGGGTACTAGAATCAGAACAGCAAAAAATATTTTTTTAAAAATAAAGGAGAGGAACAGAAGTCAGAGCAATTTAAAATGACTACTAGTTCAAAACTAGTACTAGTATTACAGTTTAAATATGCGTGTGCATGGAATTAACACATTTTTGCCTGTAAGGTGTTGTCTTAAATGATAAATATTTGATATCCTGAAGATTTGTGCCTTTAAGGCTGTTTCATTGTTCATTCATTGTTTATATAAACAGATCTACTGTCTCACATCGAAAACATTCCTGGTTCAAAATTCCCTGTTATCTGGAGACCTCCTGATTTTCTGCATCATTTCCTTTCTGTTCCTGAGTTGTCCTTGTTTTCTTCCTTGTTTTCTTGTCTTCCTTGTTTTCGGGCTCCCCCCCTCTTGGTTAATTCCTGTTGCTTTTTCAATTTTATTTGTTTGTTGAGTTTCGTGTCACACCGTACAATGCCCTTTGTTATCATTAAGTTTTAGATTAAAGTTTTTTGTTTATCCACCCACTTGCAAGTCCCTGTTATGTCTGCATATTAGGTCCTCTGGGGTCTTCAAACATAAAAGTTAAAAAGAACAAATGTCAAAATGACTCTTTTATCTGTGTCTTTGGAGTTATTTAGCTTTGTATTCACTGATAAATTGTCAGTTATTCATAATTTATTCATAATATTTTTTAAAAACAGTTCTGTGTGGTGGGTTGTTTAATATTTTATGATTGAGTTCAGTAGAACCAAGTCTACACTTTACATTTATTTTAATGACAAATTTTAAATGCATGCAGTGATGTGTCTTTAGTTGTTTCCACAGTTGATCAAGAAGAAATATTGCCTTGACAGCTGGGGTGAAAGGTCGGGAGGGATTCCATACAAGGCAACATTAAACATTGATCTCTGTAACCTACTCAGGGAGTCTAGCAGCATGGCTCCTGCAGCTGGTTATGAGGAGATGGATAACAAGGCAGAGGAGTCCCCACAGCAGCGTGAGGTTTCCCTCGTGGCTTGGAGCTCTCCTGGTGGTCCCTGACCTGAAGTCCAACCTTGTCATTATTGCTGTCCAGGTGGGAGGGGTTGCTCGCTGACACCATTAACATCATTCTGGCTTTCGACTCAGGGAAGCTTCCCTCTCTTTCTCAGATGTACCGTGTATACATCTAGAAGAAATAGACCACACACTCTACGGTCTTTCTGCAGCTTCATCCATCATTTGAATGACATGAACTCTGTTACAGAAACAATATAAACCTTTACAGTTTTTACAGATTTAAGTCATTAAATCTTTTGGGGGTTATTTTAGCAGTTAATTATTCCATCCCACAAAGATTAATTACCACCATCCAGCCTTTTTCACCTGCGGTTTTTCACATCCCAGAATAAGCACCGCCTCAGATATGTCCCTTAGTGAAGGCCTCTGCACACTATAATGAGGCATATTAAACCATAAAGCTAAGAGTTCAACGCAGAATATCGCTAATACTATTTTGGATTCATCTAGAAGGTTTCTGGCAAGAAGTCACGGTTTTTAGTTGCACAACTGAAGATGAATCCTCCGTCAAAATTACCCAGACAGGCTGTGTTATGTTAAATAGATAAGTTGGAAATGAAATGTGGGAGAATGTTCAGAGTTTATAAATTACCCACCTATATTTCTAAAGGTATTTTTTCTTGTATTATGTATAATTTTTACAGTACTTGTAAATTGTGATTCTACTCTGGCTGCCTCTGTGCATATTGTTTTATGCATGACAAAAAAATAAAATAAAATGCATGAATAAAATCAGTCAAATCAAAAACAACTCTTTAGAACAGAGTAGGTGTTTGTTTCTCTCTTTTCTGCAACTGCACATTCATAAACAGGTTGTGTAACATTACAGTGTCTATCCAGAGAAGACATGGCATATTGCACACCTGTTCTCTTCTTCTGATTCTCTTTGGAGGTGGCGGGCTTTGGTCTTGACGGAAAAAATATGTATATAACATATATGTAGTGATCAGTAGATGAAGGACTCCTTTATTTCAGAAGCCATCGGATGCATGAGCAGCTGATTAAAGGTGGATAACTTTGTTATGTATCATAATGAGTGGGCTGAGAAGTCAGAGCCATAACTGTGCACAGACATTTTGTGCTAAGTGGCCTGATCTGGGACAGAAGAGAAGAGAGCTGCTTTTTTTCTTTTCATTTTTAGATTCATTCATGCATTCAGAATGAAGAAAGCATGTATTCAGCTTTGCCTGGAACATCTCTCCAGCAGTCATAAGTCTGCTTTGATCTTATAGTTTTCTATCTATTCTTTCTTTGAGTTATTTGTCTGTTAGTCTGAGGGTTGGAATATCTACAAGGAAGAAAAAACTGGACTGAGGCCACGAACAGTGTTAAATTATTTATTCATAATGAATCTTTGGTGAATAATTTTTATTCTTGCACGTATACCACACACATTCGCTTGGTATTTATTTTATTTTTATTTTATTCTGTTTGATAATCAATAATTTTATTCTTTTATTTTGCAGTCCTGTTTTATGTGTTCACATAACTACTGAATATCACTAGTTATGTCTTGCTGCTCAGTCCCTGAATTTTTTATAAGCTATCAAAGTGGTACTGTCATGATCCTGGGTGTTGGTGATGTGGTGGTGCTGACTCCTACCTGGAGTTCATGAGCTACTTGGCTGCCTCTCTCCACCAGTAGCTCGTCACCAGTATTCAGCGTGGTAGCTTTCAGGACTGGTGCAGACCATCACTCTCCACCAGATCGTCAGCTAAACCGTAGCGGTAAATCAGTCTTCATGTTTCGCTCATTCAAGTGTTTCCTTGTGTGTAATCTCCAGCTGCCTTCTCCTCGGGTTCATTCCTCACCTACCTCTGTACCTACCTGAATTTCTCTGAAACTGGCGTTTTGCTCCCGCTGCTGCCAAACTAAATTCACCTCCCAGTCACGACTGCACCTCCTGTGGAATAAATGGAAAACTTACCTGCCTGCTGTCCTGCTCTCCGTAATCATCCACAGCTCATCGAAATCATGAGTGGACAACCCACCTCACCTGCCGCTCACCTTACCGTCTTCCCCAGAGAATCTCCCGTCCCTCGATAATCTCTCTCGCCTGCCTGCCAAGTGAGTCATCTCCTTTCACTCTGTTGTTGCAAGACCCACCTAAAGCAATCATTTCTGGTAATAATACTTCTCTCTTCCCATTGCAGTGGAGCCTGTCCCTTCTTCAGTGCCTCACTTTATCTGCAACAATTCTTTTTTTTTAATAAAGTCAGTTTAAATTTGAACCCTTCGTGCACTGAGTATACTTTTGGGTTCATTCTTGCACAGGCCTCTCAGCCCTTTCTGACAGTATGTTCTGTCCACACATGGACCCAACACACCCAATTTGCTCTGCAATTAAGAAACAGGACGCAGTGCTTGGTGTACATGAGCAAGTGCTACAATACCTAGATCAACACTGTCAAGCCATTAGCGACACTCGGGACAAGATGTTTTCTGTTCTCCAAGAAATTCATGCCATCTTTATCTCCCACTTCAGCTCAGACAGCCCAGGCCTCCACAGCTTTCCCAGAAACCGTCTTCCTTCTGCACTCCCCTCAGGCCCCACTAACTCAGACCCTGCACCTCTGCTACGGCAGACCTCTAATCTGTGTCAGAGGAGTATCAAGATTATAGGAGATAGTAAAAACATGGCGCTGTCCTCTCTGGACAGGCTGCCGACCTTCTTCTTCCCTCCAGCCATTTATACAATCTGTCACAGCAGGAAAGGGAGGCAATGGAAAGTACATCCATGAGTCACTGCCTGCAGGAGTCACCTGCCCGTCCTCCTCTCCAGTAGGAGCTAAGGGGTTTTTTGTGGCAAAAAAAGATACAATCAGACCGTGTATAGAATATTGCAAGCTTAATGAAGTCAGAGTCAAAAATAAATAACCACTGCCTTTCATTAACTCTGCCTTTGAACCTCTCCACTGAGCTTCACAAAGCTTAAGCTTCACAATGCCAACCATCTCGTCCGCATCCGATAGGTCGACGAATAATAAACAGCTATTAATACCCCTCTCACACACTTTAACTACCTGTTCCCTTTGGACTCACCAATGCCCCAGCCTTCTTCCAGGCCTTAGTTAATGACATGTTAAGAAACTTCCTAAATGTATTTATCTACCTTGACAACATTTTGATGTATACACGGTTTGGATTTTTTCTGTTCCTGGTAGAACACCGTGTTTATGTCCGCAGTGTGTTGCAGTAGCTTTTGGAGAATCATCTCTACATGACGGCTAAGAAGTGGGAGTTTCACTCCCTAGCTGTCTCGTTTCTGGGCTACACAGACCCAGTCAAAATTGTGATGTCATTGATTGGCCCACCCCAACCTTACGGAAAATCTGACAACGCTTCCTCAGATTCGGCAGTGTCGCTGCTTCATCTGTAACTAAACAAGGTAGCCACACCACTCACTGAACTCACCTCACCTAAAGTTCCATTTGATTGGTCTGCAGAATCCAAAGTATCCTTTTCCAAACTAAACTGTTAAATGCTTGCCAGGCTTGTTGGTCTTTGTTTTTTGGACACTTTAACTTTAACTTTAACTGGATCCTGTCGCCCTAGTTCTAGAATCGTCAAACCCGATGCTCTTTCTCGCCTGTTCTCCGATGACACCTGCAAGTTGGAGTCTGAGTGGATCTTGCCCACCTCATGCACCATTGGCAGCCTAACTTGAGATACGGAGACTATGATCCAACAAGCCCTGCAAAATGATCCTGACCCTGGCTCAGGTCATCCTAACTGTCGTTAAGTTCCCTCCACAGTCCACTCCCCCATTATTCACTGGGAACACATGGCACGATTCACCTGCCACCCGTAGATAAGCAGAACTCTGTCTCTCCTTCTCGTGTGCTACTTCTAGCGGGACTCCTTAGAAAAGGATGTCAAGCACTATGTAGTGATGTGTACCACCTGTGCCAGAAGTACAATGCAAACACTACCAGCCACCGGATTGCTTCAGATGCTAGCTACTCCTCATCGTCTGTGGTCACGCATCTCCTTAGATTTCATCACTCGTCTGCCAGCTTGTAATGGTAAGACCATCTTCCTCTTTATGAGAGCATGAGGGTGATATGAGAGCATGAGGGTGGGAATGGATGTTTGTATCTGTGTGTGCCTGTATGTCTGTGTCTGTATGTCAGGTTGGGTATCAGATGCCACCTCTCTGAGGACAGCTCAGGCCCTCCAAGGTTTGGAGGCCTATCTCCCCCCACCACTTCCCCTGCCGGGGGCGGACTCCCTCAGACGTCGGTGCGTTGGTGGTTCTTTGTGTCCGGGGGTGGGCGTCCGGGTACACACCGGCTCACTCCTTGGCGGCTGCTTATCGGGGCCTGGAGCCTGGGGCTCGCTTGGGCCACTTCGGAGGTGGGGTGCCCCCGGCCTCTCGGCCTGGGGCTCGGTCACTCAGGCACAGCTGGCTGCCGGCGGAGCTCACGGGCACGTCACTGCAGCCCCCCCTGGCTTCTGCTCCGTGGCTGCTGGGTGACCCCTCATCTGGGACTCTCCTCAGCTCTTTCTGGGACAGTGGCGCGGCTGCCCCTCTGTTGGTCTTCCTTGGTCTCTTGTGTTCTGGGGGCCTCTGGATGTCTGGGGTTTTGATCTCCTCCATACCTGCTTCATGCCCTGGAGGACGGGGCAGTGGCCCCCCACACCCTCTAGCAGATCATTACATGAGGGAACCTTTTAAGAAAACAAGCGCGTCCATGCTCACAGGTGTACACACGGGTGATCACACACACAAACTACACCCTTTTTGGCTCCTACCTCAATGCACACTGTGCTGTCGATCTTACGTGCTGCACAATAATGTTTAATATTTAGTATTTACTGTCATATTCCCATATATCATTGTGATGTGGTTTATTGTATTACTCTCGTTTTCTTCTGCTTGTTTTCTTTTTTCTTTCTCAACAGGTGATCCAGGTGATCGATATATGTATTTTTTTTTTTTTTTTTTTTTTTTTTCTTTCTTCTGCTTATTCTGTTGGTTTTTGTTTTTTGCCCTTCTCCCCCGTCCCTCTTCTCAACTGTTTTTCTTCCCCTCTTTCTTTCTCCCTTTTCTTTCCCCCAGTCAAGTCTGTCCCGTATTCAGCAAGTGAAAATAAAATAAAGAATAAAAGGTGAATCAAATGGACCATTACGGCAAAGCTGGGATGGTCAATTTGGTAAAGAAAATCCGTTGGGCATCTTTCTTCGCCTTTAGACAATAATTCTGATGGCAAAAGAACCAAACGGGACAGGCAAAAAAGAAAAAAAAAAAAAAAAAAAAAAAAAAAAAAAAGGACTGGTGCAGACCATCACTCTCCACCAGATCGTCAGCTAAACCGTAGCGGTAAATCAGTCTTCATGTTTCGCTCATTCAAGTGTTTCCTTGTGTGTAATCTCCAGCTGCCTTCTCCTCGGGTTCATTCCTCACCTACCTCTGTACCTACCTGAATTTCTCTGAAACTGGCGTTTTGCTCCCGCTGCTGCCAAACTAAATTCACCTCCCAGTCACGACTGCACCTCCTGTGGAATAAATGGAAAACTTACCTGCCTGCTGTCCTGCTCTCCGTAATCATCCACAGCTCACCGAAATCGTGAGTGGACAACCCACCTCACCTGCCGCTCACCTTACCGTCTTCCCCAGAGAATCTCCCGTCCCTCGATAATCTCTCTCGCCTGCCTGCCAAGTGAGTCATCTCCTTTCACTCTGTTGTTGCAAGACCCACCTAAAGCAATCATTTCTGGTAATAATACTTCTCTCTTCCCATTGCAGTGGAGCCTGTCCCTTCTTCAGTGCCTCACTTTATCTGCAACAATTCTTTTTTTTTAATAAAGTCAGTTTAAATTTGAACCCTTCGTGCACTGAGTATACTTTTGGGTTCATTCTTGCACAGGCCTCTCAGCCCTTTCTGACAGTATGTTCTGTCCACACATGGACCCAACACACCCAATTTGCTCTGCAATTAAGAAACAGGACGCAGTGCTTGGTGTACATGAGCAAGTGCTACAATACCTAGATCAACACTGTCAAGCCATTAGCGACACTCGGGACAAGATGTTTTCTGTTCTCCAAGAAATTCATGCCATCTTTATCTCCCACTTCAGCTCAGACAGCCCAGGCCTCCACAGCTTTCCCAGAAACCGTCTTCCTTCTGCACTCCCCTCAGGCCCCACTAACTCAGACCCTGCACCTCTGCTACGGCAGACCTCTAATCTGTGTCAGAGGAGTATCAAGATTATAGGAGATAGTAAAAACATGGCGCTGTCCTCTCTGGACAGGCTGCCGACCTTCTTCTTCCCTCCAGCCATTTATACAATCTGTCACAGCAGGAAAGGGAGGCAATGGAAAGTACATCCATGAGTCACTGCCTGCAGGAGTCACCTGCCCGTCCTCCTCTCCAGTAGGAGCTAAGGGGTTTTTTGTGGCAAAAAAAGATACAATCAGACCGTGTATAGAATATTGCAAGCTTAATGAAGTCAGAGTCAAAAATAAATAACCACTGCCTTTCATTAACTCTGCCTTTGAACCTCTCCACTGAGCTTCACAAAGCTTAAGCTTCACAATGCCAACCATCTCGTCCGCATCCGATAGGTCGACGAATAATAAACAGCTATTAATACCCCTCTCACACACTTTAACTACCTGTTCCCTTTGGACTCACCAATGCCCCAGCCTTCTTCCAGGCCTTAGTTAATGACATGTTAAGAAACTTCCTAAATGTATTTATCTACCTTGACAACATTTTGATGTATACACGGTTTGGATTTTTTCTGTTCCTGGTAGAACACCGTGTTTATGTCCGCAGTGTGTTGCAGTAGCTTTTGGAGAATCATCTCTACATGACGGCTAAGAAGTGGGAGTTTCACTCCCTAGCTGTCTCGTTTCTGGGCTACACAGACCCAGTCAAAATTGTGATGTCATTGATTGGCCCACCCCAACCTTACGGAAAATCTGACAACGCTTCCTCAGATTCGGCAGTGTCGCTGCTTCATCTGTAACTAAACAAGGTAGCCACACCACTCACTGAACTCACCTCACCTAAAGTTCCATTTGATTGGTCTGCAGAATCCAAAGTATCCTTTTCCAAACTAAACTGTTAAATGCTTGCCAGGCTTGTTGGTCTTTGTTTTTTGGACACTTTAACTTTAACTTTAACTGGATCCTGTCGCCCTAGTTCTAGAATCGTCAAACCCGATGCTCTTTCTCGCCTGTTCTCCGATGACACCTGCAAGTTGGAGTCTGAGTGGATCTTGCCCACCTCATGCACCATTGGCAGCCTAACTTGAGATACGGAGACTATGATCCAACAAGCCCTGCAAAATGATCCTGACCCTGGCTCAGGTCATCCTAACTGTCGTTAAGTTCCCTCCACAGTCCACTCCCCCATTATTCACTGGGAACACATGGCACGATTCACCTGCCACCCGTAGATAAGCAGAACTCTGTCTCTCCTTCTCGTGTGCTACTTCTAGCGGGACTCCTTAGAAAAGGATGTCAAGCACTATGTAGTGATGTGTACCACCTGTGCCAGAAGTACAATGCAAACACTACCAGCCACCGGATTGCTTCAGATGCTAGCTACTCCTCATCGTCTGTGGTCACGCATCTCCTTAGATTTCATCACTCGTCTGCCAGCTTGTAATGGTAAGACCATCTTCCTCTTAATCATTGACAGGTTCTCAAAAGCAACCAAGTTTGTTGCCCTTAATAAATTTTCTATCACTTCAGAGATTGCAAAAATCCTGGCTGACCATGTTTTCAAGTTGTACAGGCATACCCATAGAAATTGTGTGTGAGAGAGGTCCCCAGTTTGTCTCCAGGCTTGGGAGACAAACTGGGGTTTGTTGTCTGAGGTCAGGTTTCCATCTGCAGACTAATGGACAGACGGAAAGGCTGAATCACTTGAAGACACCCTGCACTGCATCATGGCCCAAAATCCAGCTCACTCTGTGAGCAGGCGAGGGAATCAGCCTGGACCATCGGCGCCCCATGCCCCATGCCCCGGCCCAGCGACGGGGAAGTGTCCACTCTGGTAGTCGCCGGCGCATCCAGCAGTGCCGGTTGACAAGATGGATCCGGGGGCTGTCCGCGCCTCAGGCAGCAGCCCCAGAGCTGGTCCAGGGGCCACCCATGTGGCAAGCAGCGGCGGCGCAGCAGGCGTGGAAGTGAGCCGGAGCAACATACCAGCCTCTGTTGGAAGAGAGGTCAGACCGGACAGTACGCCGCCCTCGGGCGTGTAAGGACCCTCGCGCACCTCGACCTCCGTCTCCAGCTTGGCAGGTCCCGCTGGCACGCCAGCCTCCAGCTCACCCCCAGCCAGTCCGTCCTGCGCACTGTCCACCTTATAATAATCACACGGTTGCTGTAACAGTACATTCAACGGCTGCAGCTCTCCTGCTGCCAGCCATACATATCACCACCAAAAACAACAACAACACAAGCAGAGCACAGGCCGGCAAGGCGTGATTGTGGATGCCATGCAGGTGAGTCCATGTCCGCCACAATAATAAAGTATTTTCTATTTAATTATAGACTTTGTCCTAATTATGTCCTAAGTTTTAACTATTTAATAATAAAAAAGGAAACATCACAAAAAACACTTAAGGTCATGAAAATTAATTGCAATTTAGCAATTCAATGACGCATCCACCTTATTTATTGACAAGTATCGGTATCGGCGATTTAAGTATGCAGTATTACACATCACTAATGATAGACTGATCTCAGCTTTTCAGCAGAACTTCAGTAAATTACAGTTCCACCACATTTATACGAATGGTATACATCACTTAGTTTGCCTTAACTGGCAAAATAACTACCACAGAAGACTCCCATGAGGCACTCAGCCCACAATACTGGAAATGTGACAAGTGGAATCACACACTCGTTCACACAGGCACCACATACAGCAGGGGTGTCAAACAAACGGTCCACAGGCCAGAGCCAACCCACTAAAGGTTTTACTCAGGTCCACTGGATGACTTGAGAACATGAATTCCCTTTATTTTGCATGCGAAAGCATTGTGCTGCAAATTGTTAACCTGTTGACATCCACCAGATCACCAGCAGCCAATCTAGATGGGATCATCATAGGACAGAGTACTTTTCCCCTGCTTTGGAAAGACAGAAACTGTAATGTCAAAATGAACGTGTGAGGCTTAATTTAAACTGCAACATTTTCTTGTTTCTTAAAATGGATTTCTTTAGACTTTTTTTTTCTTCAAAACAACACTCAATCCAAGCCCTAAATGTGCTTTTACAAACTGCACAAGTTTAAAGACTGACTGCTATATGACACACACATGCAGATAGAGATAAACAGATAGAAACAAAGGATCCAGCGAGCAGGAGGCAAGGAACAAAACATGGAAACAATACATTGTTAGGATGCCTGGGTCATTGACCCAGGGTTTTTGAGTTTATTATATTATTTATAATTTCTAGTCTTTGGGTTTTCGTTGGAGTCATGTCTTATGGTTTGTCTCTGTGTAATCCTTAGTTGCTGTCTCCCCTGTCCGCTATATCCCCGTGTCCAGTCAGTGTCTGTCTGTCCTGGTCCCACATCTCTGTTCCCTCTGTTGCAGTGCCTGCATGTGAGTCTGTGTCTTTTGTTCAGTCTGTGTTATGTGTATCCTGTTTTACTTTGAAGGTCTCTGTCTTATCTCAGTGTGTTCAGTTTACGCTTCCTTGTCTCGTCAGTTCTGATTTGCCCCAGCTGTGTTTCCCTCCTGTTGTCCATTCCCTGATTGCTCCTCTATGTATTTAAGCCCTGTGTTTCAGTTTGTCATTGTCGCGATCTACCGTTTATCTAGCTGTGTGTTCTGTCCGTGTAAGTTATTTTTTTGGATACGCAGTTTTGTTACTTTTTTGAGTTTAACATTAAAGCTGTTTTGAGTTACTTTCTGTCTCCGGAGTCTGCACTTTGGGTCCTTCTCCTGCCTGCACACAGCCGTTCCCTAACAGAAGATCGCGACCATTACATGGACCCAGCAGACAGTGAGCTGTATGAGCGTCAGGAGGCAGCCATCGCCCAGCTGGAGGAGGAGCTCCGCTGGAAGCCGTGGCGCGCTCCGGATTTTGAGCACATATTCCGCGGAACTCGGCTGGCTTTTGGAGGTCCCCGAAGTTGCCAAAAGCCTCCGCCTGCTGCCCCGCGCACACCCAAGCCTCGGCCGCTTCAGGTGGGAGTGCTCCGTTTTTCTTCGGATGCTCACGCTCTAGCCTCTGCATTGCCGTCCCGCACGTCAGAGGCTCAGCTGTATGCCCCGTCAGCTTCCTCACCTCAGAGGAAGCGACGCTCACGCCGCCGTCACTTTTCACCTGCTGAGCAACTCCCACTGGTGAGTTATAATGACTGCTTTTCACACATCCCACCTGAAACCATAACTGAAAAGGACAATAAACTCACTCCAGACACTGTTGGAGTCTCCCTTTTGGATGATGACATAGACTGGGAAAAGCCTTTTCGTTTTGCTCCCTCTGAACAGGGAGAAGCCAAAGATAATAAGCACTCGCCAAAGGCTGTTAAAGGAAAGACTGTGAGCAATCGTAGCAGGTCTAACACACACAGTTCAAGTCCTGGCAGTTCTGGTTTTGTCAAGTCTGGTCCAGTCATCCCCAAGTCAGTTCACTCTAAGACTGTTAACCCAAGGACTCTAAAAACTGCTAAAACAAAGACTGTAAAACATGGTGGAAGAGATGCAAAATTCATTTTTGATAGGTCTGTTTTTGTTGACCCAGTATATATTAACTCTGAGCCTGCCCGTTTTAAGACTGTTTTTTCTGAGCCACCTCCTCTGCCCCCTTGTGTTACTGCTCCCAGGGCAGCTCGGACCCAGCATACCCCTGCACCCGTATCAGTTCCTCGGGTGAGGGAGGCTGAGGTCCAGCTCGTCTGTGCTCCGGTTCCCAGGCCGGCTGAGGCTCTGCCAGTCCCTGCACCCGTACCAGCTCCTCGGGTGGGGACAGCAGCTGCCCAGCTGTCGCCGCTACCTGTCCCGGTTCCCAGGGTGAGGCCAGCTGGGACACAGCCCACCTCTGCACCCGTACCTACTCCTCGGGTGGGAGCGGCTCGTGTCCGGCGGGTGTCTGCACCCATTCCTGTGTCTGCTGGAGGCTCAGGCGAGCCTATCCAGCCCCTGTCCTTGTGTTCTGGAGTCTCGGAGTTAAGTCAGCAACCATCATCACCACCATCACTACTGCATGCATTTCAGTCCATAGCTCAGTCATTAGCTCTGTTAGCAGCCCAGTCCATAGTTCATTTTCCTGTGTTTCCGTTAGCTCAGCCCTTTGCCCACTGTGCAGTTCAGCCATCTCCCCAGTGTTCAGCTCCGCCATTTGTTCCACCACCCGCTCAGTCTTCTGTTCAGCCAGTAGTCTCTGTCCCTACTGGTCCTGCTTCGGCGTCAGCTGGAGGGTCCGAGGGGCCCGTCCAGCCTCCTGCTTCCGCTGGAGGGTCCGAGGGACCGCTTCAGCCGCCTGTTCCCGCTGGAGGGTCCGAGGGGCCCGTCCAGCCTCCTCTTCCCGCTGGAGGGTCCGAGGGACCGCTTCAGCCGCCTGTTCCCGCTGGAGGGTCCGAGGGGCCCGTCCAGCCTCCTGCCTCCGCTGGAGGGTCCGAGGGACCGCTTCAGCCGCCTGTTTCCGCTGGAGGGTCCGAGGGACCGCTTCAGCCGCCTGTTCCCGCTGGAGGGTCCGAGGGGCCCGTCCAGCCTCCTGTTCCCGCTGGAGGGTCCGAGGGACCGCTTCAGCCGCCTGTTCCCGCTGGAGGGTCCGAGGGGCCCGTCCAGCCTCCTGCCTCCGCTGGAGGGTCCGAGGGACCGCTTCAGCCGCCTGTTTCCGCTGGAGGGTCCGAGGGGCCCGTCCAGCCTCCTGCCTCCGCTGGAGGGTCCGAGGGACCGCTTCAGCTGCCTGTTCCCGCTGGAGGGTCCGAGGGACCGCTTCAGCTGCCTGTTCCCGCTGGAGGGTCCGAGGGACTGCTTCAGCTGCCTGTTCCCGCTGGAGGGTCCGAGGGGCCCGTCCAGCCTCCTGTTCCCGCTGGAGGGTCCGAGGGACCGCTTCAGCCGCCTGTTCCCGCTGGAGGGTCCGAGGGGCCCGTCCAGCGACCTGCGTCGCCTGCAGCGCCACCACCTGCGGCTCCCACGCCGTTCCCTGCAGCTTCGCCCTCGCCTGGTCCGGCCTCCGAGTCTCCGCCCTCGCCTGGTCCGGCCTCCGAGTCTTCGCCCTTGCCTGGTCCAGGTTCAGCTTCAGCCTCTGCGTCGCCTGGTCCGGCCTCCGTGTCTTCGCCCTCGGCGCCGCCTGGTCCTGCCTCACTCCGTCTATCTTCGTCTGCGCCTGAGGTCCCCATGCCATCAGGTCCAGTCCGGCCTGCCCGTCCTGCTCGTCCTGCTCGTCCTGTCCGGCCTGTCCGGCCTGTCCGGCCTGTTCGTCCTGCCCGTCCTGCACGTCCTGTCCGTCCTGCACGGCCTGTCCGGCCTGTTCGTCCTGCACGTCCTGTCCGGCCTGTTCGTCCTGCACGTCCTGTCCGGCCTGTTCGGCCACTTTCCGGGCCGATGACTGGACGTCATTGCCGTCGCGGACGGCCTCCTGACCTGCTCCGTCGCCGCCGGTGCCTCCCGCCCGGACGGCCTCCTGACCTGCTCCGTCGCCGCCGGTGCCTCCCGCCTGCCCGGCCCCCTGAACTGTCCTCTTGGCTCTGGGGCCGCCTGCCTCCGGGCCGCCCCCCTGAACTGCCCGGGTTTGGACTGTTGTGCCGTCAGCCTCCGGGCCGGCCTCCTGAACCTTTTCGAGACTGGTACCTGGGCCTCTGCGCCTTTCATGGGCTTTTTGTCTGTTTTCTTTTGGACTGTTGCTGGGCCGCAGTGCTGTTGTTTTGTTCTGTTTTGGGCTTTTGCTCCCTGTATTTTTTGTCTCTGGCTCCGTGTGTTTGTTTCACTTCGGTCCCTCCGTCCTGGTCCCCCGCCGCCCACCCTGGTTGGGTTGTTTTTTGTTTTGGTGTTTCGGGTTGGGCTGTCTGGGAGCCAGCCCTTTAGGGGGGGATACTGTTAGGATGCCTGGGTCGTTGACCCAGGGTTTTTGAGTTTAGAAATTATAAATAATATAATAGTCTTTGGGTTTTCGTTGGAGTCATGTCTTATGGTTTGTCTCTGTGTAATCCTTAGTTGCTGTCTCCCCTGTCCGCTATATCCCCGTGTCCAGTCAGTGTCTGTCTGTCCTGGTCCCACATCTCTGTTCCCTCTGTTGCAGTGCCTGCATGTGAGTCTGTGTCTTTTGTTCAGTCTGTGTTATGTGTATCCTGTTTTACTTTGAAGGTCTCTGTCTTATCTCAGTGTGTTCAGTTTACGCTTCCTTGTCTCGTCAGTTCTGATTTGCCCCAGCTGTGTTTCCCTCCTGTTGTCCATTCCCTGATTGCTCCTCTATGTATTTAAGCCCTGTGTTTCAGTTTGTCATTGTCGCGATCTACCGTTTATCTAGCTGTGTGTTCTGTCCGTGTAAGTTATTTTTTGGATACGCAGTTTTGTTACTTTTTTGAGTTTAACATTAAAGCTGTTTTGAGTTACTTTCTGTCTCCGGAGTCTGCACTTTGGGTCCTTCTCCTGCCTGCACACAGCCGTTCCCTAACATACATGACATTGTGTGTCTGAGTTATTCAGCATAAGTTGGAGTTTTTATTCAGATCCAAGGAGGAAAAGTCTTTCTTAGACAGATTCCAATATCCAGTTCCAATATAAAGCATGTGTTTTCAATGTCATGTAGCATTTTATAGGTCAGCAATATCATCTCATCATGTGTTCCTGTCCGAAACCTCGGACAGGGGGATTTGCATAGTCTGAATATTTTTCTATCCTCTCTGTCTCCCTTGAACAATGGCCTGAACAAAGCAATATTGCATCCTGTGTGAAGACCTCAAAACCCTGACCTAAGATAAGTTGCAGGTGACCAACTTTCATGATGTTAGATTAAATCATTCAATGTTCTGAATCATCTTCCATATTTAAATGTTCTCACTGACATTAAGACATTACCTATGGCCTGCCGTACCACACCAAGGAACCATGTTGTCACGGGTTTGCGAACCAGTATTTGTGTTTCAGACTCTGGAATTATATTCTTTGATTATTATTGTTCATGGTTTTGGTTTTTAGTTCTCAGTGATCTTCGTTCTCCCTCCTTTTGTGTTTACCTCAGCTTGTGTTTAGTCTCTGTGTGTTCTCTGGGCTGTTCCTGTGATCCTTGTTGAGTTACATGTGTCTCTGTGTTCATTCATCTCCTGAGTCTCCCCAGCCAGCCGTGTCTCCTTGTTAAGTCTGCATCTCTGTGTATATTCATGTATTTCCTGTTTTACTTTGATAGTTCCTTTTCCTGTGTTCAGTGTATTCAGTTTTGCTTCCTCCCGGGCTTGTTGTGTCATATTAGTCCCAGCTGTGTTTCCCCCCTGTTTCCCATTCCCTCATTACTCCCTTCTGTATTTAAGCCCTGCGTTTTCCTCTGTCCGTTGTTGCGTCATTAGCTTTCATGTACCCTCACAGTGCTGTGTTTCTCCCTTTGTGTTCCTGGCTCATTTTTAGTTTTCAGTTCCTGGTTTGTTTTCTAGTTTCTAGTTTCCAGTTTGGTTTTGTATGTGATGTTAGAATTTTTTTTCTAGTGAATAAAGCTGCTGTTTTGAGTTTAATTCCTCCCCGTGTATGAGTCCTGTGTTTGGGTCCTACTTCCTGCCTGCCACACAGCACAGCCATGACACATGTAGACTCTTCTTTGATTTACGAAACAATAGTAGACTGACTCCATGTGTAATAATTGAGTAAAATTGTTGAGGTTGCACTTCTTTTTCTTCAGAGATCTGTTTTAAACTAGTTGGGCAATGGCTTTTTCTTAAAGTGTGCAGATAAAGCCAATGTGAGTGTCCAGGTGAACTCCAGGACTCAGTGTCATCCTTAATAGTGTTGTTAAAGTCAAACCCACAGTATGGAAAAAATTCCAGTCCAGCCCTCACTTTGCTCGAGCATTCTCATGGAGGTTCTGCCACTTTAGGTGCCACTTCAAAGCAACTACTTGTCACTGGCACTGTATTATAAAGCCCTCCAGCACAGGCTCTGCACCAATGCAAGTTTATTAACCACACTCTGTGATGGTGAAGCACCTTCTGACATGGAGGAAAGTCCATACACTTAAAATATGAGTTCCGTTTATTCCGATTATTTCACAGCCTTTCCAGTAATAAATTAAATCGAGAAGTGTCTCAACCTTTTTTAAAATATATATATATATATATATATATATATATATATAGATATAGATATAGTGGGGCAAAAAAGTATTTAGTCAGCCACCGATTGTGCAAGTTCCCCCACTTAAAATGATGACAGAGGTCAGTAATTTGCACCAGAGGTACACTTCAACTGTGAGAGACAGAATGTGAAAAAAAAATCCATGAATTCACATGGTAGGATTTGTAAAGAATTTATTCGTAAATCAGGGTGGAAAATAAGTATTTGGTCAATAACAAAAATACAACTCAATACTTTGTAACATAACCTTTGTTGGCAATAACAGAGGTCAAACGTTTACTATAGGTCTTTACCAGGTTTGCACACACAGTAGCTGGTATTTTGGCCCATTCCTCCATGCAGATCTTCTCAAGAGCAGTGATGTTTTGGGGCTGTCGCAGAGCAACACGGACTTTCAACTCCCGCCACAGATTTTCTATGGGGTTGAGGTCTGGAGACTGGCTAGGCCACTCCAGGACTTTCAAATGCTTCTTACGGAGCCACTCCTTTGTTGCCCGGGCGGTGTGTTTTGGATCATTGTCATGTTGGAAGACCCAGCCTTGTTTCATCTTCAAAGTTCTCACTGATGGAAGGAGGTTTTGGCTCAAAATCTCACGATACTTGGCCCCATTCATTCTGTCCTTAACACGGATCAGTCGTCCTGTCCCCTTGGAAGAAAAACAGCCCCATAGCATGATGTTTCCACCCCCATGCTTCACAGTAGGTACGGTGTTCTTGGGATGCAACTCAGTATTCTTCTTCCTCCAAACACGACGAGTTGAGTTTATACCAAAAAGTTCTACTTTGGTTTCATCTGACCACATGACATTCTCCCAATCCTCTGCTGTATCATCCATGTGCTCTCTGGCAAACTTCAGACGGGCCTGGACATGCACTGGCTTCAGCAGCGGAACACGTCTGGCACTGCGGGATTTGATTCCCTGCCGTTGTAGTGTGTTACTGATGGTGACCTTTGTTACTTTGGTCCCAGCTCTCTGCAGGTCATTCACCAGGTCCCCCCGTGTGGTTCTGGGATCTTTGCTCACCGTTCTCATGATCATTTTGACCCCACGGGATGAGATCTTGCGTGGAGCCCCAGATCGAGGGAGATTATCAGTGGTCTTGTATGTCTTCCATTTTCTGATGATTGCTCCCACAGTTGATTTTTTCACACCAAGCTGCTTGCCTATTGTAGATTCACTCTTCCCAGTCTGGTGCAGGTCTACAATTCTTTTCCTGGTGTCCTTCGAAAGCTCTTTGGTCTTGGCCATGGCGGAGTTTGGAGTCTGACTGGTTGAGGCTGTGGACAGGTGTCTTTTATACAGATGATGAGGTCAAACAGGTGCCATTCATACAGGTAACGAGTGGGGGACAGAAAAGCTTCTTACAGAAGACGTTACAGGTCTGTGAGAGCCAGGGATTTTCCTTGTTTGAGGTGACCAAATACTTATTTTCCACCCTGATTTACGAATAAATTCTTTACAAATCCTACCATGTGAATTCATGGATTTTTTTTTCACATTCTGTCTCTCACAGTTGAAGTGTACCTCTGGTGCAAATTACTGACCTCTGTCATCATTTTAAGTGGGGGAACTTGCACAATCGGTGGCTGACTAAATACTTTTTTGCCCCACTGTGTATATATATATATATATATATATATATATAATCTCATAAGTTATTGAGTTACAATGAACAAGAAAGAACAGAGGAATTAAGATGGGAACATTTCAGAAATGTTGTTAATGAATAAATTAAACAGAAATAGAATAGTTTGATATCTAATAAAACATTTAGATGATTTTACTCTATCCTTTAGAGAAGTATAGATAGCAATAGAGGCTTATTGGTAAGTGTCTGTTTCCCAAGAAAGGACAGAAGAGGGTATATCCCAAAGCTTGCTGCTGTATTTGTATCCATCCATTCATCCACCCATCCGTCTTCTGCTGCTTATCTTGATCTGGATCATGGGCCAGCGTTCAAACCAGAGATGTTCCCCTGCCACCTCATGCAGCTCTTCTCTCATTCCCAAGCCATCTAAGAAATTTCATCTCTGCAACATCTCTGGGGCCTGCTCCATGTTCCAGTTGGTCATGCTCACCTTGGAGGTGTCCATGAACCAATCTCAAAACTAAACAAAAAAACCCCAAAAAACCCTTCAGGTGGCCTACCTCAGCTGCAGTGGCTGCGACAGTGTCGCGGCTCTGGCGGCCTGCCATGGGTCCACTGGCGGTGGCGCTGCAGCTCCGGCAGGTGGCCATGGGTCCGGCAGCAGCGGCGAAACAGTTCTGGGGGCCTGCCACGGGTTCGGTGGCGGCAGTGTTGCAGCTCCGGCAGGCTGCCACGGATCCAGTGGCGGCGGCGGCGCATCTCCGGTGAGCCACGTGTAGCATGGCCCATGATCTATGGCGTGCTGGCCGTGGTGGCCGTGCTGGATGCACTGGTCCCTCCAACTCACAGACCTCTTCTGTGGGCAGCGCGGGCTCTTCCAACTCGCTGAGCTCTTCCCGCGGGCTCCTCCGACTCACAGACCTCTTCTGCGGGCAGCACTGGCTCCTCCGGCCCGCTGAGCTCTTCCATGGGCAGTGCGGGCTCCTCCAGCTTGCTAAACTCCTCCGCGGGGAGCGCGCTCCTCTGGCTTGCTGAGCTTCTCCAGCTCAGGCTGAGCACTTCCGGGTGGCGCCATAGCAGCAGGTGGTGGAGAAGATGGCAGAGTGGTGGCTGCAGGCAGACGAGACGATGGTGGCACATCCGCTGCAGATGGTGAAGCAGCGAGTGGTGTGGAGACCTCTGACTGAGGTAATGTTACCTGCGCTAACAGCTGGCTTACAGCAGCGTCAGCGGCGTCACCGTCCACTGCAAACACAAAAACAGATGGTGTGGGAAGTAAAAAATTGTCCTTATTACTCACCACAGCCGGCTGTAGATCCGGCTGCGGTGAGGAGCCGGATTCCCGCAATGTCGTTTCCGTGTAGGTGATGGGGCTGGCGTGTCAGGCTGTGAATCTACCGGCTGTCCAGGCCAGTGAGCAGCCTGAGTTGGAGAGTGGAGGTGGAGGGTGGAGAGCAGGAAGTCCACGACGACTGGGTTGAGAGAGTCCACCAGCCAGGGAAAATTAAGAAGCGTTTCCTGCAGCTGCCTCTCCACGGCGCTACGCAACACTTCCTCGGACTTCTCCCACCACAAGTCACACAGTTTCTAAACTTTATTAGTCACCTCCCTCTCCTTAGCCTCTCCATTGAGTCTGCTGGATCCATGTCTGGCGGGACCATTCTGTCACGGTTTGCCAGGGCAAGCCGTGGGGATGTGAGGAAGGAGGACCCAAATGCTGGACTCTTTAGAGAAGACAGTGCGTTTATTTACAGTGAGGTAAATAACAGATGCACAATAAATCCCTGTTGCTCTCTAGACTCCCGTGTGTGTGTCTCACTCCAACGTCCGTGCTCGTGCTCTCCACTGTCGTGTTTCTGCACACCCTGTGCGTGCTGTCCTTCTTGTTCCACGTTCCTCCTGCAGGAAAACAACAGAAGCAGCCGTCAACCACTGACCCCCACGGGCATACACAATCCGCACTACTGTATACTGACACACACGGACTTGGCGTTTAACTCAATGATCCCACGTTGGTGGGAGCTCCATCAGTCTCTTAAATAGCTCCCCCGACGAGCCTGATCAGCAGCAGGTGTGTGGCAATGGTCTTGAGGTGTGGCCCGCTTTCTAGCAGGGCCACACCCACCCACCAGCAGCTGCACATACACACACATACACACACACCTGCCTACATACAAATGTGGACACAGAACAGTAGCACAGTATCACATATAACACATATAATTCGTAACTGGGTAACATTTCTGAATAGATCTCGTGATCTCGTGAGTGCCCTGGCAGAGTACAACACCCACCAAGAACAAGTATAACTTATTGCCGGGAATGCAAACCAAACTCTCACTGCAGTTGTGTAGGAACTGTCAACGTGACTGATCCCCAACTCGTGGAGCACCCACAACAGGACACCCTGGTTTCCCTTGCACCCTTGAATACCCTCAAGAGGATACAGTCCTCTTTTCTATTCTTCTATTCTCATTTAATAAAGAAACCCTTCTGCAGCTGCAAGTGTGACTCCACACAAAGCTACACTCATTTGTCACACTCATTGTGGAGAATGGACTGGAATTGGGCTAGTGTCTGCATGATAAAGAGAAAGATGAAGGTGAGCCACTTCAGTGGGTTTGTCACCGTCCACATTTTATTTAGTGAATGATCTCATTCATTAGCACAAACTGAAGTCAGAAAAAGCTGAATGCACTGTACATACACAAAGATTTTGTTCTTATAAATGAATGCTTCAAACACACCGCCTCAAACTTGAGCTCCGTTAAGAATTAAAATATTTCTATTTCTCTCAGAGTTCTCAGCGTTCAGCTTTATATTCTCCATAATGTTTTTCACAGTAGCATTTCAGATAGTTTGATCGGCTTGTGCCTCTGTGCTCAGACTCAGGCCATTACTGCTGACATTTCACTCTTGGACTTATGTTTCTTTTATGGGAGCAGAAACTGGTGATGAGGATTTCCTCACACTGAGGCTTTATGTCTACCATTAAGACTCACTGTAGAAATCAGGAACATTATGATTCGCATATGAACGCTTTTTATTCTCATCTTGTTTAATATTCAGCTCTGTTGCAATTATGTGTTATATACAAATATTGGACAGAGCGTATATCTCCTTGAGGTACATTTTTGATTTGTTTTCTGATTTTTTTGCAATAATTGAAATGACTGAGTCTTCCCTCCCGGTCGAAGATGCCCAGGAAGAAAGTCTGCAGTGTGCTACCTCCCAAATGACTCCGACATGCTGCAAAAACACAATTTTCTAATCTGCAGGAGACCTGTAACACCAGTCCAACGATGGCTGACAGAGCTTTTGATTAGTCTGTGTTTGTGGGTTTGATCCTCCTGATTCTCTGCAGCGAGGCAGCAACACATCAACACATCCAGCCTGTTCTGATTCTCCACCAGGAAAGGTGTGAAATGGCAGGTTGTGATTGTGTGTGTATGTGTGTTTGTGGGGGCGTGCTCTGGCCTTTTCCCCTCCTCTCCCACGTCCTCCAGCTCTGCCGCAGCATTAGCATGCAAACAGCAGCTGCAGCACTGCACCCCATCGCTCACTTCAAACAGCAGCCCAACCTCAGCTCCCACACGCACACACAAACACACACGCTTAGACACACACACACGCACACACGCACACTCTGACCATGTAGTACAGTTCATATATCACAACAGCAGACGAAATAGCACTTTGTACATGTCAATGAGATGTATTCATTTGACATTCAACCCACGCAGTCAGTGACACACGCACACAGTTACCAACCCACACAGAGGAAGCACTGCACACGCACACAGTCTGCTTCTCTGCAGAACCAGTTCAGCTGTTCAGGATGTTTTCTTGATTCTTCACTTTCTTCCCAAAGTACAAATTCAAACAGTCTGAGTGCAGAGCTAGATTTAAACTTGTGCATTAGGAGGTAACAGCACAGAGGCAGATCCCAGGAGCCTCTGGAGCTACACCACAACTGTCACCGCAGCCGACATATACCTCTGCAAAAATGTAACTCATGCAGAAGCTATAGAAACTAGACTAAAATGAACATAAGTCTTGACTACTTATCTGAGTCTACACACTGGGTCTACATTGATCGATCATGTAGAGTCTCAAAGCACAGTTATCTGCATGCTGAGAACAACGAGAAGGAACATATATGTAACATAGCAAGTTTAGCTCTCCTTCAGACTCTTGTATGAATCCAGACAGCAAACCTGCTCCCAAACCAACACCCACAAAGCTCACAATTATCCCTAAGCTCAGTGTGCACCCAACCCACTAATAAAAGACTGGACTAATAATGGCTCAGAGCAGCTGATGAACAGTATAGGTAAAGGTTTAGTGTTGCAGGGTTTAGTAGATTCACAGAAGCGCCAAAAGAAGTCCCATAATTATAAAAGATTTATATGTGCTCACTGCAGAGGTTTTCTGTGTGCTTTATTTACAAGGGCGCCTGTTTGAGCACAACGGTAGTTTTCATGCCTTCCTATCACCTGTATCTACTTGGGGTAACCCTTTATTCTCTTTCCTGAACTGAAGAGTTTCTATGACACTTCAGGTCTGCTTCAAGAACAAAATGACTGTGTGTGGATTGGAAGTTAATGAGGGTGATCTCTGCCTATACAGCTTGGTAGAAATTATCTTGGAAAAACCCCTTAACCAAAATAATAAAAAACAAAACACTTTCCTGTTGAGCTTATAGGCTCAGTCACATCGACTAGTCATAAAACTTCAACTCCATTTTGTAAATTTTGGTGATTCTCAGCTTCAAAAAGGACGATTATCAAGGATATCCTCATTGGTCAGTGGCTGTTGGCTAAAGTCAATCAGTTAATGCTGACTGGCTGATCAGTGATCAGCCAGTCAGCATTAACTGTTAGTCACATGCACACTTCACTTGTCACATCCAGTTTTAAAGCACCAAGATGGCGAAAATGCTCATCTTGACGCTTTATAACAGGACTTCTTGAACCAATGGCTGATTTCATGTTAACTACCTCCTATCTTTCATAGTGTCTATGGTTTCCTGCAGGCTAAACATGGTAGTCTAGGTGTCCCTCTCCCCGGCAACATTTTCCATTTCCTCCTGTAAGATCCCAAAAATCTCATAGTATTCATACTACGAGGAAATGCCTGGAATAACTCTAATGAAAAGTGTAGAGCAGGCATCCTGATTCGAGCCATCTCCTCCTTTTGATGTTAAGGGGCAGTGGCTGTACTCTGTACTCTCCTCATCCTGTCTGTCATGGAATATTCCGGCCAAGCACAGTGGAGTTTTATCCCACATTACTTGTACAAATACAGTCACAAAAGCGTTTTTGGAAAAATCATAAATAATTACAAAAGCAAAGTTACAGGAACATATTTTCAGAACATACCAGGAGTCTCATTATGACAGTGAAGTTGAATGATGCAGCTCTGGCTGACCACACACATCTTTCCTCTATTTCTGGTTGTCAGCAGCATCAGGACAGTCTTTGAGAGAATATCACCTGATTGGCTTTCTCAACCTGACATTTTTGTAGACATTTTTTAACTCTCACAGATGTGGCTTTGCCTCTGCTTGTTTCTCCTAGCATCAGCAATCTAGTTCTTTCAGCTGAGTTCTAAAAAAAAAAGCAATCCATTATTTCCACCTGAGCACCTCACCCTCAGACTTGGAGGTGCGTAATCAGCAATTACACTAGAATCTAATGAGAAGAGCAAGAACATTATGACCCCACGCAGATTAAATAAACAACTCCAATAATGTCAATGCCACATTCAAAGGTCTAGGATGTATTTAGGTGAATTCTGCTGCTGAGGTTACACGATGCTGCTTCAAATGTCTCAAAATTTGGAACTGGCTCAAAAAGAAGGTGGAGAACAATTTAAACAAAAGTCAAACATGTAATGAGGCTAATGCTATTGCTATAGTTCCCGGGGTTTACAGGCTTCTTTTGGAAAATCTACATAAAATGCAAGATGTTAATGACATGTGAGGTCTAGCAGTGATTTCAGTCTCTCTGCTCAAAGCAGTCCTCCTGTCAGCAGCAGAGAGGGCAGCAGGAGGACAAACCGTCTTCATCAGCCTGAGTTAAACATAGCAAACCTCACTTGAACCTGCCAGCAAGGATCTAAGCCTCAAACCTGAACAGTCTCTTAAATAAAACTCTTTCTGTGGGTAGACGTGCAGATTAGCTAGCTCATTTTGCACGTCACAGCCGTCCCTGGAGAGCCTCCCAAGCTAGCAGGATAAGCCCTGTAATAACGCAACCAAAGCAAGTCTTCATAATGTAAAATCAATGGATTCATGTGTGGGTGACCTCAGAACTGATCTGAGCTTCAACACAGATGGTAATTTCTAATTACACATTCCCAACACTTGGGAGGTTGGTGGGAATGAGAGCAGAGAGCATTAATTAACAAACTGGATGCTACTCTTCAATGAAAACAGGTCCTGAGCTGCAGAAAAGACAGAGTTCACTGAACCTGAGTGTTGCTGATTGGTTTAACTTATGTTTGTGCATCTTTGTATTGCAGCTTCTGTGAGTGCATCTCCATATATTGCTAATGACCACACCAGTGTAATTACTAAGTAATTGAAGCTGACTTCACTCACTGATGTCAAAGAAAGCAAAAAAACGGTTCTTCACTCTGTTTCCCGGTTTGTCTGCAGACAACAAGGATCCAGCCTAGATGTTTTATTTATTTCCTGCGGAAGCTGGAATTATGTCGGTGACACAGTGATGAGGAAGTCTGACTTCATACCTGCAGTAGCAATGCAGTCAGCAGATTTAAAAACAGGGCTGTCAAATGGGATTTTGTTTAGGCTTTTTAAACTATAGAACCACTAAAGAACAAAACAGGTTAAAAAAAAAATCAGTACCAGAAACAGAAAATGCTTCTTTATAGGTTTTACAGAAAAATAAAAACGCTGTGTGGATAAAACATTTCCCAATTACACAAGTGAAAATCATGCCTCAAAATGCAAAACATCAGTGAAGGCACTATGATGTCACCCACTGGTTTATGGACTAATGTTAAGAGGAATTTTTGGTCTACTGAAACCAGACACTATATGCAAAGAGTGAATCTGAAACTCAAAAAGCAAGGAAAATTCAAGTTTACATAAAAACTTGTAAATAAAAAGGTACCTGAGCTTTAAATCACATGCTTAGTTATCCTTATGAGTTATCCCTGACTTCTTTAATCCAAATATTGAAGTGTGCTAAGATACTGAAACACATTGCACCTATCCCATTGAGGCGTTTTCAGCATTTAGTCTATTAAATTCTAACTGGTGCTATTCATTTGTAGCTGAATGTGGGCCAAAACAATTGCACCAAGACCTTTCAGAGGTGGTTTCAGCCTGGTTGAACTCTAGAGCAGCAGAGCAGAACATTATCAGACCAGAGTAAATTAAGTATAGGTGTAAAAATGTCCTAAGTGACCACTTTGAGTGCTCAGTTCATGTAGAAAAGTGCTATATAAATATAGTATAAATACAAATACATATATTACCAATTCTAATTAACCATGGAGTTAGGCCATGAAGTCAAACTCAGCCCACTTACATTTGAATACATTTTTAAAAATCAGCAGATGTGTCTCTTCTGAGAAACCATGTCCTGGTTTCTAGTGTCTGTATCCACTAGTGTTACCAGACGAATCTGACAGTGACATATTGTCATGACAGAGAGACTGATTCACAAGATTTGTTTCCTGAAAGGTGAAGTAACTTTGCTGATAAGCGACCACTGTAACACTCTGATTAGCCTAGCAGGCAACACAACAGAACAACAGGCAGCTAAATATAATAATATTTAAGTAGGATTCCTTCATTTATCAGTCATAAAAGCAGGTATAACCCAGTCTTAACTACATGCAGCATCAGGAGCAAACTAAGCTGCTATGACACACACAAAGAAAAAGATTTTGTAAAAACTCAGATGACAAAATAAAAGTTTCCCCATAACCCTCTAACAAAACAACCTCAGCATCAGTTCTGTTATGGCAGATGTTAATCATCTGGAGGATCATCACCAGCAAAAGATATGAGCAGATGCCACTAATGGCGACCTAAATGGTTTAAGGTTCGCATCATAAAGCCTGAACTAACTCACTAATTTTTTTACATAGTCTCAGCAGAAACTTCAGAGATTAGGATAGTTGGCTTTCTGTTTCATAAACCTAAAAAAACAAAATGAAAAACTGCATTCGTTTGCTTTTTTAAAAAAAACAAAAAAAACAACTATTATTTTTAACACAGAAAATCCATTATGCAGCAAAAATGTAGGGCTCTTCATGGCGAATTATCTGCAGGCTTCATCCGAATCATTTCTTGCAGTAACTCCCCTCAAAGCCACGACACAACTTTGTGCTCAGCAATTTCGTGATGCTGTGTTTGTATCAGCTTTTTGTTACGGCACTATAGACTGTATATAAAACACTAAGCTAGGCTGTAATCAGCATTTAAGCATCCTGCCTGCAGCCATTTTGGCTTTGGAACCACAAGTTGTCATATTTGGGCAAGCTTGGTTACCAAACTGCCTTCATGCATTTTATGATTACAACACAGAGACACAGGTATCACCAATCCAGTTAATCCAATACTCGAATTTCACTCTCAAGCATAAATTTATTTATCCAGATAATTCCAATAAACACGCTACACATGAAGTACTTTTAGAGCCTGCTTCAAGTGGACATTAGAGGAACTGCATATTTTTCACAGTTTGGATGCTGCCTGTCTTTTTGTGACTAAAATGCATGGATGCAGTTCTAGACGGGGCACCAGCAGTGCTTCAGAGCATGAGTTACTATCAATTTCAGATGGAATAGTTGCAGAAGAGCATGCACAGACTGCTCTTATATATACTTCTATGTCTTCTAAACAAATACATGAAGCATAAAATGTATGTATGCACATATACAGTATGTATACATCTCTTTGGATGAACACAGTGTATAGATACGTTTAAAAGAAGATACAGTCAGCTCACAGAGGCAGATACTAAATACTGTTTTCTTTCTTCTCCCACTGTAATGAAGTGTGTGCGCTCGTTTGTGTGTGCCTGTGTGCGTTTGATTCAGATGTGACTGTGCCACCTAAATCATGTAGGCGCTGCAGCAGAGTGTTAGATATCGACACCATGGCAACAACACAAAGCTGTGTGGTTACATAAGGACGATCAGAGTTTCAGAGCGAAAGGACAAACTGATCAAAAACAGCCGTAGACTCACCTGGGGAACTGAAGCACTCAGTGGATCTAAACTGATGCGATTGCTACAGGTCTGATTGCACACTCGGTTTAGATCCTGTCAATCAGAGTATCAGGAAGGCAAAATGACAGTGCACTAAGGGAGCCTTACTGACATCCATCTCTAACTGTCATGGTGCCCTGTGTGAGGCAGGCAGGATAGGACCCCAAAATACATTTCTGGATACCTTATTTTACAGCTTTTTATTAACGGTCCACTTTTATACTTTCACAAAACTGTGACCAGAGTTTCCAGATATAAATGTGTATAAATAATAAGGATGTTACTGGTGACTAATTTACTGGTTATCTAAACAGGATATGAGTGGAATCTAAAAGTAATAAAACACAATTTAAGAGCCATTTGATTCCTTTAATCTCATTATTTGATCATCAAGTCAAATTGTAAATGTTGCTGAAATAATCATGACTTTGCAGTAGCATTGCACACTTACTGTCTGCACACAAGATTAATGTTAACTTGCTTGTTACCACTTGGCTGTGCAGACTCAATACTATGTACATATTGTATTGAAAAACTGGTTCACAGAGCCGTTATCTGCCTTAGTTCCACCTTGATAGTTTTTGAGTCGTGCAGCCGTCTGTCAGGGCTACAGTCACAGGCAATGCTGGGCGCCGTCCTAACATCTTAATGGATTAATAATAACGGACCAAAGTCGACTGGTGTTGTACCAGCTGGTGTTAATAAAACATGAATATTTGTGTGGTGTCGACTAGTAAGGCCCCATTGTCTAATCAGCAAATCAGCAAGTCAAGCACAACCCAGCAAAAAGAAGCCCCCGTCAAGGGTGCAAACCCCAATGACAAGCCACTGTAATCCTGAATGTACAATGAAGTACTTTGTTTGCTCTGCCTGTGCTGATAATTTATTGATAATCTAAAGAGATCACTTCCAGTTTTACATTAAAAGCTTTGAATCTTTACTATTAAACAACAGAAAACTCTGTATTCGTCAGCAAAGCTAGCATAACCAGGTCATTAATAATCCTTTGATGTAATTACACCAAATCTGTTTTGCCTCACGCGTCTCATACTTCATTGTGAGGACCTCGAAACCTACTGACTTTGTGTAGGAGCTGAAGTGGGCAGTTTCTTTATGTGGGGATGTTTCTCATTTACCATTGTCAGAATAAACAGGGATCAATTCCATGGAGACCGCAGCGTGTCACGGCATCTTCTCTTCATAACCGACACAATAGAGAGGTTTCTGGTTACACTTATCGATTTTAATCATCATGACATCACTCATTAATTCGTGGACTCCACATGGTGAACCCAGTGAGCACCATGCCCAATTTTAATGGTGCAGCTTAACTCTCATAGCATGGAATATCTCCAGCTAAATATAAACCACTTTTATCCCCAGCAGTTTAATTTTTCATTCCATAATTTATATAATCACATAAACAACACTATGGTGGGAGGGACTGAGATGTAAGGAGAGAACTGAGGATGTAAGAAATGGAAAGGAGGACCATCCTCATGAAGCAGATGATGAAAAACAACAAACTCTGTCATGTTTCACAGCAACCAATTATCACAACCGTGATCTCAGCATTAGACTCATTTTGAAAGGTGTTTTTTTTATACTGAACCTCCACTTACACTTTATATAAAATTCTCAGATAAAATGCTTTCAGTGACATGCACCTAGCTAACTACCTTGCATGCTGTCACATTTCTTCAAAAGACCAGAACATTAAGAAGGTATTGCCTGGAAATACCTTTTGCCTTTTACAACTGTTAAATTCAGCCCAACAGTGACTGATGGTGCTGTGACACTTGGCTGGTTTTTGTTTTCTGGTCCAGGTGTCCCTCAATCACCCAAATTCCTCTCTATGTTTAGAACGGGACTGTTTGCCGGCCTCTCCTACCCAGATTAAAAGTGCCCCCTCAGTGTAACGAGCTGTACTCATAACTAGTGATGGGACTTAATCACTGCTGAAAATTTAATTAAATGTTAGGAAACAGCTAAAAAATGTGACCCAGCATGACTCATTGTGTTGTACGGTTTCTGGGCTGTGACCCAAGAAAAAAACACCACAAGCCCTGCTTTTCACTGCAGATATGCACACACTCCCTCTTTAGTTGATTAGTTATTTATTAAACGACATCAAGTGTCAAGAAAATAAAAAATCCAAGCTGCAATTAATATTTGTATAACAATGCCTCAAATGACAGTGTGTTAACAACAAGATGACACAAAAGGAGCCTCCGAGAGCAGTGGTTGTGATTCTCTCTGCAGAGAATTATCTCCTGAATCTACAGCTTCCCACCGCATTGTGGATCTTTATAGCGAGTATTAATGAAATGTTTAGCTTTCATACTTTTATGGTTTGGTTCAGCTCGCTTTGCTAACCTCAGCATCGGCAGTCAGGTCAAGATGCTCAGTGACTCACTAAGCAAACTCAGGGTTTATCAATCTGAATGCAAATGAGTCCACATGAAAAGGATGTCTGACCAATCACATACAGGTTTGCTGACAGCAAAGTGGCTGATTTTACAAAGAAGAAAAAAATTACACTGTCCCCAAAAAACATTAAAGGAATGCGGTGAAAACACAGAACAAAAAAGTAATGCTGGATATCTATACTGATATGGACTGGGTAATGTGTTTGGAACAAAAGGACATCGTTTTATTAATTTATCAACCTACGCAGGGCTGAATTTGGGATCTTCTCCCAGATCTACACCAAGGCATCGCTGAGCTCCAGGACAGTCTGAGGTGCAACCCTGCGGCGTTAGATGGACCAAAACAAAATGTCCTAAAGTTGTTCTGTTGGATTTCATTCAGACGAACATGCAGACCAGTCAGTAGAACCCACAACTCAGTGCACCAGTGTAGGGTCTGACAATGAGTCCAAGGATTTCCTCCTGATACCTAATGGCAGTCAGGGATCTGTCCGCCTCCCCAGACCATCACTGACCCATTGAAATGGCCATGCTAAGCAATGTTGCAGGCAGCATAATGTTCTTCACAGCTTCTCCAGATCCTTTCATGTCACAGGGTGAACCTGCTCTCATCTGGGAAAACCACAAGGTGCCAGTGATGGACCTTCCAATTCTGTTATTTTATGGCAAACTAGAGGACGTCGCGTCCTCAGACTACCCTCATGAAGTCTGTTTCTGATTGTTTGGTCAGAAACATTCACACCAGTGACCTGCTGGAAATTATGTTGTAGCAGTGCTCATCCTGTTCCTCCTTGCATAAAGGAGCAAATACAGATCCTGCTGATGGGTTGAGGACCTTCTGTCCAGCTTCCCTAGAGTAACTCCTGTCTGCTGGAATCTCCTCCATGATCAAACCTCCTTGCAATGGCACGCTTTTTCATTAAGAAACGGGAACATCTGATGGATTAGAATTGTAATTCCATGAAATTAATATTTAGATATAGCATAACATAAGTTAGTTTTAGTTTTTATTCTTTCAGCTCCAAGCGAGTGGTGTTTTGAGGATTTGAGAGTAGAATGAAGGTTAAATATAAAAACAGAATGGAAACATGCAAATTTTGATGATGCTTTTCTCTGGATTTATTTCATCAAAATTTATAACAATTCACAATGATTACAAGTGGAGAAGGATATATGTCTGTATACATCTGGATACAATTCTGCTGGAGGGCACCTACAAAGATGATCTCCAGTAGGCATGAATTGTTGTTGCAAGTTTGCATTTCAGTTAGCAATCATTTAACCAGAGCAACGTCTGTGTAGCTAGGTTTTACAGCATTTTATTACATCATTTCTCATTAGCAGACTGGCACACGTCCATGGGATTGGTTATTTGCATGTTTCCATTTGTAGTCAGTGGTTTTCAAACTTTGTCTGCTGAAGACACATCAGAGGGCATGCCAACATTTTAATGCACACCTGCATTTATATCTGTGCAAAATAGTCTCCATATCTTCTGACATGTAGTTGCTTTCTCTTTTGTTTGTCAGTTGAAGTTGCTTTTGATACACTGTTTGTAGCATGTGGACCTAATGTGAAGGATGACATCTGCAGTTTATTTTGAGCAGCATTTACGTTCTCTCCATCACCTTATTGGACACTTTTCCACAATCCAGCAAACGCACATGCTGCCATTGGTGCAGTTTCTGTGCTCTTTTCTTTTCTCTCTATGTGCTCTGGCACAATTGTGGTTAATTTTGGGTTGTTCCGCAAAAGAAAGTGATCGGTTCTTCCCGTTATTATTAACCCCCTCAGTGTCAGTCAAGCCTTTGATGTGTCACAGTCTCATACTTTTCCATATCTTGCATCTACATAATCAGACTTGGTTCCCTTCAACTGCAGTTTTTTAAGGACCTTTATAGTAGTGATGCAGTAAATTCACAAGTCAATGATAACTTTTTCTCTAGTTGTATATAATTCTGATGTTACCATGGTTCCTGTATTGCCTCACAGCACACCATTTGGATACCACTGGTCTATGTAACATTTTCTGTGATGCACTGTGGTTGTGCTGCATTGTGTTATGTTGTGCTTTGGCAGCTTCTCATTTCCATTAACTTAAAGTCCAGGGTACTTCATGCAAATCCAGTACGACAGCAACCCTGGAAACTTTAGTGGTTCAGACTGTTGGTCTAAACTAAAGTTTGAATAAAAAACCATGTGGCTTATTCTTGCCTCAAACATATAACATTTGAGGAAGTTTGCAAACAAGCAGCTGTGTTGGTTTTGCTTGGAAATATGGGAACAGAAAAACCCACAAGAGACTTAGCATGTGTGCAGGATGTTTGGAGAGCTGAAGGACAGGAACAGCCCTTGTCAATCATCTACTGTAACATGCTACTGCCAACACTGACTCGAACCAACACTTAAAACTGACTGAGCATAAAAGTGAGTGGTGAGATCACAGGTATGGCTTCAATCATCACATCTGGAGATACAGGGTGGGCCATTTATGTGGATACACCGTAATAACATGGGAATGGTTGGTGATATTAAAGTCCTGTTTGTGGCACATTAGTATATGTGAGGGGGCAAACTCCTCAAGATGGGTGGTGACCATGGTGGCCATTTAGAAGTCTTGGATACAACTTTTGTTTTTTCAATAGGAAGAGGGCCATGTGACACATCAAACTTATTGGTAATGTCACAAGAAAAACAATGGTGTGCTTGGTTTCAACGTAACAGATGATAGCCAGCTTTACGTATCCATGAAACCAGATATCATACACCAATTAGTTAAACTGCAGGAATATCTTAAAGACATCAAGACCTGGATGACCTCTAATTCCATGCTTATTTTAGTCGGCCCAAAGAATTTTAGAAACTCAGTATCTTACCAGATACCAACTCTGGATAGCATTACCTTGGTCTCCAGTAACACTGTGAGGAATCTTGTCCACAAGTCTACCCCAACTGGTTATGTCAAATTGCTGTCCTTGTATTGTACGGTCTTTACAATACAAAGCAAACTGAGGGGATCATTGTTAAGAACTGCTGCTATATGAATCGGAATGTAATTTTAAAATTTTTTCAAGTTATTTGGTTCCTTGTGTAATGTCAGAATCAGTGTGTTTTAACTTAAAATATCTGTATTAGACAATATTTGTGTGATGTGTATTTACATCATACAAATATTGTAAATAAACAGTAGCAGTCAAAATTTTGGACACACTCAACCATTCACATAGGTAGTGATTATAATGTATAATATATAATGATTATAATGATTATGTGGACAGAACTAGAGAACCTAAACAAAGTACATATGTATAATATATGTTTTTATTTACTGACCCACAGATGAGGACAAACTTAAGGTTTGTTACGAGGCTAAAGTTGACATGCTGTTTTATTCTGCCTGAGACAAATAATAATAGTTCACTCATTTAGGAAAAAAACCTCTATGTGTAGTTTCATCTTTAAAAGTCTAACAAAGGTCTTGGTACTTAATATGTATTAACTGTTGGGAAGGTTGTCTTCTGGGCTGATACACAGTTTTTATTGTCATTTTAAAAGTTAGTGTGCTGCATCTCCTCTTATGGGATGATAAATATTTCACCAGGTGTCAGAGCGTTTGACTCCGTTGCTTCTGCTGGAACAGTTGAATGTGAATTCTGTTTTTCTGAGCATCCATCCAAATACACTCACCTGCTTCCAGGGAAGCACTCATGAATAATTATTTTACACTTTCCAACCACTTAAGCGCTTTGGCTGTGTACCGACCCAGGGAGCTGGCCTGATTATGCTGTTTGCTTGTTTATGAACAACATTTTTGCCTGGAAGTCTCTACAGCCGTTTGCTTTTTTTTTCCTTTCCTGTCTCAGGAGTCTGAAGTCGTCCGGATGATGATGCTGCTACTTCATCCCCTCGAGCTGAAACAGCCGTCTCCTATTCTGCAACAGAGTTCAGTGCTACTGCGGGTGAATTTATCAAAGCTCTGCTCCAGAATAAAAATATACATTCACTGTTTTGCCTCTGGGATTTAGCATTGCTGTGTTATACCACATGCATATGAATTAGTTAGTCCTCCAATCTAAACACATGTTTTTGCTTTCTAGCTTGTCCTTAAGAATACTGAATACAGCAGTTCAGCATCACTACATCTGTAGTTACAGGATAAGTGAAAGTCAAACAGTTTGACTGGGTTACACCAAAAAAATCCACAAAAAAAAAAGTAAAAAACACGTATCAATAGCAATTTGAAGGGGACTGTTTCTCTTTATTACTGTAGTTTTGTAGGGTCTTTACCTTATTATATACAGTGCCTTGAGGCAACTGCTGTTGTGATTTAGCATAATTTGAATTGAGTTGTTTGCTCTGTGTGCTGCCTTTACAACGGTACAGGTGGCAATCTGAATGTGTACCAGCCGGTGGAAACGGTGAGAGCAGAGAGTTGAAGTCAATAAAACATGAAAGTATTCAGGGTTGACAGCTGACTCTGTGACCTTTCACTGACCTTTGGTGAACATGTTGTTCAGTGTGGGTGATGATGCTGCCCAGATCAATAATGCCCAAAGGATCTATCACCAAACTGGGGAGCTGACAGCAGGGTGAAGCTGAGAGGACAGCTAGCTGCACTCTGCAGCGAAGAAGAAGTTTGTCAAGAGTCTGAGAGCAGTATGTCACTCTGTGTGTGTGTGTGTGTGTGTGTGTGTGTGTGTGTGTGTTTTGGGATGAACAGCATTAATTTTTCCAATTTACAGGATCTAATTCACACACACACACACTCCAAGCTGTAAGTTGGGTGTAGTGACAGCACCATAGTCCTGCTAGTGTCCCCTACAGGCAGCAGTGTTCATTGCAGGTCCATAATTGCAGAAAGTGACACAACAACAATATGTACATTTCAAAGAAAAGCATTCTAATTATAAAGTTTCATGCTGATCATTAAAACTACCTACAGGTGATGCAAGTAACATGAACCATGCCATTACAATGCAATTTTCTGCTGGTAAATTTTGGGCCCTGACATTTATGCGTTAGCACAGAACTTCCAGTATAATTGAGAACTCCCACTCTGGACTTCCAGTTTCAGACGGGGCGCTTGCGAGACAGAATGAATGGGACCCTGAGGAGCTTTAGAACATAAATATAAATTTGGTGAGGAAATTGTTTTTCTTCTTGCAGTTTTCACCATGTTTTTCATAGAGGAGTTTGAGACAATAAATTCATTCATTGGCTTGCCAGAAAATGTGCATGCATATTTCTGCCCTGGTGCAAAGGCACAGTTTTTTATCATCCTGGCATGCTTGGGAGTTTGTTTCCTTTTTTCCCCCCTCTTCTCCTTTGAAAACCTCTTTCTAAGTCTCAGGAGGAGTTGTGGGCTGACGCTCCTGCTGGCACACACATGGGTGGGGTTCCTCCTTGCATCAGTATGGTGTTAATCAGGCCCTCTTTGAATCCTGCAAGTTCTTGTGTGTTTTTACCTGTAGCTCTCTTTCTCCGTCTGTCTCATGGTTGCCCATCTGAAGCCTGTTTTTCAAGTCATTCTCCAGGATTCTGGTTCTTTTAAGGAAATTAATGGACACTACCAGCCACTCCCAGGCGTTCTCCGTGCCTGCAAAGGAAAGTTACCTACCTGTAACATACCTGCCTCCTCGCTCTCCATTTTTTAAGTTCGACTGCCTGCCAATAGCATCTCCAGACCTTCTATCCAAGAAACAAATAAAGTCACATACGAAAGGAAAGCAATTTGCATCACTTTCGAGCCCCATGTGACAAGCAGTTATTTGACAAAATATCTCTCACTCTCTATGGTCTCTGGTCACTGTGTTGCCACAAATCGCTTCCAGTGAGTAGGGTCAAAATCCAGAATCAAGTCTCAAATCCTGCAAACCAAATCAAATCCTCACTTTGGGCACAACATTTCCTTTCTCCTCTGGCAGAACTCTTTGGATTGTGTTGAATACTTCATGATGGTCAACAAGTTTCATGTGCAGAGGTTGTAAACAACCTGCCAGACCACCAAGTGGACAAGAATGATTTTATCCAGAGTCTTTCTCTCTGGCTGAAACGCTAGAATAAATAAAGCTTTACTTTTTGTGTGATTTGTTGATTTAAGAACATATATTGAAGGTGGGACTGAAACAAGGGTTTGTATGGATGTGCTTTCACAATGGAAAGCGACAAAAAATATCACAAAACAGGTGCTAAGCTGATGGCCTGCTCCAGGCAGGGCGACAGAAATGGAAAAAATAGTCTCAGTGCATCCTGGGGAAATGCCAGTTCGCCCGCTGTGTGCTGCATCAAAACAAAGCCCTTAGTAACAAAAACTGCCAGCAATCAAAAGTTTTAATTTAATCCTTTGTTAGGTCTTTAAAGCTGTTTTGCTAGTGTGCCAGGGCAGGGTTTTTACTGCATAGAGAAACTTTGTCACCACTCAAAGAGATTTTTGTTAGAGGCAAAGGAAAATCACCAGCGCTGTAGTGAAATTACTTTTTTTTTTTTGAAAACCAGTTAATTGGAGTTTTATTTATTGAAGTGTAACAGACATTGTGATGATCAGAAATGACTAGAAAGTGTTCAGACTTCTCTCAGGTTTTCAGCCTGGCAGAATCAAATAAGATTTAATCAAGGTTATATTACAGAAATTGATGTACTGTATAACACCAGTGTGGGTATTTTGAACAACATTTGCCTTATGTTTCCACCTTTACACCATTTCCAGATATATGCATTTAAAAGTGACTAAATGTGGTTTATTTTTGGATAAAGATTACCACAGACATGAATGTATGGAGGCAAAACAGCTAAATTAAGTGATCTAGACTGACGTTCTGGGCTCAGCGTGCCTCGGTCAATACTACAAACATTTATGGTTTATTTCTTGCTCATTGCACGCTCATTAAAGTTTCCAGAGTGTACATATGGGTTTGTTCACTTATTGTTGATATAGCCAATGATCTGTAACCTGTAAGAGTTTTTCCACAGTGGATTTTTACCCGGAGCAACAGGTTGCGCTAACCTGTACAAACCTCTGTGAAACCACACTGGATATTACCTAACTCCCTCAGCAGCTTGGCAAGCAGAAATATTATACACTCAAGGCTTTCTTCAAGGTCTGTGTAACAACCAGAATATCAATTTGTTTTGTTTTCTTGGAGGTAAAAAGTTGCACAAAAGAAGAAATCCTACAGTCATCTCATTGGCTGCTCTTTGTCCTTTTTGACTTTATGCTTTCAGACATTCTGAGGTGCACCGTCAGCTATGTGAAGGAGCTGTGAGCCGGCTCATCACACTTAACAAAATATGACGAAGGTGTTGACATGTCATACATTAGACAGCCTTCGACCTCTATCAGGCCTGAGGAGCACACTAAAACACTAACGGGGGGCTGACTCAGCATCTTCTTACATTCAGCAACTTTAAAACAGCAACACGTCATGTAGACAACTTAGACGCAGTGAAGGATGACCTTAAGTCCTGCTCAGGTCTCACAAGGGGCAGCTGATCCACATCCAACCACATCTGCCCGGTAACATGCCTGTTAAGTCCCAGTGCCACGATCAATCACAATCATGTTGTCACTGCCTTTAACACGGCACCGTGTCTTCCCTCTTTATCAGCCTCTACACTTACAGACTGTTTCTATTCAGGTTTGGGTTCATTTTATATTCAACAAAACCTGACAGACCTGACATACAGTTGTTAACAGGAGTATTTACATACAGAAGCACATTTTAATTTCATCTAAATATTCAGCAGAGGCCTGGATGATAAAGCAATATTAGGCAGCTAGTTACATAAGTTCAAGTTTAATTCTGGGTTTTCAATATTTTGATGGTCATCACAGGAACCTGTGTGTCAAACACACTTCAAATTAAGATAACACCAACAAATAGAAAAAAGCTGCAAATGCATGCAAGACACAACAGAAGTTGAATGAAACAATATCTCACAAAAACGTAATAAGTGTTTTTGGGGACACAATAACACAATGGAACAGCTGCAAACAGGTGACAGAAAGTGAACAGGTGACAGACTGCACTGAGACACGCTTAAAAAAAGTTGTGAGTGGAAAAAAAACCGCAAGGTAATGTTTAATTTTCACTTTGATTTTTCAATTTGATTTATGTAGCGCCAAATCACAACAGTGGTTGCCTCAAGGTGTTTTATATTGTAATGTAAAGACCCTACAATAATACAGAGAAAACCCCAACAATTATATGACCCCCTATGAGAAGGCACTTTGGCAACAGTGGGAAGGACAAACTCCTTCTTAACAGGAAGAAACCTCCAGCAGAGCCAGGCTCAGGGAGCGGCGGCCATCAGAGTGAAGGGAGAAAGGCAGGACAAAGACACGTTGTGTTGTAATTGCATGATTCAAATAATACTGTTGATACATGTTTGCTATCCGGTCGTTAAGTGATGACGTGACAAATCCTACTTCCGGACCTAAAGTAGTCTGCGTTTAATATGGCTTTTGTGTTGTTAACATGTTTAATGTTTTGTATTTTCTTCTATTTAATCTCAAAAAGCTCCTAAAACAGTCAGTTGACACTGTTGGCCTCACTCGGCTTTTATTACCGCTAATCATTTATTTAAGCTCAGTTTTTAAAACCTTAGGATGTAGCCCAGCCCATGCAGCAGTATATGAATGACTAACCTCGTATTGTGGATGGATTATCTCAGTTGTTCTCCTGGCTGAAGTTTGGTCCTTTTACAGCATCCTGCCATGCAATTACATTTGTTCCTGACCACCAAGAACACTCACGTTAACTTGTATCCAGTGGAAAAAAAGTTAGCTTGTTTATATTATGCTAACATAGCTGTATCGCTAGTGGTCACGTAGCACATCATTATATACCAGCTAGCCAAACTTCAGTAACCCTACAAACGTAACTGCTGTTTAGTTTTCTGTCTTCATTTATGTTGGAAGTGATAACAGAGCTGTACGTTTTAATTTGTTTCCAAAATCCCGTAGTCAGGACATGCTATATTGTATTTAGATAGAAGCTAGCGAGCTAACTTCCTGCTAACGTCTAACTCCGTTTAGGGTTGCCAACCGTCCCTTAAAAAACGGAATCGTCCCGTATTTAGAAACAAAAGTACACGTCCCGTATTGAGCTGAAAAGGGACGCACTTTGTCCCGTAATACAGTGAGAATCAAAAGTAGTCTATAAGTTTTAATGTAATTAACACTTTGTTTGAAAACATAATTCCCAGCCCCGCTCCTGCTTTGTGACCAATGAGCTGACAGCACACTTATGACAATTCGAGTATGACAATTCAGATTACCGCTCATCTCATTGGTTGAGGAAAGGTCGCTTGCAGAGAAAATACCGGAAGACAACAGATGATAGGGTTGCCAACCGTCCCTTAAAAAACGGAATCGTCCCGTATTTAGAAACAAAAGTACACGTCCCGTATTGAGCTGAAAAGGGACGCACTTTGTCCCGTAATACAGTGAGAATCAAAAGTAGTCTATAAGTTTTAATGTAATTAACACTTTGTTTGAAAACATAATTCCCAGCCCCGCTCCTGCTTTGTGACCAATGAGCTGACAGCACACTTATGACAATTCGAGTATGACAATTCAGATTACCGCTCATCTCATTGGTTGAGGAAAGGTCGCTTGCAGAGAAAATACCGGAAGACAACAGATGACCACAACAAAAAGCATGGCCAACAGGGAAACAAACGCCGACACTGCGGTCTCAGACGACAGTACACCTGAAGCTGGGCAAACACTGTGCGATTTTCAAACTGCACGATTGGCTCGCATGGGTTATAAATTCGTAGGTCACGATGCAGGGTCTCACACTATACCGCCCGATGCTCTGATGCGACCTGAGTGCTCACACTGTGCCTCCATAAAATGAAGGTTATAACAGAAAATCTGTCACACAGACACACACCACCATCAACTTTGCTAAATTGCTAATGAAAAACACTGATCAGGCAGCTGTGATTGAGCAGCAATGTAAATCCGACTATTTTCACGGTTGTTGTGGTCGTGATAATTTGGTGATGCCACTTCGAAAAGGCTCGGATGAGCTTTCCAAAGTTCTACAAGTTGTGCCTCCATCGCTTGTGTCCAGATCACACGCCGCACAGCCGTGCTGCTCCGTCTTTTTCACCGACGTTTACGTGTTTGCGTGTGAGCAGTGTGAGCGGCTGCGGTGACACCCTCACGAGCGATTGATGATCGGGAGCTGGTCGTGAGGTGTTAATCGCTTCTCGTTACCCCACGTATACTACACGATGCACGATGAAGGCCAAAATCGGGCCGATCACCAAATTGGTCGCACGACTCAAAAATCGCCTCAAAATGGGCCAAAAATCGCACAGTGTAAGCCCAGCATTAGACCAGCAATGTTTGTTCCTCTCAGAGAAAGAAAAAAAGGCTACAAAAGTACAGGAAAGAATGGGAAAAGGAAAACACCTGGCTGGAAAAGTGCACGATAACACCAATAAAGCGCACTGCACTGTGTGCCGGCGCACTTTTTCCATAGGCATGCTTCTAATGGTGGGCACATGAAGAACATGAGGGGCGTGAAAGCTCGGGGAACCCTTAACCAATTTTTGTCCACCAGGCCACGGCAGAAGCAGATATGGTATGTAAACACTGGTTTGTTTGTTTTTAAACCCTCTGGTTAAGGTTAAAATGGGCATGTGCAGTGAATATCAGCGCTATGTGGCCAGAAGTGTGATAATATAATTTATTTTGTGTAATAAACAACTGCAAGGATAGATGATTACAACAAATAGATGAGTAATACATAAAAGTAATACATAGATGAATAATGATGATGAGTTATGATGCGTAATCATGGGAACAAGTGGGTTTACAAACGGGAGCAAAAGCTGAAAAAATGCCTCTACTGAAGCCAATTGCACTAAATGCACTAAATGTGCACTGTTACAAGAATATTTTTCTTTCTATTGTTTTCTATTAATTTATATAATTTTAGGTTAAGCAGGACAGAGTTCTTTTAAAGAAAGATTTACTTTTATTCTCAAAAGTTAAGTATGACAGGCTTCTGTTTAAGAAAGAGACCTGTTTTATTGTGTTAATGTTGTCATTTTGAGCTAGAAAATAAATGGCTAAATGATTTTAGTTTCCCATGTGTTGATATCACAAAGAATATGCATCTACTTAAATCAAATTCAAGTCAAATGGTTAAAAAAATAATTTCACACACAAAAAAAGAGCAAAAAAATTCACCACACTGGGAAGGGTGAAGACAACTGGGTCGCCCGGCCCTGGCCACCAGGTGTCCCTTATTTATTTCTCAGGGAGTTGGCAACCCTAGTGACGTCAGACTTAACGACCGGATTAGATTGTCTGTCAAGTTATTGTTTATTAGTGGGTTGTTTCTTTTTTGTTTATTTGTTTTTTGTGTGCTTTTGTAGCATTTGTGTATTTCCTGGTATTTTCGTAAGTTGCATTCTGTTGATTTCTCAAGGCTACCATATCATTGAGATTGGAGATTAACATGTGCACAATCATCAACTCCTTACCATTCTTTGATGATCCTTTGAGGCTCAGTGCACAGGTAGTTAGAGGGTCTTAGGTTTTTCAGGTGTGCCTTAAAGTATCTGCATTATGCCAAAAAGTTGGAATAGAAGCAACTTTATTCCTTGCTTATTTCCCTGTTGGATGAAAGCAGTTATAGATAAGCCTCCATAGTGAGAGGAAAGTAAAACGGAACGCCTATGCCTTGCACTATCTGAACATTGTGTGAAATTTGCAACTTACCAGTCTGATTCTTGGTGTTATATTTGTTCACCCCTCCTCTTAGTTTAACAGCACCAGGGTTGCAGATGAAAATATAAGAGCAAAAGTGGCTCATGCACATCTAAACAACACATTGAATTAATGGAATTTGTGATATTATACAGTTGGCATGTAAAGAGCACTTTTCCAGTCTTACTGACCAAAGCACTGAAAGCACACATGCAGTCTAACACTAAACCTCTGCTGCTTTGTCCGCAGCAGCTGTGTTGCTTTCAGCCTTTATTATGTGTTTAAGCTGCTCATATTTTTCTAATATCCATGTTTGTGACTGATCAGATGCTGCCAACACTGCCCCTTTCATGTGAATGCTCTCGCAGCTAGACGATGATTTGTGTTGATTTATTGAGTTGATTATCCTGATTCTCAGTGTTAGGGTAAGCTATGCCAGATATAATGGTATCGTTCACTTATTTGGTTTCAGTTACCCCAGCATCAATCATGTAGCACAGGCCCCAGTCAAATAAAACATTACAGTTCACATGTAATCGTAGTATCATAAAAGGAGGCAGGAGGCACAATGCTTATCCTTTTCAGATTCACTGAAAAAATAAAACTACCAATTAAACCTCATATTTCTGTCACCAAACGTCAGCTTCTCGCTGTTATCTGCAGGCAGAAGCACAGTGAACCTATGACTGAATTAATAAATAAAAGGCCTGCAGGAAATAGCAGCACTTGTCACTCAGCACACTAATCAGTTTTAATTGACTGCAGCTGTCTGGTTAAATGTCCGGCAGGTGTAACTGAAACAAATCATCGCTGTTATTTAAACAACTTCAAACGGAGGAAGCAAATGATTTATATGGAATTTCTGGGCATCGGTAGGAAAAGCTCCGTTTGTTATTACTGTAGCACACATACACACGGTGCTTTATCCTGGCTAAGGAGATGTGTCTCCAGCTCCGTCTTGCTCTCTTTTTCAAGTTCCATTCACCGAATTGCTAAAACTAAATAACAGAGAATAATCTTCCACAGGTGAAGATATTTTATACAGATATTGTACTGCTGTGTGTACATTTGTAGCAATAATTCATGTTTATGTCTCTGTAATAATACATGTTCGAGGGGGTTATGTGTGTTTATGGAAACAGAGACATATATGAACATCGGTCCAGTGAACAGCCATGGTGATGAACATGTTAGTTGTTGCAAATAAAGAGTCTTAGCTGACTCTGATGTAAAAACAGACGGAAATCACACACGAACGGTGAAAAAACAAGGTTACACTAACTTCTCCCACCACTACCTTGGTTTTAGAAACACGGTCTTAAATTGTTTTGGCAACACAAGAAACTTCCTTTTGATGTTTTTCTCTTGTACTCCGTGAAGAGTTTCACTGCATGAATTTTTCAATCTGTCAGATGCTGAGCTGTGGAGTCTGAGATGACTGAAGAGGAATTTAGTGCTGATTATGAGGAATGACCTGTTTGCTGAGGCAATGTGGATAATTTAGGAAGTGATTGTTTTGGCAGCATTTGGTGTGGTGTTTTCTGTTTGTTGTGCATCTATCAACAAGGATAAAACCGGAACAGATTTCTTCCTTTCTCTTTCTCTTCCCTTTTTTTTTGCATCTACACTGTTTGACAAAATTGTACTAAATTCGTCTCTTTCTTAAATAGGTGTTGTGCCAACAGCAGGATATTTTTGTGTTTCGGATATCAATTTAATTTATTTTTTTAAATTTATATAGCACCAAATCACAATAATAGTCACTTTAAAGCGCTTTTTAATGTAGAGTAAAGACTCAAAAATAATAATAGGAATGAATTTGATTCCAGCTTGAGTGCATGAAACTGGGCTTAAACATAAACATGCTTAAACTCACGTAGCCACTGTGACATCGCCCTTTGCTATCTTGGTGTTTAGATACGTGCATGAAGCGTCGTCCGCTCATTCTTGAACTCCCAGCCTGAGACCCAAACACAGATTAGCGTACCAGCCCAAGTACCTATTGCACACTAACTGGCTCTCAGAACCTGTGAAATATTTACCGGCTCAAAACACCAGTTATTTGCTTCTCTGCGCTTAGTACCTGCTAAATACTTAACTCTTCAAAGTATCTGTTGCACATTTACAAACTAACAGTCCCTTATCGGTTCTAAGTGCATATTTGCCCTCATCCTTTTCATCCAGCTTGACAAATTGTTAATTAAAACTTCTGAACTTTTCAGCATTTGAGTCTATAAAAGTAGCCTTTGCACACAGACAGGTGCCGAGTGATTAGTGCCCAAGCAACAACAAAATAAATCAATAAAGTACCATCATCTGAAACACAAACTTCTTGGGCAGTCAGATAATCCCATTAAAATTTCCCAAAATGCACCACAAACAGAGGTTTAAAAGCTCCATTTCAGTGGCTTGAAGGGATGAGGCTTAGCAAATGGTGATTAGCTAGAGCTTCCAGTTCCTTCATAAAATCCAAAGAGGTGCCATCAACAAAGTACACCCCCTGTAGAGTTGTAGCTATGGAGACCAAAACTGTTTGTTGGCCATAAACATGTTTATTTCTGTTGTAAAGTTGGACCTTTTAAAAGGGAAGCTTTGGGGAATTACTTGTTTTTGCTGTCAGATTCAAGTGAAATAGAGGAACTGCTATTTTTTTGGCACTTCTTCATTTTTTTAGCCACAACTTGGCTGAAATTTGTCAATCTTCAAGAAGCGATGCATGCCGTGCTTCCCTGTCTTTTCTTACTGAGACAATAATTTACAAAAATGAACATGTCTGTATTTAAGGGGGATTCACCACCTGCTGTCCTATTAGAAAGACTCCAGGTTTTCCGAGCTGGAAGCTATATCCATCTTTTATATTTATGTATGGATAAATCATGTGATGACTTCCGAACTGCTTTTGAAGATTTATTTGTGCACTTTAGTAGTAATCTTTGCTTTACAGGCCCACCGTGATTATAAATAATAGGTGTCTAGTTTAAATTACCTTCTACACATCTTTTGCTGAAAGAATAATGACACTGAATCCAACATTAATACTCACATTTATCACATTAAATATCATGCAGGGACTTGACAATTAACAACTCTGTCACACACAAACCTCTGATGTGTGTGGGTGTTTGTGTTGTTAGCAGGTCCTAAAACACTGGATGTTGGGTACACAGACACACACAGCGGTACATTTTGTACTCCGTAGCACGCTCCAGTGGTGTCTCCCCTCCCCACCCTTTACCGGGTCGACAGCCCAATTGGAAATCCATGCAGCTAAAGCTGAAGCCTCTTCCCCAATGGCTGCTGGCTCATTGATTATCTGTCAGAGAGACAGGGGGTGAGAGAGTAGCCTTGGGTGAGTAAAACAGAGAGACAATAACTAAGAGAGAGGGAGAGAGCTAATGGCATGGAGCTGAAGACAGAATGAAAATGAGGAAGAGTTCTGTACATGCTGATGAAACCAGCAGGGGGGGAACCTGAAACCGAACCACTCCTTTCTTGCTTGCTCGCTCTGTCCGGCACAACAGCTGTGCTTAATTTTATATTTTATTATTATATATTATTTATTTATTTAGTATTTTGTCAGAAACAAATTTCTCCAATTATTATTCTTTTTTTGTTTGTTTCACTTTAATTGTATGAAAGGAGAGGTGCTGAAGAAGAGGAGAGTCCATCGATTGGTGAAACCTCAGATTCAGGATTGTGATTGTCCAGGCCATGGACAACAGCAACCTTTCCAGCATAATCAATATCCTTGATAATCAACAGGACATATCAATTATGTTCTGTTGACTGTGTTCTGGGAGTGTGGGGGATTGGGCATGTTGTTGAAGGCCATTCAGTGAACCCTAACTGAGAACTTGTTTTATATTAAGTAATTAGTCTTGTTTCATGCCTGCTTGTTGACACAATTCTGTTCTTAACTGTGAAAGGGATTTCTAGGCATAGTCTGAGGTGGAGGGTACACACCTCAGAATTAGGCCTCAGAATTATGTTTTAACCTTTTGCAAATGATGAGCTCCTTTTCGGTCACTGATCCATGATTTCCAGCTCACAATGGAGCAGTTTGTAACTGAGTGGGAAGCAGCAGGAATTAGAAGTAGCTCTGGGTAGGGGAAGAGTTATCCCCCAGCTGCAGCAGTTATCTTAGGGTGGTGTCATCAGTGAAAGGAGGATAGAGTGGGAAACTGACAGATGGATAAGTTCTAAACTTCTCAACACATCTCAGCTGGTTCCCTTACTGCCAGATTCCTGAACCGCCACCTCAGTGGGCTGCAAAACAACTGAGGTGGTTTGTGAATCTTGCTGGGATGGCTCCTGTGTGCCTCCTAAGTGAAATTTGCTACCCTTGCAACTCAGATTTTTGCAAGCTGCGGAAAATGGATAAATGAATGAAATTACCGTTAACCCTATTTTATTTATTGTGGTTTTTTGTTGCTTCTAAACAAGCTGAATTTATTTTTTCCTGAATTTTTTAAATTTTACTTTGTATCTCTTTTTAAGATTTATTGTTTTTATATTGACTTTCCCAGCGTGCTTTATATCTGCTGTCTGTGAAAAAAAACCCACTATAAATTTCAAATATTAAAATGCACATTTCTTATGTACATTGGAGCTAAATGATAAATGCCATTTATCTCAAAAGAATCCGTAGCTCCGGTGCACATATGGAGCCTTTTGGGGGAAATACAATGTTGGCATTTATTTATTTGTTGCTGTTTGTCTTCACTTCTCTTTCTGTGCTTTGTTATTTTTCCTTTAAGGGAAAATTGGGGGGGGGGGGGGGGGGGGTGTGCCTTTTAGACATTTTGAAAGATCTCTGCAGAAGTTTGTCTGGGTCTAGAAATGAAATTCACAATAGATTGAACAGAAGTAGTGGCACTGCACTTACTTCAATGCTTTATAACAAAGTTGGGTTTTTTTTTAAGTCTTTGCAGATGACTGTAATAATTTCCTCTACAATGTCTGTGATGACTCACTCTCAGGAACATGATACACAGCTGGTAGCAGCTGGGGGGAGAGAGAGAGATGTTTCATCAGATTTCCCTGCAAGTGTGGATCTTCTGCATTTGTTCTAAACTGCATTACACTTGACAAATGTTGAACGGCAGCCTCTCTTTATTGCCTCATTGGATGTTGCTTTCACGGTGATAGCTCTGTGGCCGAATTGGTGAGCTGTAACTCGATACCATCTTTTTTAGTCAGTCAGCCTCTTCAGCTTTTGACCACCCTGATGGAATCAACTCTAGTGCCATTATCAGTTGTGCTTATAGGTGCAATTTGATATTGATTCCCTCATTGATTTCTGATCTGTTTTTCTATGTAAAAAACCAGTAAGACAACATAGCTATTTATCAACACACAGCTTTATTGCCTCAGAGTCTGAACACAGTGGAGCAACACAAGGTGGACAAAAGGCTTGTAAGTGACTCAGGTGTGTAAAAACCCAAAGGCATCATAAAGACTAAAATTAAATGGCCTATGTTGACATTAATCTGTACAGCAACTAAAGCATAACTAACCTCTAGGAAAGCAGATACTTCCCTGAGTACCCTGAGAGATACTAACATCTAAAATGGATTAAATAAGAGAATATTTGTAGAGCTTTTTCTTTTATCCAGGTTTTCTTATTAAATATTGGTTTTAAAAAGGATTTTGGCCTTTGGAAATACGATGTGCTGATCAGCTGGAAGACTGTGGAAAATGCTGGTGAAAAATTATTTATCATGTTGCTGTTTTTTTATAGTTTTAATAAGTTCAAACATTGCATTTACTGCATCCTGATGAATTTCTATACACCACTTTAAGCCTTGTTGGATTATTATATGTCGGAAGTGACCTAATTTATATAAAGGTCTGTGCAAAATCAGGCACTGGATGACAGTTCATACAGGAACATAATCTAGTGGGAACCCCCCCCCCCCCCCCCCCCCCCCCCCAAAGAGCCCTTTTCTCATTTATCTCATTCAGTTATCCCTGCTGAGTCAACACACTTATAGGCTTCTGTCCTCTTTAGTGTTTGCCTGTTTCCACAGACAGTCAGAGTGTGCTGAGTTGATGTTTGTCTTTTATTCAGAGAGTTACCCCGTACGTATCATGACAATGGTAATAAATTCCTCTGTTGAGGCAGGCATAAAAATGAGTGTTTTGTGGGTCATGTGACTCACAAAAGGATCCCTACCAGTGCCTCCTAATCTAAAAATATGATGATGAGGATGAAATAAACTGTTGATGAAAATCTCTAAAGAACATAAGAAATATAACAGTAAAATCAACACTTTTGCAAATGAGACAAGTGACTAATGCTGCAGAAACCCTCAATCTTTGGATTTATCATACAGAGACGTAATATAAACATTTTAATTTGAGGTTATTGTGTAATTGATGTCTGCGCTGTCTGTGCTGCAGTTTATTTCTAAGGTGCAGGTGTGCATCAGAGCTCTTAAACTGGATGCATTTAATCATTAAAGGTTACTCTCCCACAGTCTAATAAAGGAGCGATGGAAACTGCTTCACTTTGTCACAGATCCAAGTAAAATTGAAGTTACTGATTGAACAGGTATTCTTGCCTTGTTCTACTTGCTGCGGTTCTAGCAGTGCAAAGCGGACTCAAACTTAGCATTTATATGTTTTCTGAATCACATACACATTCCTGTGACAATGTGGCACTTCTGCCACTGGTTTTAATAAAGGGCAACTTATAAAATGTATTCCTACTACATAAAATCTATAATATACTTAAAACATGCTCTAAATAAAAGAATTAGTGAAAACGTGGTGTTTCTAGTCTATTTTAAACCTGCTCCTTATCGGGTTATGAGTTAAGTTACCATGGTGATTTAACCAGGCAAAAGAAGATCCACTTGCTCAACACAGAAAACTCTGACTTTAAGCTTGACATGGCTCACTAAAATATGGTGACATAGTACATACCTCTTTTCTGTGGGCTAATCTTATTTGCATTTGGTCCTTTAGGTCAGACGCTGCTGCAGAGAACATAAATGTTGTAATATGCAAAATAAGTGTTGTGAAGGAAAAACAAATGTTAAAAAATAATGAAAACAGCCATCATCTGTAATGATATTTGTGTGTTTCTGTCTGTTTTTTTTTTTTTTTAACTTCGGCATTACTCCCTTTCTCTTTCAAGCTAAGATTTCAAACAGTCAACATCTCTGTGTAGGTTGCATACCCAAAGTCCTTTAATCTGTGTAGCCAAACATCATGCAAATGGACTAAAATGCAGTACCATGAATTCTGTTTATCGGTTAATGTGTAATTTGGGGGGGTGGATTTTAAAAACCCACAGGCACATGAATAAAAAGGTGGTAACAGATGGGAAATCAGATGGGATATGGATCATAGAGTAGACTTATTAATGGATGTCTTGAACAGAAGTGGTACTTTCATCGAGATATAATCTCTCAGTTATGATTCAGCAGACCTGGGAGGGTTTGTTTGTTTCTATTTCCTTTTCTTTTCTCTACTTCCTCTGTTTTCTCAGGTGGAGTTGCTGGTCTCATCTGTGGTCTCCGACTGAGGGCAGCGTCTCTTGGTGTGGGTCGAGCCCTCCTCACCTGTGGGCAAACTGATTCATCAAGCATTGAGTATAAGAGCGACAGGTGGTGCCACAGTTCCCTGCCTGACCGCTCCTATTGTTATGGCAGCTCTTAGGCTCTTCACAGTTCGAAGTCTTGTTTGTTCTTACCTTTTTCTCCCTCTGCCCTTTATAGCTGCTCACTTAAGAGCCTTGCTTGGAATCTGCTCACTAAAGAATCAATTTAACTACAATCTGGTGATAACTCGAGCTGCCTTACTTCTATTTATACCAACCATCATTATACACATTGTGGGCAGTTAATTAACTCCAATTCTCTCCTCTGGCAGAGCTCCTGTGATCCCTCTCACACTGAAGTGATTCTTGTTCTCTGGTCTGGTCATAAACCCCCATTTGATCATTGTCCTTGCAATAAAGCTCACTTAGTTAAGTCTCTGCATGTCAAGTCTGCTTCATGGGTCTGGCCAGTCTAACATTATGACAGTCTCAGATTCAAACATGAAAGCATGCCCTTTGGATACCTTCTGGCATGCACTCAGATAGTTGATTAGGTGCACCTTTCAAGTACCCATTGAATTCCCTTTTGCCTTCAGAACTGCCTCAATTCTTTGTGGCATAGATTTAAAAGACATTCCTCAGAAAATCTGACATGGCAGCTGCTGCCCATCTATGATGTCTTGTGGTTTCTCTGCATCCCAGAGGTGCACTAATGGATGGAGATCCATTGATCGGAGCTTTGTGACATGGCTTTTTATCCTGCTGGAAGCAGTAATTAGAAGATGGGTACACTGTGGTCATTTATGACATGGTCAGCAAAAATATTCAGGCAGGCTGTGGCTTTTAAATGATGTTCAGTTAGTAATAATAATAATTACTATTTTTATAGCACTTTTAAAAACAGAATTACAAAGTGCTTCACAGTTTGAATAAAAGCCACACATTAAATGTGAGGATCGTATAGGCCAGCTGCAGTGATCAAGGTCTCAGAAGCTCATGGGGCCGCTAACAGTGTTGGGTAAGTTACTTTAAAATAGTAACTTAGTTACATTACTAGTTACTTCTATCAAAAGTAACTCAGTTACTTCAAGTTACTCGTTACTTTCAGAGTAACTAGTTACTAGGGAAAGTAACTTTGGTTTTACTCAGAATTCTCTTGTTAATGTGTTGCTTCCACAACTTTGCCAGTCTTCTAGCTTGCTTACTTGCCACAAGTGCACTGTGCCACCTACCAATAGAAAGGAAAAGATAATGTGCATATTTCCACGAGAGAAATCCCACGCCTGGACCATCATTGACTGCTGCCATGATTCTAGCCTACGTCACAGCGTCATGTGCGCCTTTCACATCCAACACAAAAACTGCAGTCGTGGTGCTTTGATTGTACTCAGAACTCGGAAATTCTGCCTTCTGACTAGGAAGACGTAGGTAACACCAGACTGCAGATGAGCTGCATACAGGGCTGGACTGGGACAAAAAATCGGCCCGGGCACTTTGACTAGAGACCAGCCCGCCATTATAGGAAAACTCAAGCCTTTGAATGAAAACAAACGCTGTTGTGACAGTGATGTACACTGTTTTGATGGTATATATGCATCAATCTATCAATCCTTTGTTGTAAGATTCAGATAATTATTTTTTAAAAGCTAGACATTTTAAATGAGAATAAGAAAGAAAATTATTTCTTTGTGCCCACCTCTCCCTGTTAATGCCCTACTTGGCCCCCCTGGCAAAACTTTGCTAGATCCGCACCTGCACAGTTACCAGCTGTCAGCTACTTAGAAAAGGATCCTGGGGTTATCTGTCTCTCAGAAACAGTTCATAACTTCCCTTCAACTCATTCATGTCACCTAAAAGGTAAACCTGTTTCTCCATCACCTGTTCAGCTGTGATGATTCAGTAAGGACATCTCCTGGTTTCATCTTCATGTTTCCCTCTCACCAGATAACCAAACCGATATCATGACCAGCAGCTTTTTTGCAGCTGTGGCTCCAGCAAACATCAGCTGATACTAGAAATTAATATTAAATAAATTCTAACAACAGCTGATCAAGCTTAAACGTGCTGCTGTTGTTTAAGGCGACATCGGCCGGTTTCCTCTTTCTGGCGCAAAGTGGGCGATAAACAAACAAGAGAGCCGATCAGCTGATCATTGATCAGTTTTCATGATTGAAGTAGAAACGGGAGAGGGAGGGGGGAGAATGAAAGAAGAAGAGGCAGCTGTGCAGCAAAGACACAGAATAACTCCAGCTTTGTGTCTTTTTCATTGTAGCTGAAGTCCGGGACAAACTGTTCCTTTTCACCTCAATAAGAAACGCGTAATATTTTCTCTGAATACCAGACGGGACGGTTGGCAACTCTAATAACTTATGAACAAAATAAAGTTTAACATCGTTAACATCATAGCACCCACCCAGCTGTATAGAAACTCCGTCATGCTAGCTAGTACGCAGTACGGAAAAAGTCAGAATAACGAAAATAAACTCCACCTAAACTTGGTTTATATCTGACCCAGATAGACTGCAGGTCATAACTTCTTACCTAAACTTCAGTTCACACTTGGACCGGCGACTGCCTCGGGTCTCTTTTCCTTCTGCATTAACCTTTTGCTAATGTTACAGAATCTGTGGAAGTTCCGCGATAGCCACCACACGAAGTAACGAGTAACGACCCTATCTAAATCCCAGTAACGACTAACGCGTTCCTGATTTTGACATAATAACTAGTTACCGTGCTCGTTACCACAATAATAACGTAGTTACTGTAACGCGTTACTTAATAACGCGTTAGTCCCAACACTGGCCGCTAATGTCGTAACAGGCCTAAAGAGTGCCGAGAAAACATCGGAGTGCAAGTGTTAACAAGCAGCTGAACAGGAATGCCTTAAAAAGTAGCCAGTGAGTGTATATTGAACCAAGGTAGTGTAAAATATTTTCCAAACTCCAAACTTGAAAAATTTAATATTTTACGATGGAACCAAAAACAACAAAACACTGAAAATGAAAGCTTAGTAAAAATGAAAGCAGTCATTCACGCTGGAATTAAAAGTTTATTAGGTTTTTGTTATATTCTTGGACCTGCACGTGCCTATTTCAGAAAGTGAGATGATGAGGTGCTGCACAGAGTAAGAGCTCATTTTTGGGGCAGAAAGACGAAATGTAAATGTCAAATGTTAATAAGATTAGAAAAGACACTGGATCAGTTGAAAAGAGGAGGTGAAGCAGCACAACGTGGGGGTACAGCTTCCCTCTGATGTATCCCAACTATCATATCTGAGCGCTTTAATGATTCTCTCTGGATGAAGGAAAGAGAGACTAAAGAGAGATCAAGGGAGCCGAGGGGGTGAGGAAGGAGGGAGTGGAGGAGGGTGGAAATGAAGAAGAAGAAGCAGTGAAACAGCAGGAGAGAAGTGCCCTTCTAGACATACTTATTCTGCACGCCATAATTTCTTTTTCATGGTTGCAAATGTATTAAAGTTAAAATTTATGTTAAACTCTCCTGACTTCGGTTTGCACCACTCCAATCACGAGTTTCCATCAGAGAAGAGAATTTAATGGGTACTAATGAAGATCAAATTAAATCCTGGTGTTGTGCTTTCACCTGAAGAGACGAGGTTAAATTAAATGCTAAATCAAAATTTCAAAGCACTGTTCTCTTATGACCAAAATAATGAAGGCAAAAACCAGAACACTTCTTTACTTCAACAAAACAATGTGATCAAATTATAATTTCAACCTTTCCAAAATTATTAAATTGTGTGTTGAACCACATCAACACAATTGATGATTTATAAAAGCAATTTTAACTTCCTGGAGGTCACTGGCATTTGGTAGGTGAAACTGGTCACAAAGAGATATGCAGCATGGGAGATGCTGACTTGACTACAAACACTCATCTACTATTTCTTAAACTGTTGTGAAACTGAAGAGTGCAATATGCCACCACAGAGTGGGAGTGAAGTGTGACACAAACTGGCCCTTCCCCTTCAGAATAAAAGCTGCATGATTTGAAACATGGTGTTTAAGCTCTTAGGCCCAACCTGTCAAAACTGTAGGAAGAGTACCCAAATGCAGACTCGTAATGAATAACAAAAGACAACTCCTTTATTTTGGCTGATCTATGTCACAATCTGGTAGTAGGAACTCAAGCGCAGAGCGGGAGGCATCTCCAAAAAACAGCTTATTTACAGCACCAGTGCATGATATATACAGTGAAGGGGAATCCAAACTCCAGGGAATCACAGGGATGCTTTCTCACACTTGCTCACGTTGTCTTGCCCAAACTCACACACTTTCACACGACTGGGGGGGGGTCACAGGTACAGGGAGGAAAGTCTGTCGCAGAAGAGAAGGAAGTCACACACAAATCACGAATCACAGGGTCACAAGAGCTCGGGGAAACACTAACGTCTGTAGTACAATCATCCAGCGACGAGAGGATCTGTGTTCCAGCCTCAAATAGTGCTCCCGGGTGATGACCGCTGATTGTTGACAGGTGTGTGGGCCAAGGGCGGGAGCCCACATTGAGCTCTGCCCAGGCAGAGAGGGAGAAAGAGAGAGAGAGAAAACCAAACAACACATGTAGGCTTGTGGGGCCGGCTGGGCAGGCACGGAGACCATGACAATCTAAATGTTACAAAATCTACAGACAGAAGAAACCAGAATTTAAAACAGACAGGAAAGACACTCCGAGGTAATTAGATAGTCAATAAAAGGTTTATATAAATATAATTATTATATAAAATTTACTCAAAGGAAGCCACGGCTTAAATATTCAATAATGAAGTAGGCTTAATCAAGGGAATTAGACACAGGTGGGCAGCAAGACTCAGTTGAAAGTAATCAAAACAATGACTGGTATGAAGTAAAATTTAAAGCGTGACACAGGAAATAGGAAACAAAATAAAACAGGAAGTAACAAAACAGGGAAACACTGGACACAGAGGCAATGACTTTACAAGACAGAACACTAAAATAAAGTTTGTTTGTTCTTCAGGCCATTATATTATTTTATGTCTCTTTATACAGACATTTTTTTAGACTCCTATATGTTTTCCAAGTTTGAAGAATCCTTTTGGACAAACATCACTTGTGAAATATTCCTCCACCAACCACCAGCTTCTTTCCCCAGGTGGAGGTTTGAGATTGGTAGAACACTGCTAGAAAACAGCTTTTGTTTCCAGGAAATCGTTTTAACTCCCAGATGAAGAGTTGTATGTTGTTGTGTGTTGTCCTTATTGCGCTTTATCACTAAATGCTTTGTTTTATAATTCTACCTCTAATGTCTCAGCTAGTTTAAATATCAACTGACATAGCCAGGCACCATTTACACCACAACACTTTCCTTTTTATTTTACCAAATAACTTCTGAAATATTAAAGACAAAATCACAAATAATGCATTGGGTTATTTATGTGGCTTTATGTAATGTAAATTCCTTATAAAAGGGGGAAGATAGCTGAAGGAAACCAGCGCTCTGCTTTCTGTTCACTCTTCTATATTGAGTTAGACAGCACAATTTCCACACTACCAAAGCCCTGAGGCAGTAGCCATGATGCACAATCAAACCACAAGGATCCAAATCTACTATCTGTCATCCTGCAATGCTTATGTAACCGAGGTGAAGAAGATGACATACACAGGTGTATGTACTACAAGAGGGAAACCCTCCTCAAAAACGGACGGAGCAGAGCAGCCAAGGGAATGCTCCGAATTAAAAAACTGTACAATATTAAAAAGGTAAAACACAGCAAAACATGCATAGTAAAAAACCCTAGATAATTTGTCCCTTTCCACCCCGTGACATCCCCCCACACTGAAAGATTAGCAGTCCCTGCTAAGGGCCAGCTTCCAGTCATGCAGCCTTCTTGGAGTCTTTCCTTTTTCTACCCCCAAGCGAAAATATAACAAAGTGCGCCATACAGTCAAATGCCACAACGAGCAATCCCTTTCACGTCCCCATAGCATAGCTACCCGGAAGCCATAAGGTCCTAAACTGCACCTAACTGGTACTGTGGGGATACTTCCAGGCCTAACCTGGGCTTCGTGCTTAATCCCAAGCACTGCTGCCTAGCAGCAAGCCATTACCCCACATCCCGCAACCCTGCAGCTGACCTCCCATGACAACCTAGGTCGGAAGTTCCTCATTTACTCTTCTTGTGGCCAACACTCATACCTGCGCACACTGTCCATACCCATTTGCTCAGGGGGCCCTTGGCTAAAACTCCAAACAGTTAATCCTCCATCTTCTTATTTGGCCTATCCCTATAAACCACAGCAATACTGGGGCACTGGAATACACATACATCATTATATTTGCTATTCCCCCAGCTATCACCAACTGCACCTCCGCATCCTGTCGACAACGCCACTTATGTAACCGAGGTGAAGAAGATTGTGAATTAACACAGGTGTATGTACTACAGGAGGGAAACCCTCCTAAAAAACAGATGGAGCAGTGGAGCAGCCAAAGGAATGCCCCGAATTAAAAAACTGTACAATATTAAAATATTAAAAAGGTAAAACACAGCAAAACATGCATAGTAAAAAACCCTAGATAACTTGTCCCTTTACACCCCGTGACACTTATGAAATACAACCTAAATAACTACTTTTACATGTCAGAACTGCAGTAAGAGCTGACCTTCAGCTGGAAATTCGCTTCTTTCAAAGATCTGCCCCACAAGCAAACTTTAACTTAGACAACAAATAGGCCTTTACTGCTGATTTTCATGTTTTTTCCCCTTTCTTGTGGAGAATAACCAAACATTTTTACTTTTTTTTCTCTGTAAAGTTAGAATCACCAGAATCATGTTCTGCTCATGCTTTAGCTATTTGATGTTAATTCTATATAATAAACCTCTGCGGCAGGATTTTTTTTATTGATTGATTTTTTATTGATTGATTTGATTTGATTTTGACAAAGATCAAGTAAAAATAAGTATTTAATCCAGTGCGTGTGTGTGTGTGTGTGTGTGTTATCAAATAGTTATAGTAATGCCCCCAAAATTCTTTTTTTTTTCTTGCTGTTGTTTTCAAGCCAATTCGTACTAATTGGAGTAAAAATTCAGTGCAAAAACACATTAAGATAGTACAATTTGTCAAATATTAAATTGCAGTTTTGCAAACAATAGGGTGATTCTAAAAATGTATTAACTGTAAACACCACATATCCAAGCACTGTGTGCAGTAATTCTTGGAACAAAGTTCAAGAAATTCAAATCAAATCAAATCAAAATTTATTTATATAGCACATATTAAAACAACAGTGTTGACCATAGTGCTTCACAGTCAGTAAAAGCATGAGACAATTAAAACAAACAATAAAAGAGGACAACAAACAATAGGTAACAACACAACAAGCTAGACCAGCCAACTAGACAGAATCAAAAGCCAAAGTAAAAAAATAAGTTTTAAGACATGATTTAAAAGACTGGATCGACTCGGCAGTACGAATATGAACAGGGAGGTTATTCCAGAGTCTAGGTGCCACGGATGCAAAGGCCCGGTCACCTCTCAACTTCATTCGAGTCCTAGGTTGTGCTAGGAGCCTGTGATTGGACGATCTAAGTGCTCTGTTGGGATTGTATGAGTGGAGTAGTTCAGAAAGATAGCTGGGCGCTAAATTATTCAGAATATTAAAAGTGAACAAAAGAATTTTAAAATCTATACGATATTTAACAGGGAGCCAATGTAATTTGGCTAAAATTGGAGTTATGTGTTCATGGATTCTCGTACCTGTTAAAAGACGCGCAGCTGCATTTTGAATTAACTGAAGCCGGCAAAGAGAGGAGTGTTGGAGGCCCGAGTAGAGGGAGTTACAGTAGTCTAATCTGGATGTAATAAATGCATGGATAAGCTTTTCAAGGTCCTTTAAAGGAAGGAACGGCTTTGCTTTGGAAATCTGACGCAACTGGTAAAAGCAGTTTTTTACCACAGTGGACACCTGTTTCTCAAGTTTAAAAGAGCCATCCAGGAACACTCCGAGGTTTCTTACAGTGGGCGAGAGGTGGCTAGCGAGAGGGCCTAGGGCATCAGCTAACTTGTCTAGCGGAGTGTGACTACCAAAGACTATGATTTCGGTCTTTGATCAAGTGGAGGACATAAATACATGGAAGGCATACAACAACAATGCACAGCAGGTGAACTGCATCTAAAAGTTCCTTCCTTAATAAATAGCAAAACAAACAAACAAAAGATCTACCAGCTTTCCCATCACTGCTACAAACAAGAAGGGACCTAAAGTTGATCCCTGATGTAGTCCCACTCACACCTTCAACTAACTGATCTTCTGCACTTCCTGATTCATTAACTTTCACTTCATCAGTCCTCATCTGTCCCTCTCATGAGCTTCGAGAAGTAAAAGTACTCCTTCAATCTCCTCAACACTCTCTTCACTCAATAGTACATTTTGATTTCTGTCTAACATTAATCACCCTGCTGCACATCGTTTCAAGGTCGATTTTTCTGCCATCCAATCAGGACAAGTCCTTTTCTCTTTCATTGGTGTCGAGCCTCACATAACTCACATGCAGTTTCACCTCTTATTTTGATGCATGTCAAACCTCCCAGGACTCCTGGCTGCTTTCTTCAGACTATCCCACTTTTTCTTTGCCAGCTTCTTCCTTTAAAGAGTGGCTTGCATTACATCACCTTGTCTCCTTGTCTTCTTTCCTCTGTCCAGAGGATACATCGTAACAAGTGTGGCCTCTCTAAACTTTAGTAACTAACAAAACGTGGCAACAGGTATCCTGGTAATTAATTAATTAATTGAAGTATCATTGGTTTCCTGTGGGACTTCAAGCTTTACAGAATACACATACGTCTCTTCCTTTGGGCTGTTTATAGGGCCAGTTTATCCAAATGACCAACTCTGCATATATACCAGATACTGTCAAGCTACAAATTTATGCATCATTGTCTTCCACAGCCCACGGCTTCGTGTTTTAAAGAACTCTTGTAGGCCATTGTTTTACTGCTTAAGTTTACATCTACAATGAGAAAATTGGGATAAACAGGAAGATCATATGAAACAACATGACCCTACAGCTTGGCTTTTCATCCTCCTTTTCTGAATCAACACTCGTCACTTGTATGCATCTTTTCACAGTATTGACCCAAGGACGGCTATAGCCTACACTTTATTCAGTTCATAAATAAATTGTAGTCTACTTTAGTGCAAAATAAACTGTTTTTTTTAGCAACATGAAAGTTGCATGAAGTGTTTCCATGGTGACCTGCCTGGATGTGAGGCATAAACAGAGAGCTCACAAGACAGATCTAGAAAATTGCATTCTTATATTTCAGCCGTAATTCTTCTCCAGACATCATAAACTGTTCATTTGCACAGGACAAACTATTAAGTTTGGAGTACTTTTTTACTTTTAGGAAATATGAATTTAAAAATCTATGAGTTTCAGATAAATTAAGGGTGTTCATAATTAAATGCTTATTTTTATTTTTAGGTAGTGATGATGAATAAATTATGATTATATAGCAGCAAATCACACAACAGTCACCTCAAGGCGCTTTATATTGTCAGGTCAAGAGTAGAATATTAGAAACTCCAACGATCATACAATCTCTGGGCAAACAATTGGTGACAATGGGAAGGAGAACTCCCTTTTAACAAGAATACAGTTGGTGATGGGCGACAGTTGATGCAATGTGATGGGCGACAAAAAGCTTGTTCAAATGAGGGAAGGTTCCATGTTTATTACAGTGACGCATTGAGTGTTCTCTATGAGCCAATTTGGTGGAAATTCAGTGCAAAGGATGAAAAGTATAACTCAACATGTCCTCAGTCTGGGTGTTGTTTTCAGTTCTGAAACTCTTAATGTAGCTCATCTATGAGTGAACAGCATCGACATTCATTTAGCTTATTTTAGCAGTAAGCTTTCTTTTTTCTCAAAATTGCAACCTTGGTAATAAATTGGCATTTCTTCCACTGCGATGCGTGCATTGTAAAAAATTAAAAATAGCCTTCCTTTTTTTATAAACTCACTATCTATCTCTGGTTGGGAAGGTTGAAAAATATGTTAGCCAGTGGGAATACGCCATGTGAAGCAGGATTCATTAGTGCTCTCAAAGGGACACAGTCATTTATAATTAACCGCTGAAGCTGATCAATAATAGATGACCAGGAATGAAGGTTTTTCTAGTGACAAAACACAGAGGGAAGCAAAGGAGAGAGCAGAAACACACACAACCGTCAAGGTGACTGAAATTAATCATGTGTGAAAAATAAGAATGTACCTCAGAAGAGTCTTACAGTTTTTTCTGAATGCTTAAACCCTAACTGTGATTGTTATAGCAAAATTTCTAAAACTATAAATATTTATAGCAAAACCACTCACTGAGTTTGCAAAACTAAAAGCACAAACACTGCTTTGCACTCAGTTTGCCATTTTGTAACACACACTTTGCAAACCTTAAGCTACAATCCACTGCACAGCACTATTTTTGCAGAACTGTAAACACAACTCACTGCTTTACACTCAATTCCCAAATGATCAACGCACTCCTAGCAAAACTATACACATTTACGGCTATTATTTACACTGTTTTGCCAACTGTCTGGCACACTGTCACATGTGAAAACTTTTTTAGATAATTAGTTCACTTTGCAATCAGCCTAAGCACTATAATACAGGTAAGCTCTGTGTGTGGAGTACAATGGAGGGAGCAGGAAGAGTGAGAAGTAGAGGAGGCCGAGCAAGAGGACGTGGAGGTGAAGAAGTAGGATGAAGAGGACGACAAGGACAAGGAGGAACAAGAGGAGGACGAGGAGGGGGGAGAGGAAGGGTAAGAAGAGTAAGAAATAGAATTGCTGATGACATTAGAGCTACAATAGTGGACCATGTAATCAACCGTGGAATGACCCTGAGGGAAGCAGGCCAACGGGTTCAGCCTAACTTGAGCCGCTACACTGTAGCAAGCATCATAAGGACATTTCGAAATGAGAATCGGTTAGTACTGTCACTTTGCACTAAGATTTGTAGCACTGCCATATGCCAATGAGAAACACAACAATACCATAGATGTAAAAATACTGAAATTGTTACTTTACAGAATTGCTAGACGACCAGATGCTGGGGCAGAGGAAGCATGGTCACTGCAGACCAAGAAACCCATATAGTCAATATGGCGATTGCAAATAATCCTATACTTGGAAATAAAAACTTGTGTTTGTTTTGATGTGTGTAAATAAACACCAGTACTTGAAGTTTGGATCCCTCCATGTTTACAGACCTATGACAAAAGTATGAGCTCAAACTGACATAGCCTACCTTGTGCACAGAGAACGCAAAAGCCAGATGTGTTTTTTATTCATACCATCAGTTTTTAGTTGGTGCATTGTGTGCTTATTAATATGATGGCTTGTGTTAACTGTTGGATACGAAAATACCATTTTTACAAAGGTGTGGAGAGTTAAGCAAGGGTTATTCGCTTTTACAAGAAAACTACAATGTTTTGCTGATTGGGTGAAGAGTTTTCTTATTTGTGTGTAGAGTTTTGCAAAAATAGCCAATAGTTACAAAAAAGGTGCTTAAGTCATCAGAAAAAACTGTAACAGGCGGGTTAGCAGCTGTCGCTTCAGCTTCTAAACCTGGGATCAAAACTTAATCTCGTTATTCTGGGATAACAAGTTGTGCTCTTTGTTCATTTTTAAGCCTTTTTAGTTACAAACAGTGCTGACCAGAGATGGGCAGTAACGCGTTACTTGTAACGCGTTACTGTAATCCGATTACTTTTTTCAAGTAACGAGTAAAGTAAGGGATTACTATTGCAAAAAACGGTCATTAGATTACCGTTACTTTCCCGTAGGAACGCTGCGTTACTGCGTTACTAAAACCGTGATTTTCTTGCGAGAATGTCTCATGACAGTGACATAAGCGAGTGTGATGTTCGTGACAACAGCTGTGTGCAGATCAACAATGGATAATATATCGAGTGCGGGAGAGAGTATGAGCGTGCAGCGTTTAAAGCGTGGAAGTACTGACCTTATTTTGAGTTTGATTCCGTAAAAAGTGACAAAAACATTAGTGTCCGCTGTGCGTGGGAAGAAAACTTCTTTTTACAGCGGAAAAAAACCCCTAAACTTCCAAGCAAGCACCGAATAGCTACGACATAATGAGAAACTCACAGAGAAACTGCGGTATCCTTCCACTGACCGCTGCGGCACACCTGCACCAGGATAAACCTCCGCCTACTCTACTCCTGCTTTACAGGTGAAAATAGAGCAAAAGGACCGCTAGTCTTTGACTTTATTTATTTTCTGCTGTGTTTTACTTGCATCTGAAAGAGTGAGTGTAAACACTATATATATATATATATATATATATATATATATATATATATATATATATATATATAATGTGCTGGAATGTGCAGAAAATAGGTTTAAATGTTAAACTAATTTCTTCCAGTCAGAGAATGGTGCATATAATTAAAATTTTGCTTCATGCATAAAGTTAAAAGATTAAAACTAACAAAACAAGTTTTAAAAAGAGACTTTTCCATTTGATTACATTTTGTATGATGGATTATGTAGAAAAAGTAGAATTGGGCTGAAAGATCTATCGCTTTATCACCTATTCAGGTTGTGAATCATGTTTTTAAAAAGTAACTAAGTAACTAAGTAACTAAGTAATTAATTACTTTTGAAAATAAGTAATCAGTAAAGTAACGGGATTACTTTTTGGGGGAAGTAATCAGTAATTAATTACTGATTACTTTTTTCAAGTAACTTGACCAACACTGGTGCTGACCAATGCTACATTCCTACTAAACAAAAATCTTTCACCTTTGATGAGCAAAGCCATTCAGAAATTCATAAAACAAAAAAATGAATAGCTCCAAATCAGTCTGCATGTCTGAGAAAGTACAATTAAAATGAACAACCCTCTGTGTCTCAATGCTGTCGTAACAAAGCTTCTTTAACTGTGATTTCTTCTTGTTTTGTTATTGTTGTTCAGTGGCTCTTCTTCAGAAAATATCTTTCCACCACCACCTAAAAATGAAACATTGTCTTCATTTACTAGTCCTCCATATTACAAGACAAAATCTATTGTCAGTCTTTGTGCCTTTAACAATCATTACAAATCACTGTTTCAGTAATGACACAAAGTGGTTAATGTTTGATCTGACTGGCACAACACGGCACTGATGGTGTTGAAGAAAGATAATGGCTTAAATATTCCCTTAAATGAGACACACACACACCTCTTGTGTTTTTTAAGTCAGTCTTTTATTATTGTGATATCAGCCTAAGCCTATGGCTCAAGAACATATTCTCATCTTTTGTTACACATCTTAATAATGTCTTAATAATGTCCATATAGAAATTCCTAAACATTTCATCACTCGCAGCTCTGTTTTTCCCCCTTTCACAGCAGGTTGTTCCTACACCCTGTCAGTGTAAAGATGGAAAGTGCACGTATTATGCTTTCCCCTATTTTCTGTCATAACCCTCTTACTGTGAGAAGATGACAGTAGATGAACTGAGGGGCTTTTACCAAGGCCTATTATAGCATAAATAAGGATTATTCTGATCTGTGAATCAGCAAAGCTACCTCAGTACAATCCAAGAATAAAATTATGAAGTTGGAAATGTAAGTATAGTTGATAGTTTATAGTATCTCATACTTCTGTAGCCAAAAAAGAAATACATCTCACATCTCATGTATGAGGTTCATTATTCAGGAAGCCCATCATCATCAGGTAGCCCAGCTAGTCAAAGCATCTCCAGATAGTAGTGATCCCCTTTTTTCTGTACTGTTTATGAAATGAAACATACAGTCGTTGATAGTTGATGGTTGTTTATAGAAGCATTTATTTAACAAACACTAATTCAGGATGTACAAGGCAGCAAGAACAAACTACAAATACCTTATCTAAGCAGAGAAAGGGGCAGGAAAAGAACAAAACCCAAAATTGGTTGAAAGCTTGACTTTCATGGGACAAGACAGTCTGACCAGTGAGAAGTATAAGGCTATGTCTACACTATCCATCGCCAGTTTGTCACAGGGCCAACACACAGGGACAGACAACCATTTGCACTCACTCGCACATTTACACCTAGTGGCAATTTGGATTAGCCAATTAACCTATCCCCACAAGCTGCATGTCTTTGGACGGTGGGAGAAAGCCGGAGTACCCGGAGGGAACCCACACAAACACGGGGAGAACATGCAAACTCCACACAGAAAGACCCCGGCCTGATGGTGGAATTGAACTCAGGACCTTCTTGCTGTGCGGCAACAGTGCTAACCACCGTGCCACCGTGCTGTTGTGGTCATGACAGACAGCAGTACAATCAATGTTAGTTGCATAGATGAGCAGAGGAGAGCACAGATACAGCTGCATTGCAAGCCTCAATTTGAGCTGGAATGACCCTGCTGGGAGTGAGCGAGACCTTCATCTGCTGGTGTGACTTTCCAATGCTCAACCAGAAGATTACTCAATAAAGGTGTCACCTTTGGTTCTGAAACACAAAGAGGAAGGCAGCGACTGTTTGCTCCTCCTGTCACATCCCAGCATGCCCTGAGCAAATCATGAGATGTGCTCTAACTGCCTGCAGGTGTTTCAGTTGTATCTGTTCCCTGTGCAGTCATAGTAAGAGCTTAGCTCATGTTGCCAGCAGTAAGTCAAGCTTGTTCAGGTGGGTGTAGGTCTCCACAAGATCTGCTGTTTCTCACCAATTCTATTCATAATGTGTATGGACAGAATTTCTAGGCAAGAGTCTGAAGGTGGAGCATTTCATGGTCTCCGGATCTCGTCTCTGTTTATCCCAGATGATGCAGCTCTGTTGGCTTCATCAATCCATAGCTGAGGACGTTTGTAGCCAAGTGTGAAGTGATTGGGATGAGAATTAGCACCTCAAAGTCTGAAGCCGTGGTTCTCAGCTGGGGAAGGGTTGCTGCCCCAAATGGAAGTTTAAGTATCATAGGGTTTGTTCATGAGTGAGGGAAGAGTAGAGCAGGAGACAGACAGAATGTGGTTTTGATAGTGATGTGGATGCTGTACTGTGATGTTTGTCAATTGTCAGTTTATTGGCTCCTTGGTCAGGAACTGTGTGTAGTGACTGAAAGAACAATATCATATTTATTATAGATAAATGGATACAAAATACATGGTTCAGACTCACAAGCTAGACTTGGTACACCGACACCAGTTTAGAAGGTTTATTGAACTGGGTGAAAACGTGCTTGGGCAACCAGCGGGCAGCAGAAAAGAGGAATCTGCGAGAGGAGAGGTGGCACTAATCCTGGCCAAGGGCCGAATGGAAGTGTTGCTTTTGAAAGAGAGGTTGGAACGATCCAGGTTTGAGTAGTGTGCGGATTCCCAGATTGGCAGGCAGGATTCCAGTGAAGCGCTGTGTGAACAGGTAAGCAGAGTTACTCCGAGACAGAGTGCACGTAACTGAAATGATCAGGCAGAGATCCGACATCCTTGCAGCCACTAATTACTCAGGTAAATGAGTGGATTCAGCACAGGTGTGAACAGCCACCAGCAGAGGCTACACCTGAGGCCAAACTAAGGAAAACTTAAGCCCACTTCTTCACCTGTCCAGAAAAAGAAACGACTATGGGGAAAAAAGGGAAAATGAAAACCTTGAACCCACCCCGAAACATAACAACAAGTGGCAGAAATGTGTTTCCTGTCAAGGTAGCGCATTTGCTGTCCGCTGCACTTTTTTAAAGCTTTGAATATTCTTTGTGGTTCCCCTGTCGCTAGAACTCTTCTAGGGACACACAGTCAGGATATTGGAGGACTGCATAGGAACACGTCTCATGTGGGTGAAAATCCCCCCCTCCCCTGCTGGAGTCTGCTGGAGCTAGAGACACAGTGGCCTGTTAGAGCTACTTCTTTGACATCTGCTTGAAGTGCACCTCCTGGGGAGCATGCATCGTTGGTGCAATGTAATGTAAATTCTCCATGAAGGTGTCCACTTGGTCACAAAAAACAGGCAGGACCATGGACATTCACATTAATTCTCCTGCTGATGGTCCAATAATGAAATTTACTTCACCCAAAGCATCCTAGCAGACTTGTCAATGTGGAACATATAATATATGCTTTACTAATAGAGTCAGGAGTTTAATAATTTAGGAGGAGCTCGGGGTAGAGCCACCTCAGGTGGCTCGTGCATCTAATCAGGATGCCTCCTGGACATCTCCTAGGTGTTTCAGCCATGACCTACCAAGAGAAGGCCGCGGGGCAAACCCATAACATGCTGAAGAGATCTCTAGCAGGGTTCATTTAAATGATTTTCTACTGGCGTCAGAATGATCCAGATAGGTTTTATCATAAATAAAACACACATCATGTTCATTTAAAACTACCGAAAACAAAATGATATCAGAATGTTCATTAAAGTTTAAATTTCATTTTACAAAATATGCAAATTAATTACAACATAGCAAAAGTAATATTTATTTCTTTAGATGTCATTAATACACTAATAACACTTAGAAATAAGATTTGCTGCCATTATAAATTTTTTGCTATTATATTTGCTTCTTGCAGTAAATCCCCAGTAAATACGTTAAATACGTTAGTAAGACGAGGCAGAGCAGTTCTTTAATTTCTAGTTGACTTTGCAGCTGAATCTAGGAGGCAGCTGCAAATTTATAACACTGTTTTCCAAATGTCACATTTCAGGACAGACAGACTGAGTCTTGGGATAGAGAGTAATTTGCCACATTGTATTGATGTGTGTAAGTCAACAAGTAAGATCATTTTGTGTCTAGAAATTGACAAAGCAGACCATCCACCCTGAGTTTTAAGGTTCTTTCTGAAAACATTTAAAGCATCACTCCTTATAATCCGTTCTTTTTTTGCTAATATAACAGAGAAAAACGACAACAAAGGAAAGATTTTTTTTTTTAGAAACAGTTGTTTTTGTTCACTTATATTAGAAATTGAAGTCATTCTGATGATTTGAAGTTTCAGTGGTTTAATTTATTTACTTAAAATAAATAAATGAGTGAAGATATATCAGCCGAAGCAGATGAGACTTTTTAAGGAGCACACATGGAATAAAAACAGGGAAGCCCTACGCCTGAGGACAGCAACTGAAGAAGAAGTTATTACCTTCATGTCTAATTTAACAACACTGAGACGAATGAGCTGTGGACCTTCTTTACAACCACCAGGGGAAGAGTATTATGGAACAGATGCAAGGTCACCACCTAAATTGGTAACGCTTCGGCAGTCGCGATGATATCGGTACCGTCAGAAAGCACAGGGGAGTAATAATGCAAACAGAGCATAATTTTGCAGAAACATTTCCACAGACTGACGCATTTCTTGGAAATGAATCTGCATGTTTCACCCCCGTGCTCAGCGACTGCAGCCTGCAGTGCTGACTGGCAGCCATAACTCTTCCAGCACATTTCATTCATCTCTTCCCTCTGTCACCTCCCTCTGGTCCCATTTCTTTCTCCATCCTTCTTTCCTTCCCCCCCACCCCCACCCTATTCTTTCTCTTTATAGGCAAATTTGTATCTCCACCGGTGAAAACCTGAGGGCTTTAATGTGGGTGTGAAGAATCAGATATTGGTGTTCACTTTTTTTGCTTTTTCCCTTCGTATACTGGTGTTTGTGGATCTTGAGGACAGGGTCACACACAGTGAGGGCCACCTCTGCCCATTCACTATGGCTGAAATTAAATGTAATTACATTTCTCCAAATTAAAAATCAACTTGTGTGGGCTTTTCAGACAAATTGCTCTTCAAAAATGACCCTTCAACCTGGAGTTTCCGATACCAGAACCTGGGTGCAAAAATAAAAAGTTGCAAAGCACAGCACACTCGGTGAGGAGGCTGACGGTAGCACGTATGTACCATGCTTCAGATTGTTTTAAACACTTGCTTTATAACATCATAAAGATATTTTTGATGTCATACAAAGTAGAGGAGAGCTTCTATAAAAGACAAAAAGGACTTAAAATCGATCGATTGTGCTGTTCTTTGCTTATATACTGCTACTCCTACTTGCTGTTGTCTTTTCTGATGTCTCCTCCTCGTTTTGTTTAAGAGCTCACCCAGTTTCAGCCTTCCATGATCCACGGTCCAAGGCAGTTTCCTCCCAGTGGTCAGTGGGTATTTGGTGCTCTTCATGTCTCGTTAACGCACATCCATAAACCTCAGCTGGGGACATTCCCTTTTTTCATTTCTCCATTGAAATGGTCTGTTGGGATGCATCCATCGTCCATTCTTCCGACATGTCCAAGCCAGCAAAGTCTTTGTTTGAGGATGGTGTACATGGATGGTAATCCTGTTCTGACAACTCTCTCCATCTTTCCATGTTATGCCCAGGTTGTGTCATAAATTCCTCATGTTGAAAGTGTTCAGCTTGTGTTGTTGTTCTATGCCATTCACTGCCATCGAGAAGCGGACATGTATAAAGAGACCTTCGACTTCAGGTTGAGCAGTTTGTCGTTGTCATGAACTGGACTCACTAACCACTTCAGAAACTGTTCCATGACTTCACAGCACTAAGCGACAAGGATTTTATAGATTTCCTTAGCGTAAAAGAGGCTGTACAGGGACTGTGTGCAAACATTTAACAAAAAGCAGTATTTCTTCTCGAAGCAGATTTTAGCAGTAGCACTGATGAGCTAACATGGCAATGCATGTGGGTCGTGTTGGCGAATATAATGAATCAATGGAAGACTTTGAGTGATATTTGCAGCATTTGGAGCAATGGATGTTGGCAAATGATGTTTCCGATGAGAAGAAAGTATTCGCATTTCTCTCAGAGCTGATACATACAAGCTGCTAAAAAACTTGTTTCCCCAAAAGTATTGAGCACTATGGGATATGACAGAAGCATTAAGTGCATATTATAAGCCAACTCCAGTGGTGATATCTGAGCGGTTTTGTTTTCAGAGACGTAATCAGAAAGAAGGGGAGTCAGTTTCTGACTACATTTTAGCCCTGAGGCAGTTGTCAGCAACATGCAATTTGAGACAATATTTAGATGAGGCCCTGAGAGATCGCTTTGTTAGTGGGCTGTGTTCTGATGCTGTGCAGCGCAAGCGACTATCGGAAAAAGATCTTACATTTCCACGTGCATGTGAAATTGCCACATCTATGGAACTTGCCTTGAAGAATACGATGGAGTTCTCAGGACACCATGAACCTCACCAAGTAAATGCCTTGACAAATGTTCCAAATTTTTCCAATGAAGGATGGAAAGGACAGAACACACAAGAGGGTAATAACAAAATGAAGAGCTGGAAGGGACCTAAAAAAGGCACAGGAGCAAAGCAACCATGCTATCGTTGTGGTGGAAAAAAAATTAAATGTGAAAAGTATTATGTTTGTGCAAAAATCAGACACATTGCACGTGCTAGGAATAAAACAATCAGTCAGCAAACTCAGTATGTAGAACCTGAGGATGAATGCTCAAGTAGGAATGATGAAGCTGAACATTTTGGAGTGTATTCAGTGTACTCCATCAACAGTGAAACAGTGAATTTTGCACTGGGGAACAAGAACACCACCATGTTGCTGGATACAGGATCAGCAGTGTCGGTGGTATCAGACAAGTATTACCAGACGCATCTTACTCATTTCCCTATAAAACCAGCCAGAGTCCTACTCAGGCCAAAACATCACTGTTCATGGAACTACTATGTACCTCGCGACTCACCGGACAATACTGCAGAGGAGGGGAGTATCTTCTATTTCCCACATGCGGAAGAGCCACCAATAGTAGCAAAAGACAATGAGAAAGCAACCAGTTCTCAGCAAAAGTCTGGAGCAACACCATGAATGGGTGGCTGAGTTATATGCAAGATAAGCCTTATTTTATACGCAGACAAGACTTGTCATCAGAACAAGGATGTATTCTTTGGGGACAACGAGTTATCATTCCACCAGTTTGCCAACAGAAAGTAATGGAAGACCTGCATCGTGAACATCCAACCATCCTATGAAAGCTCTCACCTACAGTTACCTGTGGTGGCCAGGCTGTGATAGTGACATAAAGGAACTTGTTCAAAGCTGCTCAATCTGTCAGGCTGTACAGAAGTCGCCAGCAGTTGTACCACTCCATCTGTGGAAGTGGCCTGGGAGAGTTTGACAACGGATTCCCATTGATTTTCCTGAAAAAGACAAGCACTATTTTTTAGTTGTCATAGACAGGCATTCAAAATAGTTGGAAGTGTTTCTTATGTCATACATTACCTCATACAATACCACTAAGGTTTTGAGAGGGTTATTTGCTGTATATGGACTCCCAGAAGAGCTTGTTTCAGACATTGGACCTCAAATTGTGTCAAAAGAATTCAGTCAGTTCTTGGAGTTAAATGGGATCAGACACACAGCTTCATCCTGAATCAAATGGAGCAGCAGAGAGGTGAAATCCTGAAACGATCCCTGATGAAGAATGTTCTGGAACCAGATGGTAAGGCCACATTGCCACTCAGTCATCGATTGGCAAACTTCCTTATCATGTATCACAGTACACCGCACACTGTGACGGGTCGTACACCAGCAGAGTTGTCACTGAAACGTCAGATCCGGACTCGTTTCAGCCTGCTCAAGCCTGAACTCACCAGACACATTGAAAGGAAACAGTCTGAGCAGAAGCGACACCAACATCACAGAACTCCACCTGTACGTGTTTTTTCGGAAGGAGAGGTTGTCCATATCCAAAACCTCGGGGGAGACAAAAAAATGGACTCATGGAACAGTTCTGAAGAAAATGGGAAGTGTTACTTATATGATACAAGAGGGACAGAAAACATGCACAATACATGTTGACCACTTGTTACCATGGAGACAAACTGTTGAGAAATCCCCAGTTATACCTTCACCAGTTCCACAGGGAAGACCAGAAGTGATCATGGACTGTGTTGTTCCAGAGATAAGAGGGATTTTAACATCACACTCCTTACCTGCTGAATCACCTCAACAGACAACCGATGAACCTCCAGTATCAACCCCAGAAAACACCCAAAGCCCATCTGTGGAGCGTGAGTCTGCACTTTTGGGTCCACTATTCCAGCCTGCACACAGTACATGACAAGTTCATCGTTCGGTAGTGTGACCGTGAACTAGGTCACACTACCGAAGGCTTATATTAAACATGGCCAAAGTTTTCGAGGTCAGTGTATGTGCAAATAATCTTAATAAACCATAATGTCAAGCCGTAGACTGCTCTAAGCACTCTGCTTACGGTTTTTTTTATTCATTTTAATGATGTCACACAAATAGGATATTATTAATAGAGTCAACTCAGGCACACTAACCCCACTCGCCTGTGGCTCAGACCGCCTGGTTTAAACAGAGAGGAGCTTAAACAGCGGATCGACCGAGGGGCTTCACCAAAGCAAATTATAAGATAAATGAGGATTATTGTGAACTGTGAATCATGCAAAGCTACTCTAGCAAAATACAAGAACAAAATCAGGGAGATGAAAATGAGCATGTTTTAAAGTGGAAATGTATGAAGAGGAACTGAGATCCTCTTTTTGATGACTTTTCACAAATTTCCACAAATTGTTCATGCAGCTCAAATGTGACTTTTGCTGGTTCGTCTTTTCACCCAGACCTCTCTGGTTTGTGAAAACAAAGACTTCAGTTGTTTTCAGGTCAGAGCAAAAAGAAGAACTGAAAACTGCTGACTTTGCTCTCAGATGGATCAGCTGGCAGTTTTGAAGGGCTTTCCCAAGGCTTCCTGTGCGTGTGAGAAAGAGAGACCGGTTTTCCTTCTTCTTGCTGAGCATCCCACAGGGTGGCTATAGGTCATCTACAGGATGGTGGTTCAATCCTTGCCTGCTCGGTCTCCCGTCCGTGTGCCTAAATGCCTTTGGGCAAGAGTTGAACCTAGAGTTTCTCTTTGAAGTGTGAGTGTTACACAGAAAGTACCTAGGTGTCAAAGAAAGTTCTTTAGTGCTTATGTGGAGTAGAAAAATGCTGTAAAAGAACCAGTCCGCATGCCATTTACGTGCAGGATCTTAACCCGTTAATCATGAAATTCTTTCATAGTTTCCATTTTATGAAAACCATTTTGTAATTTACATTGAAAAAGTAAAAAGTGTAAAACTTGTCATTTTCATTCCAGTCTGGTGAATCTGTCTGACCTCGTCTGCCTCCTCCTCGCGCCATCTTCGTCATCTTAAATACTGTCTATCAGTGGCGAGCACATGTAATGTTTAAATACTTTATTACACTGGGGGAACATGCTGCCATGTGCATTTTCCACCCACCATCTTTCAACATCCATCAACAGAAAGATAAAAGCACAAGTACGAATGCATTAATGGATGGGCATGTAGTGCAAAAATCTGACAAATCATCCTAAATTGAGCTCTAAATACTCCTCAACTACTTCCAACTTGTCACATACATAAATCTACTTGGTTGAAGCTGCATCTCATTTTCTACCTTAAAAGATAGTCCAATAGACTTTGGTAAAATTCTTTCTTAAGTAAATGCTATGAGATGGTAGGCAAATGTATTAAACAAAAGAATGTGTGTTGAGGTTTTTTGGAGATATAGGTTTGGGTTTGTTACATGCTCAATCTTGTGAAAAGATGTTTTAATCAAAAGCATTTATGTCTGACTAAAGCCTGGTTGTTAGATAAATCTTTTTTTTTTTTTTAAATCGACTGCTAAAGCTCCAGTCACATAGGCCAAAGTTAGTGATGCCTTGGTAAAACATATATTCCCAAACTGATTAGTGTGTGGTTACGAGAGGATCCTTTCAAATTAGTTAAATTTTTATTTATATAGTGCAAAATTACAACAGCAGTCACCTCAAGGTGCTTTGAATTGTCAGGTAAACCTACTACAATAATACAGAAAAAATACCAACAATCAGACGACCCCCTTTGAGCAAGCACAAACAAACAAACTTTATTTTTCACATACACAATTATACAGAGTACAACATGTAATGAAATGCTGCATGTCCGAGTTGCAGACAGGCTGCAGACATAGCCGCGCCGTTCCAGGGCTTGTTTTTTTTAACATGGGGGGTCTAGCCAGGACCCTTTCTGGATTCTGCTCCAATTGTGTGTAGGTGTATGCGACAGTGGGAAGGAAGAACTCCCTTTTAACAGGATGAACCCTCCAACAGAACCAGGTTCCAGAAGGACCGGCCATCTACATGAAACATGCTGACTTGTCTGCAAACAGTAACACCTGCAGAAGTAAAACTGTGAAGTGTGCAACGCAAACAAGAAACAGCCTTCAAAGTAAAAGTTGTGCATTCCAAATATGATGGTTGCAGTGGTGAGAGAAAACCTTTACTTTGAAAACCGTTTTCGGTTAGTTAGTGAGTGTTTGCAGACCAGTCAGCATCTTCCACGTCAATTATGGGCAAATGCAGCAACCTGCTCACAACCAAAGTGATTCCATGGAGGTTTTAGTGGGATACACATTTTTCCTCACAGACCAGAGGTTTTAGTGGGTTGCTGACTGGCTTCTAGGCCTGTGTGACTGAAGCCTTAATTCTCCCACACATTCAAACATTGTCACTTATGGCTCCAAATAACAGACACAGTGGCTTCCCATCTTTTATATACAGACTATGGTGACCAGTTAATCTGAGCAGTAACATTATGAAACATTTGGATTTTGCACCAGTGACGGAAATCCTGCAATTTTAAACTGACAATAAATCTCAAGTCATCCAGTGGAGCCAAGGCAGCTCTAAAGAACAGAGCAGGAGGTTTATATCATATTTTAATAACTTGTTTCAGGTCTGCCATTCTTATTTTTTACAGCTGCTTTGGCACTAAGAGCAAATTTAATCCTAACAGACTACAGAACATTATTGCACTAACACTGAAAAAAGTCTGCATCCTGTCATAGCTTCAGCTGGGGATTCCTGCCTCTCTGTGTGCTACAAAGAGTGGTGCAGTACTTATTTATGTGTCCATTGCGGCATCTAGCTTCAACAAAGTCCTGCAGTCACTTCATAGCCCACCCTTCCCCAAACACACACACACACACAGACACACACACCCCGTCCCTTGTTAGTGCACATGCTTATGCTTATGCACTGCGTGCTGTTGCATGTGTCAGCTCAGCTCCTCTAATCCACATTGATTCGTGATGCTGAGAGGAAACTGCTCCCAGCAGAGAGTCATTCTGGGCTGTTGTGTCCATCAGCTGCTGTTTGTGTGTCTGAGTTCAGAGCGAGTGTATTCCTGGCTGCTTTTTCCTTTCTAAATGGATGCATTCAGTCTAAATACATCAGAGAGATGAACTGAGGTTTGAAAGCTTTAGCTAAATCGGGATGCATGTTTAAAAGAGCATCAGGGTTGGAGAGAGTTTAGTTCAACAAGCACAGAGAAGCGTTCATAATTAATTCATATTTAACTAACCAGTGCCAGTGAAGTGTTGTCATCTGATCGTGTCATCAGTGGTAAACTGATCAGAAAGTAGATAAAATATCTATAGAGTATCTCGACCTTAGAACAGTGAGTGGTGCTCATTGGAATCAATAGAGGTCCAAAAAGTTGAAAAAATGATGATTGTGAAATGTTGCTTGTTGGTTAGACTGGTTAAAAGACTGGACAAATGATTGATTAGGAGAGATGTGCATGTGAGTCTGTCAAAGTGTGGACTAACTTCTGGAAGAGGAAATTTACTATCAGGGAAAACCTGTGTCAGATTTAACACGGCCTTCAATTCATTGCAGGTTTGTTTGGGTTCTGATATTTAATCCAACTCTGGTCTTTGTTCCTTTGATATATATTCATAGAAACTGAAGGGTATTTTTTTTATTAACTTAACTTCCATTTGCAAATTAGTGCATCAGGTAATGTTACAAATCAACAACCACAAATACCCTAACTGTAATTCGCCTGATAAGGTCATCTATTTTTTTGTAATCACATACACACAGTTCCTATGTCCAGCATAGTCATATCAATAATACTTCAAAATAACTGCATAAAAGAAGTGTCTGCAGACATCTGAAGATGGCTGAGTGCAGAAGAACATTGGACACATCCAAGTCAGTTTTGTTGCCATTATGCTGATGGACAGGCATAAGCTGGCCTCTAAGTTTTGTAAAAGACTCATGACTGAGTACATCCAGGAGTATGTGCTATAATATACATTTTAGTGCAGGACTGTCTTGCAGATGTCTCATCATTATTTTCGGCTTGATCATGGAAAGTCAGATAAGGCTGGCTGCATTTCAACAGCTTTTCATGTGTCAGGCGCTGTATGCGGCAGGAATGGAGGACCCAAAATGCAGACTCAAGGAGGCGAAAGTAAACTCAGAAGACAGCTTTATTGCTGAATACCAGATATACCAAAACAAACTAAACTGGGAATACACAATAAGATGAACGGGTAGGTATGCAGGCAGAACACACAGCGAGGGCTGAGGGAGAACACAACACCGAGCAGAGGAAGACACAGACAATAAATACAAGAGGTTAACAAGGGGATGAGGACCGGGAGGGAAACGAGACCGGGAGGAAGCAAAACAGAAAAAACTAACACAAGACGAGGAACTATCAACGTAAAAGGAAACATAAGACACACGCTTAGACACGTACTGGACGTGGGGACTGGGAAAGAACAGACATGAAAACATAACTCAGTCAACAAGACACAAGAAAGACAGGGAAGTCACCGTAACAAAGCCTAAGAACTAAAAACCAAGAGTTCCTAAAGATAACTTGAGGAGCTAGAAATATAAAAGACTAAACCATTAGAAAAGTCAAAGAATATTGATAATCAAAACAAAAACACTGGGTCACAAGACCCAGATACCGTAACAGCATGTTGTTAGCAAGAATTTTTATCTAGAACTTGCTAAGTGCTACTTTAAAGGTACTATTTGTAATAACCATTGGCAGAATGTAAGTACAATTTTCACCACCAGAGGGCAGCATTTTACTAGCAGGTGTGTTGAAATGTTTTTAAATGTGTGCGCTTGTCTTTTAGGTTTCAGTACTCCTTTTAGTCCCACCACCATCTGTTCAAATTTTTTACCTTTAGCTTCAGACCTTTTGTAGACCTCGACTGTGAACCGGAGTGTGAGTCAATTAGTTGACTCACTTTAATTTAGCATAAAAGTACGGCCCAGTCATAGTTCAACTTCACTTAATATCTCCTCAGACATGAAGTCAAAGCAGTTGTTTAAATTTCTGTCAATGTTTTTACTAAATCTTCAAAGGTTTTAAACAAGTTTGAATTTGTTGCAAAGTAAACAGTCAGAAACAGTCTTTGTTCACTGAAAATCTTTTGAATGTCTTATTTTCTTTCTTTTTATTGGCAATTTGATGATTAGCATGGTTTTAGATGACGTATGTGTATACGAGGAAATCAAGATGAATGTAATTAAAAATGAAACAAACTGCACTTTTGACAGCCTTTAAATGGGCTGGATGTGTGAATTTGGCAGCCACTCAATAAACAACACAACAAAAGATAAAAATGGGTCTCTCTTGTTTTTCACACACACTCTGTTGTTCAGGATGGAGCCTTGTTTGTTTTGTTTTGCTGTGAGACTCAAGACAGCTATAAATATTCAACCTGCTCCTGTTGCCCATTCATACTGACACAAGAGGAAAGAAGGCTCTAAAATCCATAGTATATGTTCTTTGCCTGGACCTACTAAAACAGACTGAGCTGTGATTTCAGGGAGCAGGTCAGCGAGAGAGAGAGGAAGAGAGGGTGAGAAAAGAGAAATGGGTCATTAAGAAGGCGAGTAAGATGATCAAGAAAGATATAAAAGACGTCAAGGAGGTCAAACTGGTGGATTAGAGATCTTTTTGGTGATACCTCTGTCTTATTACTACTTATATATGGAATTTCCATCTGTTCAGACTTCTTGATGTCTACCGAGGATGGTTTGAACACTCCAAACATTCTGACCCATTGTCAAATCAAGAACATGTTCCCTAAATGGGTCAAAGTTTCTCTTTCCTGCTTGTCTTTGGACTTTCAGCCTCAGAACATGAAGAAAATCCACAGACATGCAAGAACATCCAGCAGAGGAAGACCCCAAGCAGGTTTGAATCCAGAGGAAACGTTGTACCGCCCGACCCTGGATTATTGTCATTACCAGTGTTGGACAGCAATAAATGACTTAGGAATATGCTACAGTAATGTGATTACTTTTTTCAGCAAGGACACGTTTAAAGTTCATGATTATTTCATGTTTCTTCTGTAAGTTGTGATGATCTGTCTGGAACAAAAAGCAGTGTTAGCCTTTATAGCTTTATGCTGAATCACTGCACTGGGGTGAAATTTAAATTTATAGTATATATTTATAAATCACCCATTTGGGTTTTATTATAGTTTCTGAAGTTTATGTGTGGCCTCTATGATTGATTCATGTGCTGATAGCTGCCTGCTAGGAGTAATTCCAGTAAGTGAACTGGACTGCATTGTGCCTTTGGACCAGGAGTGACATGTTTGGCTGCATGTTCTCCTAAAATTGCTGGCCGTCTGGGTGGTGTTCAGAAAAGGGTGTGGGCTTTATATATATTTGGGACACTTTCTGAGGAGAAAAACGGGTCTTATTAGGAGACCAACTTTGGAAATCTGGCCAAATTTGTTAAACCCTCCCAAAACATGATTATCCAGAGTTGGGACCAGGAAGCAGAGCTGCAGTCTTACCTGCCTCTCTGCAGCTACTCTCCTCTTGTTATCCCCCAAATCTGCCCCCTTAGCGACTGTGTCAGTGCCCAGAAAAAAAGAAAAATCAGGAAATCAGGTCTCTCTCTTCTAAGTCTCTGTTAGTACATGAATTAATAATTGATCAACAAATTGATTTACTCTGCCTGACAAAAACCTGGTTACAGCAGGATGTAAAAATGACAGCCTCAGCACAGCATTTAATATATTATTAGACTCAACTGGTTTCTGGCTTCTGTTGTGACACATGCAGTGTTGGTCAAGTTACTTGAAAATAGTAATTAGTTACTAATTATTGATTACTTCTCAAAGAAAGTAATCCATTACTTTACTGTTGCTTTATGATTATTTTAAAGGTAACTAGTTACTTTATTACTTTTACTTTTTAAAAACATGATAACCTGCATTCATAATAAAGCAATACACCTGTCACGGTTTGGCATGGCAAACCGTGGGGGGGTGTGGGGAAGGAGGACCCAGGCGCGGTGCTCTATGTACAAGCAGTGCGTTTATTTACAGTGAAAACTGTACACACAACAATACATCCCCGTGTGCTCCCGACTTCTACTCCGTGTCTTCTCCCAGTGTTTGTGCTCGTGTGTCCGCTCCCTCGTGCCAGTGCACTCTGTGTCTGCTGCCCTCTCATCCAGCAATCCTTCCTGGGAAAATAGAGGCAGTAGTTAGTACCCTCAGTTCACTTGGTAAGCTCACACTCACAAACAGACCAACTGGAGAACTGACGGGAAGTCTCACGAAATGATCCCGCGTCGGTGGGAGCTCCACATACACACATCCGCAAACAGGAAGAAGAGAGACAGCAACACCAAATATACATATAATATAACCAGTCCATAACTGCTCAGGGATCCTGGGTTGCTCAGACCCAGAACCCTGACAACACCTTTCAGGCCAGTTCTATTTTTTATGCATAATCCATCATAAAAATTGAATTCAATGAAAAAGTCTCTTTTTAAAACTTGTTTTATTAGTTTTAACCTTTTAACTTTTGCAAATTGTATCAAGCAAAAATTAAATTACATGCAACATTTTCTGACTGGAAGAAATTTGTTTAACATTTAAACCTATTTTCTGCATATTCCAGCATATAAAATAAAATGTTTTGTCTTTACACTCACTCATAATAGATGCAAGTAAAACACATCAAAAAATAAATAAAATCAAAGATTCAGTGGCACTACGTCCTGTCACTCTTAAATCTATTTTCACCTGTTTAGCAGGAGTGAGGCCTGTGGAGTGCGGTGGCCGCAGCGGTCACGTCAGTGGGGAGATCCCAGGGTTTGTCTGTAAATTTCACATTCCCGTGGCAGCATGCCAGGTGCTTGCTCAGATTTGAAGTTTATTATTTTGCTGTAGAAAGCATTTTTTTTCCCACTCAGAGTGTACAGCGGATATGTTTTTGCACTTTTTAAGGAATCAAACTCGAAGTAATGTCCACTCCAACAGAGGTCGATTACGTTTTTAAAAATGTTATTTTTTCAGTATGTACGACACAGAAGTACTTGTCTCCCTGGTATAACTCTCAAACTAGCACGGCACGGGCCAAGCTTTAGCTGTCAGACAGATGGCCTCAAATTTGACTATTCAACACTTTGGTATAGAGAGGAGTTCATGGTTTACTCAGTGACTGCAAGGTGATCAGGCCCTATGTTTGCAAAACAAGCCAGAATCATTGAGTCTCTACCACAGTGCTTGATAGTTTGCATGAGGTGTTTGTGCTGATATACTGTGTTTGGATTTTTATCAAACATGACACTGTGCATTATGACCAGTCATCTCCACGTGGATCTAATCTGTCCAAAGATCATTGTTTAAGAAGTCTTGAGGTTTAAGGTGTAATTTTGCAAACCATGACATGATGTTCTTTTTTACGGAGCCCCGAAAGGGACATGGGAAAAAAAAAAATTAAGATGAACTTTTACGAGATTTCGCAAAACAAACTCGGGATCTCGCAATAGTTTTAGCCGCATTTGAAGGCCGCCATCTCGAAGCCGACCGGGAGGTCGAGGCACGATGTGCCGGGAGAGCGGTGTTCCCCTCGACCTCCCGTTAGCTTCGAGATGGTGGGTGTCAGACGTCTCCGAAAACGTCGGAGCACTTTTGTAAATATGTGATGTCTTGTAAATCGAGCAGATATTTGACGTTTACACAGCTACATTCACGCCTCAAAATATCTTAAAAGTTTATTTTGTGACCCAGAAAGAGTAATATTACAACTAAGTAGCTGCCGCCATTGTTGGAATTCAACTTTTTTTCAAGTTTTGTTCTAATTGTGCTGTAGTAGTAGTTTCTCTGACCTTGGGGTGAATCCAGTCCTGGGAAGATTGTGGCTTTGTGTTAACACACCTGAATGCACCACACCTAAAAACTTGTGCTTTTATAGAGGTGATATATGGTTACATTTGATGCCAGCACCTGTCTCCTATAATTTCTATTGAAGCCTTAAGGGTATATCTGACTATGTTTCCAGCTTTGATATACAGCCTATAGTGATTTTCAGCACTGGAAAGTAACTTTCAGTGCCCCGTTCTAAAATAGCAGAAATATGACTCCAGGAAATTCCAAACTTGTCATCTCCAAAGGTTGTGTTTCTTAGATGGTTCGGTCACGACAGTCACTGACACACCAACATTTAGAATTCACTGACCCAACTCTTGCTCGTGGTCAGTAAATCCCTTCATACTCTGGGCTGTTTGCTGTTGAAACCAGACTCTTGTTTTTGGTTTCTACATGCCTTTATGGCAAAAGGTGCCACATATGTGTGCAGAGGAATTGTTATAGACACTGAGGTAATGTGATATGTTAAATTTTACTCTCCATTTTTCCCTAATTTTCATGGATAAAAATAAACTGTCAAGTAAACTCAGCAGAGTAAAAAGACCACAGGGCCACAGGGGGAGCCACAAGGCAGTGTACTCCTAGTGTCCACAAGCACGGATAAAATGGGAAGGTTACGTCACGAAAGGCAATATTTCCCTAATAAAAAACTGTTTTTAGAAGTTCTTCTGCATTTTGCTCCCAGCCAGGAGTTTGTGTTAGCGTAAGAAAAGAAAAAGAAAAAAAGCTGTGAAGGTAAAGACAAGCTGCAGTATGTGAAGAAAGCAGGACGGACATCTCTAAAGTCCACGGGGCTTCTGTGGGACACTGATGTCACTCCGTGAATAATGTAGGACTCATATAAGGTTTAGCTCTTATGGCCATGCATATTAGACCAAACCTGCTGATTCTGAGAGGCAGCGGGAATGTGCAACATGGAGTATGTATACTTATAAGCTTGTAACTGTCCTAACTAAAACCAGTCTCTGCGCTCTAATTCAAATTGAATTCAAAAGAGGGTGTACTCCATGTTTCTCTTGCTGACAACAATTACCATGCAGACTGTTCGAGCAACGTGTATTAATTCAAGCCTGAAAGTAGTTCCCAAAGAAGGGACAATTTCTTCTTATTTTAGTAACATTTGCTGAAGCTACAGTGACCAGAAAGAGAAGGAAATTGCTATCTTTTAAAGGAAATGAACTATATTTATGAGCCAAGATAAAAAAAAAATGCATTTTCTCACCCGAAACCAGTGGGTTTGAAGTTGAGTACCACAGACGAGGCGTCATAAAGTATTGAGAGAAATCACAAGTTGTTGTCTGAGGTCAGTTTGTGTTTGCATGAGAACAAACAGCAGAAGGAGTTGAGGTACAGCAGGTTCAACGAAAGACTTCAAAGGAATGAGAAAATGAAGCCTTGGTACTTGAGTCCAACCAGCTGACATTTACTTTCTGCACAGATCTCACAGTCAGCAGTTATTTTAACTCAGCTTCTGCTGGGAAAAAAAACAGGCAGTGTTTTCTGTGGGTCATCCAGAGTTAACGGGGACAGTCTTCCTAGAGAGATGTGTTGCTCTTCAGTCTCTTAAAAGTAATTTTTCAATGTTGTGCCCTCAGTTTCCGTACAAACATGCAGTGCATTATCGATTTGCTAAGCCTGGCTGCAGTGGCAGCAGAGGGATCCCCTATTAAGATGCTGCTTGTAATTATTGGATTATTGAAGAGTAGAGGAGCTGCTGGCCAATCTGAGGCCTTCACACTCATGACCACGATCATAAATATCAATACCCTCCTCCCTTAGCTGCCATCCATTCTGCAGCCCCCCACCTCTCCTCTCAGACTGCTGAGTGGAGGAGGCAGAGCTGCTGGGAATCCCACAGTCATACATTATATAACCAGCTCTGTGCTGCAGTCATGGTGCTCAAGCTGTGACACTGATTAACTGGTGGCTGTTCTTCTAAATCTAGCAGCCCAGCCTCCACATGGAAAAAATTAATAATTTTTCCATCTTCTTGAGGATACACTGCCTGATTTGGTTTTGCGAAAATGTCCTTTAGAGAGGGCCTACTGTGCTTACCTTATTTTCATTCATATATATATATATATATATATATATATATATATATATATATATATATATATATATATATATATATATATATATATATATATACATATGGCCACTTTTGCCTTGACTCTCTGGCCCATCTCCTCCCAAACCATCTCGATTTGGTTAAGGTCAGGTGACTGTGGAGGCCAGACCATCTGGTGCAGCACTCCATCGCTCTCCTTGGTCAAATAGCCTTTACACAGCCTGGAGGTGTGTTTGGGGTCATTGTCCTGTTAAAAAATAAAAGATGATGGCATGTCGCTGCAGGATGCTGTGGTAGCCGTGCTGGTTCAGTGTGCTTTCAATTGTGAATAAATTACCAACAGTGTCAGGAGGAAAGCACCCTGACACCATCACATGCAGAAACCATCCATTCACCTTTTTTGTGTTGCACAAACACGCAGCGAGTGGAACCAAAGATCTCAAATTTGGACTCGTCAGACCAAAACACAGATTCGCACTGGTCTAACGTCCATTCCTTGTGTTTCATGGCCCAAACAAATCTCTTCTGCTTGTTGCTTTTCCTTAGTAGTGGTTTCTTAGCAGTTATTTGGCCTGATTCACGCAGTCTCCTCTGAACAGTTGATGTAGAGATGAGTCTGCTACTGTAACTGTGTGGCATTTATCTGGGCTTTAATCTGAGGTGCTGTTAACTTGCGATTTCTCAGGCTGGTGAGTAATTAATTTATCCTCAGACTCTTGGTCTTCCTTTCCTGGGGCGGGTCCTCATGTGAGCCAGTTTCGTTGTAGCGCTTGATGGTTTTTGTGACTGCACTTGGGGACACATTCAAACTTTTAGACATTTTCCTGACTGACTGACCATCAGTTCTTAAAATAATGATGAACTGATGTTTCTCTTTAATTAGCTGATTGGTTCTTGCCATAATATGAATTCTAACAGTTGTCAAATAGGACTGTGAGTTGTGTACCAACTTGACTTCTGCACAACATAACTGTTCGTCTGAAGCGCATTAAGAAGGCAAGAAATTCCACAAATGAACCATGACAAGAGAGACCTGTGAAGTGAAAACCATTTCAGGTGACTACATAATGAAACTCATCGAGAGCAGGCCAGTGGTTTGCAGTGCTGTCACCAAAGCAAAGTGTGGCTACTTCCAGAAATCTAAAATACATATTTAGAAAAATAAAATACAAAGACATATTTAGAGTTATTCATAATTTTGTTCTTTGCTACATAATTCCATGAATCTTATGATATCTGACATCTTCAGGGTTACGGTCAGTTTTTTTTCTACTCTTGGCTCTGGAGGATGTGATTGTGAGGAGATATCCCAAATGTGGTCATCCTGATCAGACAGCTCTGCCTGTGATCACAGCAGCCCGGCTTACCTGTTATTCAAACTTTTGTGCTTATCTGTGGCAGTCAGTCAGAAAAGAGTTACCGTACTCCATTATTGGGGTAACCCAGTTTGTGAGAGTATTCAGATTACCACTTTCTGTAGCAAGTAACATAATAGGTTAGTATTGCAGTTGCTGTTTTTTCAAATAAACTATCTGTTAAATGCCTGTTTGGTAATGTGGGAGAGAACAACTAGAATTCCTCTGGAGCTTAAAATAAAAGTCAGCATTTTTTTCCCCAAAGACACAGATTTTCATGAGTTTGACATAGTGGCTGAGAGAGGTAAAAGAAAAAAAAGCAGAGCATGATTTAGACTTTCTGTGATTTAGACAGAACATCTATTTCATACCTTACAATGGAAACAGAATCTTAATTTTAATCAGAATCTCTGCCGTAGATTTCCCGAAGAAGTCTAACAGACAAATAAGATTCATCAAAAGTGTCTTTTCTGATAAATTTCAGAAAGCCTGGACAGCCTTTGTAAACCACTTTCAATCATCAAACCTTTTTTTGGAACCCAACACTAGACTGCAGAGAAAATAACAACCCTGTGCCTGTTTGTTCAAATGTAACATCTGTTTTTGTTTGGTATATTTTCACATTTATGCTTTGAAAGTTAATAAAAATAGGAAAAATGTTCTGACAAAATAGGGGAAAAGAGAACAAAGCAAAGTTCAGCTACTGCAATGATAGAGAATAACTCCTTTATAGTATATAAGTATTAATAATATTTTATGGCAGGGTGATAAGTGTTAGCTGCTAAGAAGCTGTACTCAACTCCACAAAGCTGGTGGTGAGGCTCACTGAGAATGAGAATGATGCCGGTGCTGCAGCTCTGAATCTGCAAGCTTTTAGCTGTCAGATGGAAATTAACAACAAGCTTGTTGCTGATTATGTGTTGAAGGAGATCCAGCCAACATCATCTTGTTGTGCAGTGTGGTAAAGTCAATACGAGCTAGTTAATTGACAGTAACTCAAAAAATACAACCAGTATGTGCAAGCTGAAAGCAAAGACGAGTTTATTTTTGGTAACCGAGATGTCCTCTAGCAAGTTACTTTTCTAAGTAGGTATTTGTGTAATGGATTACTTTTTCATAGCACCAGGGGAACACTAGCCAATATAAATAATGTAGAACATTTTAAAGCTCAAAATTATGCAAAGCAATTCTCTGAAGCTCCAGAGAAAAAATATGAAGCTGTAAACGAGCATAATAGGTCCCTGCTAAGCACAGTATTAGTGCATCATTCAGTGTGAGAGCAATGAAAAACTAATCTTTGGGAAATAAAAGGCATTTTTCTAGAGAGGCTGAAAGTGTGAAGTGTGCACTGTAACTCATTTGCATGAGTCATTCTTTACCACAGCAGACTCTTTGCCCTCGTCTTTTAATGTGGACAGTCACTACAGGTAGAAACACTTCAACTTTAGGCAGGTGATTGAACCTTGCCTCAAAAACTACTTTCAATAGCTGGGACCACTTTATCACTTTAAGTTTGACTGGATTTCTAGTAGGTAATAGCAGATTGGTTGGACAGGCTTGGACAGCATTGAGGCTGCAGTTTGGGGGAGGCCTCAGAGGGGACTGGCGGCGGCTCCTGGGCCGGGCAGATCCCCAGGTCCCGCTCTTGAAATTAAGATAAATTATCTCCAATTATGTGAACCATGTTGTTGCATCTCTGAGCTGGGCTCAGGCTAAAATGTGCTTGACATTTTAGCTTCTGCTATGGAAGACATTCAAAGCGGCCGAATCAAATCTGCTTCAGTTAGTTGTTAGAGACTAATTTACATGTGTTGAACACTTTTGTGAGTTAGTGTTTCTGGAGTTTTGCTCAGTTTTGGAGTTTTTGAGGCATTAGATGGCCACTGCCACTTGATAATCAACTTAACTCCTTGCAAAATAGAAGAACAAAACTAGGGAGACTTGCCGGTGGGATTGATCTCAGCTCTAGTAAAGCCTGAGAAGACTCCATCTCTGAAGTATGAAGTCCAGTTAGGACATATACATATATGAGTAAATGCTTCGAGCGGCTATTTTTGAAGCATATTATGGACAGTCTCCCAATAGACCTGGATCCCCTTCAGTTTGCATATAGAATCAATCTACAGAAGATGCTCTCTCTACCACACACCACGTTTTGCCGTCTCACCTGGAGACGAAGAACACCTACGCCAGAGTCCTTTTCATCGACTTTAGCTCAGCTTTTAACACAATCATTTCACAGCAGTTGGTGGAAAAACTGATGCTATTAGCATTAAACCTGCAATCTGCAATTGGGTTTTCAGCTTTCTGACAAAGCGGCAACAGACAGTCAAGGTGGGCAGCCACACATCAAAGACCATCTTAGTAAGTACAGGCTCTCCTCGGGGATGTGTCCTCAGCCCGCTGTTGTTCAGTCTGCTCACACATGACTGTACGGCCAGATTCACCATTAACCACATTGTGAAGTTTGCAGACAACTCAACAGTGGTGGGTCTCATCGCTCACAATGATGAGTCTGCTTATAGAATGGACGTGGAGCAGCTTGAAGTGTGGTGTAGATCCCATAATCTCACCACCAGTGTGGACAAAACAAAAAGAGATGGTGAACAGTTTCAGGAAGTCTGGCAGAGATCACCACACAGACCTCACCATAGATGGTGCTGCTGTGGAGAGTTTCTGGGTGTGCACCTAGCTGATGATCTGTCCTTCTCCATTAATACCACAGCAGTTATTAAAAACACTTCACCTCACCTCAACTTTTACAGAGGCACCATTGAAAACATCCTGACACAAAGTTTTACATCTTGGTTTGGCAGCTGGATGTCCTATGAGAACCGACAACTCAATAGGATTTTTAAGACTGCCAGGTGGATTGTTGGTGTCCCTCTCTCGTCTCTGGAAGAGGTCTATAAACAGTGCACATGCAGGTTGCCCTGCAGTGAAATGGGACACGAGAACAGGAAACAAAAAAAAAATATATATATATTCTTTAGAATTTAGATTAAGAATCGATGTTATTTATCGTTACTATTACCGTGATTTATTATTTCCTTTTTTACTGCTCTTTTTAGCTTTTTTAAAATTTGTATTGATTACTGCACTGTAGAGGCTGGTGAGAAACAGTATTTCGTTTCAGTCTGAGTATTTTTCGAAATACCAAACGAAATGCCAATAAACTTATTGATTTATTTGACTGATGTTCTGACTATATGTTCTGTTCGTTCATGACTATTTATAGTCGGAACGAACACAAAGATGGACACACACACTGGAACAATCTTAATAGGCTCATTTACAAGTAGAGGATAAAACAGGTTAGCACTGTTGGTGGTATTTCCAGGGTGAAGTAGTGGGCACAGACACACTCTTGCACAGTCTCTTAGGCTCTTACTGGTTCCAGATACATGAACAGGTCTGCATAGAAACCTTGAGTGAGATGAACAGACTGAGGCTGAGCATTTTACTTGGCCAACGCAACGATTTGGTGACGGCCGAATGTCGACTCCAACCTTAATCCTCCGATGAGCTGCAGGTGAATTCATCAGCAGACTGTGAACAGGTGAGTGACCAGCAGAGAGGTGGAGAAACCTGGAAGGAGCCACCTTGGAGAAAAGCTAAACAATCACACCCACACACACATAAGCAGGAGACACAGATAAGTCACAAATTATCTTCTTATTTTCCTTCAGTGAGTGAGAGACATACAAGAAAAAGAGGAACACAGTGAGAGATATTTGTCCATTCAGTCCCCTCCTTCCCTGTCACCTTGTGCTCTGTTTTAATGTAGTAAATATCAGAGTAAAGGTGTTCTCATTTGCATGTATAATTTGTTTCTATTGTCAAACAACAGAACTGCTCAACTGAGTAATATGTGGAGGAGGTGGGTGGAATAACGATGTGACTGCATTAAACAGGCACATATCATCAGTCAAACACTCAGTTCTGAGAGCAAATTCAATATGAAACAACTGAAAGGTTTCTCTGATGTATGAAAAGCCGTTGTTGTTCAGCAAGAGGAAACAGGAACTACCTTTAACCTGTATTACAGTCTGTCATTTAGACTAAAGGGTTTCTGAGTGTATTAACACACAGCACATCTGACAAAGATCCTAAAGAGTTAGCCAGGCCTCTAACCGACACACATCGCAATTCAGTCAAGCATCCACATAATGTGCTGGATCCCTGAAGGCTTTGACTCCACAGCCCACATGGGGCATTAGACGTCAGGGTCCTGCTAACGGGCAAGCAATTCAAAAGCATGGCCAAAAAAGATGCTACAGCTGGATGGGCGGTGTCTTCTTTGGCCATGTCCCACTAAGTACAGGACAACTCTGGGCATCCAGTGTCCCATCACAATTGGTCAGAGCCAGTTTGGTAGCACAGTATGAACTAAACTTGTCATGGTGGTGAGGTAGTTAGCACACACAGCCAGAAAGTGCTGGATTTTGATCCAGTTGTTTTCTATTTGCCTGCATGGTCTCCTCCCACAGCACAAAGCCGTGTTTGTTAGGGGATTCTGGCTGGCAGTATTAATCTGAGTATGAATGGTTCTATATGTCTTTGTGTTAGCCCAGATTTCTGCCCGATCCAGGTTGTAGCCCACCTTCTGCCTCATGACAGCCGCAATAGTCTCAAAGTTCCGGTAAAACTACTTTTTTTTTAAACAAATGAATACATTCAGAGGATGACTCACTAGACTGGCAGGTAGACTGAAAATAGTTACGTGTTTCAATGAGCACGCATGTAAAAAATATCCAGTGTGTTAATTATGAGCTTCAGGGTGCTTAATCACCTAACCTCTTTGGTTCAGTTTTTTTATGTAAGGTGTCAAAGATGTCATACATGCTGGCAAAGGTCTCACTCCGCTTCCAGTCAGTCTCTGGTTCTGTTGCCTGGGGTGTGAATAGAAAGCAGCCCAGAAACAAGACTCCGTGTCATTGTAGTGACTGTGACTAGTTAAGAAGCCTGTCTTCTAATCTGTACATGAGCTGTACAACCTATATCTATAAAAGGTGATTTTGTAACCATGGTAACATGCATGTGTGTCACTACATGAATGGATCAGAAAATGAAGCAGAGTTGAACCACAGAAGTGTTGAGCTCATGCCTGAAACCGACCACAGAGTAATATTATCATCATTAATAATTTACCCTTTCATATTGCAGGCAATGCCCGCTGTCTTTTAGTCAGTCACAGTCTGAACTTGTAAAAAATGTAACATTATATATATTTGTGAACTATGAAGTGTATTGAGGCTGAGCATTTGTTTAGTGGACTGATATTTAGGAACACCTAGAACATGCCCAGCTGCTCGGGACACCACAGTCCTCCTTACATGTATGATGCAGGTTCCTGTGACTCCAATTTTAGCATCTCTTTGCTTCATGAACCCAGATCAGAAAAAACAAGCAACACCTCTGTAAGCATCTCCAGAGATGTCTCCAGGTGTATTTTTTAACAGACAGGAAGCAGTCTTTATACTAAGCTGGCCTCACCATCCTGCAACTTACAGTATATACTGCATCACACACACAGATTTAGATCCATCTGCTCATTGTCAGAAAAGAAAAAAAAAATTCTTTATCTCTGGGTTTCTTTGACCTCTTTTGAAACAGTTTTTACTCACACCGAGGAAAGCAGAGGTGTTTTAATATTGGCTGTATTCCAGTCTGGGGTGATCCTGCATTTTCTGCATGTGGTTCACTGTTGCATACGATATTTTCCATACATGCAAAAGATTTGTTGCCACTGTGGCAACGAGCATCGTCACCATTGTCTCGTGTGACCTCGCTTTTTAAGCCTCGGTTTCACAGAGACATGTGCGTGTGCATGTGTGTGTGTGCAGCAAATAGCTGCTTCCACATATCACACAGAAATCTGTTCACTGCATTGGCAAAATTGACCAATCATCCATCCATCCATGCCATCCAGCCATTATCCAGGTTACAAGTGTAGAACTCTAGGCAGAGATGCCCACATCTTCTTCTACCCAGCCACCTCCTCCAGCACTTCTGGGGGGTACACCAATGTGCTCTCAAAGCCAAGAAATCTAATCTCTGCAGCATGTGCTGGGTCGGCTCTGAGGACCTTCTCCTGGTGGGATGTGTAAAAACGTCGGGCTTCTTTTCAAAATTGCTTGTGAATTTCTTAATCTTATTCAAAATCAATGTACTTTCTCTTGTAATTCTATTTTTCTTTTTCGGAGATTAAACAGATTCCATGCTTGGCCACCAAAAATCTGACAATGGTGTGATTTGTTGTAGCCACTAATGGTCAAGGATCACTGGGGAACTGGACTCACAATGCAGGACACAGAAAGAAAGTTCACTGTTTATTTGCTTTGCACAGAATGGGAGAAAACAAGCAACAAATAAAAGGCATGAAGAGTGTCAGGACAGGCAGGGATAGGTTTAGAGATTCCACAAGTAAGTCCACTTTCTCAGCCTCAAGAAGCATACAGGAAATGAGTCATTATTCACAGGTGAGTTCCTCAGTGCCCTGCAGCCAGGTGTGCCTTGGGTGGATAATGGGTACCAAGCATGACGACCCCTGAAAACAGTAAACACAACACCAACATCTATGCTCACACAGGGGAAAAGCCAAAGAGAGAGAACAAGAACAGGAGACAGATAGAAGCTGGTAAGGCTGGACTGCAGGACTGAGGAGCCATGACACTAACATCAGCAGCAATAGGAGTGGCTACCACAAGGAATTCACAGATGAATCTCAGCCCACACATTCTGTCTGCACTGATTTTCTTTCCAGGGACGTCACTAAAGCTTCTGCTAGAAATGCATCATAATAAACCTGCTCTCAAACCTGTTGAAATGTGGGCTCATTCTCAAAAGTGGCTCTGCACTAGCAAATTGAGGTATACTGATGGTTTAGATCAGGCAGGTCAAACTCATTTTACATCATGAACCACACATAGCCAACTCTGATCTTAAAATGGGCCAAACCAGCGAAACCTCCCTTGATGTCAGTGCAAAGATGTTTAACTGCACATTTATTCCCATTTTAAAAATTTAAAAAGTGCATTTTCAACATTATATTTCAGTTTTTCTACACAATACAGAAATGCTGCTCTCTGTCATCACAAATAAATAATTGTATAAAATTACAGAAAATGTTCTGGTAACTCAGTGCCCAGAAAATCTCCCCTTTCCTCCTGTGGACCCACTGTAAAAATAATAATAATAATAATAACTAGAAATTTTTATAGTAGAAAAACTGGAATTTTTCTGTGGTAGTTTATATATTTCTGAATTACTTTGGTGTATTATGAATGTCAGTGGTGAAGGTCTTCATTTAGTAGAAATGCTGCAAAACCTGTGAAAATACAGTCCAAAGGTCCAAAGCTGGATGGCTGATTCTGGCCGCCGATCCTTGTGTTTGACACCCCGGGTTTAGCTTAAAAGAGTCACGTTCTTTAGCAAACTGAGAAACTCACCCATTTCTAATCGTGTGTCAGCCTATTTGCTAAACCAGCTGCAAGCATTCAGACATGAAGCCAGTGCAAACAGATGCAGTCAGATTAATGGACTGGAGTGCACGTCTGCAACGCGGCTTTAATGGAATTGAGCCATCGTTAATTCCACCTGTGCTCTCCTACAAAATATCTTGTGTAAAAGAAGCTCTGTCTTCAGAAAGAATCTGACAGTGAGAATTGCTTTGCAACACTTCTGTTCCAGGCTTAATCCCACGTTCAGTCACGGTGGCGGTTCATGAACGCTGGGTGGCTGCAGAGGCTCTGTGAGAAGCAGGCAGGAGACAGGACAGAAAGGAAAAGAAGGGGTTAATGTATAGGAGGCTGAGCGGTGTGGGTGTGAGGTCACAGCTATAATAAATACAAAACAGTTGGAGAAAGTTAGAAAGTAGAGACAGAGAGACGCGGAGGGGGCAGGTAGAGAGGGGGTGGGAGACAATAAAGCTCAACTGATTTGAATTCTATTCATAATTCTCTGCTGGGAGGCTGGTTAGCTGAAGGCGGCGGATGATGAGAGATGGAATGAAAGAGGGGGAGAAGGTGTGGGAGGAAGAGAGAGAAACAAAGGGAAGGACAAGATGGGATGTAGTGTTGAGTCTCTGAGGGGGAGGGAAACTGGGAATTAAATAGAGCTCGGCTTCAAACAGAAAGGTAGAGCGACAGACAGAATGAATGAAAGACAGACGGAGAGAGAGGGAGATGCTGTCTCTGCTGTGTGGAGGTTTGGCCGCTGATTTACAGCAGCTGCTCAGTTTGATTCCTGCAAATCAAAAACAAGAACATCAACCATTATCCTCCACACGGGGCTCACAAGACATACATGTACTTGTGTCCATAGCAGCGGGCAGCAGAGCATTACGATAATGTGATTACAATTCTCAGTTAGCAAGGGGCAGAGCAGACAAATGCCAAAGAGTAGTCAGGTTGCTGTCATGAGGAGGTGCAAAGCTGGGGACAAAATGCGGTGCAGTTTTATTAGATTCAGCACCTTCATTAACGGTCATGCTGACAACCACATCCTTTATTCCACGGTTTTCACCAGTGTACTACAAGCACACAAGTGGTAAGCACATTTTATAAGACAAAAGCTACAACTGTTAAGTTAGACGATGTATCTTATTGGCAAGTTTATACACTAAGTGGGAAGAAGTGGAAAATAATGTCCAGGTATGTGTTTCTCTCTCTGCCTACACATTAAACTCAAAACATATCCCCTACCGCCACACAACAGCTGGGTCGAACTTTCCTAGTGGAAACCTTTGGAGTTTGTATTGTTTTAAGAGTGTTATGTTCTTTTCTCTAATAAATAATTTTTCCTACAACCTTGTGTCCCCACATAATGACAGCATGAGGGCTTATTTCTTTTCCTGCTCATTTAAAATCAGTGCTTTCCTGAGGTTTCCTCCCACAGCTGGGATATGCGTGTATGTGTCACTAAACCTCAAACTATGTTAAAGTTTGAGGTTCAGTCATTTTGACAGCTTTGAATGGCAGTATTTGGATCAGAGTAGGTATTTTGGTTGGAGGAGGAGTTGTTTGTTGAGTAAATGAACCAGAACAGGAACAGAACATTTTGTCTCTGAAGATGAAGCTAATGGTCATGATCACTTGCTGGAAATATTTAAAGAAATTGCAAACACAAAATTTCCCAAACTTTTAAAAGTACACTAACTTTAGTAAAATAGAAGTGCACTTTTTTTTTTTTGAAAACTATTTTCTTGTGCTATTCTAGGGGCAGGTGGATTAATGGTGTCAGCAAGTGACACCATTAATCAAATTCTCAGGTATTCCTCTCCCAGGTGAGCTCAAATCACCATGCTCATAAACCTCCAACAGAAAGCATCCATTAGGGATCCTTAATAAGTGTCCGAACAGCCTCAACTGGGTTCTTTTGATGCAAACGATCAGCAGCTCTGATCCCGTTGGTGTCTTAGTGCTCGCTTGTGAGGATGAACCCAGACGCCTTTCAACGAAAACTAATTTTAACAGCTTCCCTTTTTTTTTCTTTTGTTGTTGTGTATTCTCACCCCAGGGTGTCAAATGCTACTCAGATGCTGCTCTTGCACACAAATGGCTGCAGAGAAAGTCCACATTTGCAGAGGTAGTGACAGCATAGGCTTTTCACTCAGGAGACTAAATTTCACTTTATTTTCACTCACTGATAATTTACAATTGCTCCACTTTTTACTTTCAACACTAGAAAAAGGGCTTCATTTGGGTTCAAATGTTCCCATTCTCAACAATTACACTCAGGGTGTCCAAAGTGCCCTTTTTCTGCTAGACTTGAGCTGAGCATTTTCACCATCTGAGCTTCTTGAAACCAGAAAAGTGCACCTGCAGTGGCTTTCAATGTGAAAGTGAAGAACACTCGGTTGGTTCTGAGTTTTCAATCAGAATCAAGGCCCACTCTAAAGTGTATCCTGGTTTATGCCCTTCTGGAATCTAAAGGGAACCAAAGTTCACTAAATAAACATCACACACAAACATCTGCATGGGCTTCACTTTTCAGGCCTATGTCCTTCTCTTTTTTATATATGTAATCTGCAGAATAGTCTGAAACTAGAGCCTCAGGCTGATTATTTTCCCCCTGTGGTGATCAGATGAACCCAGCTTAATCACATCTTCTGCAAAGAACATAGAAGGAATTTTGAGCTTCCCAGTTTACCTCCTCCACATCTGGCCAGTGAGGACTTTGACATCCCAACCATGGAAACTGCAAACCGAACTGGAAAATAACTATTTGTGGAGGGATCACAAATATAGATTGGATGGACAAACTTTCATGTCCTCTACAGTAAAGTGTCCTGACTTTTAAAAAATGTCTTGGTCCTTGGTTTATTTTTATTTTCATTTTTTTGATTTGCATTTATTTCTTTGTGTGTTTCAGTTTAGCTTTCTCAGTGTTTCACTGTATTTTGTTGTCAAGTCTTCTTTTTCTTTGTGTTAGGTGTTTCCCTGTTTAGTTGCTTCATATTTTATTTTGATAGTCATGCATCTCTGGTGCTTTGTACTTAGCTTTGTTGCGCATTAGATCCTGTCATAGTCCCCACCTGTTTCCTTTCCCCTCGTTATCTTGTGTATATATGGTCTAATTCTCCTCTTCTACTTTGAATTTCTTGAGCATGTTTTTGATATTCAGATTCCTTCTTATCTTTAAAATTTTGGGCTTGAGCTATATTGGTCCGTGAAATGGAGGCAAAAGAAAAAACGCAACCTGTTTTTACCTTTGTGAAGACATCATATTAGCTTACATTTCTTCCATATATTGCTCAACCAAACCCAAACTGAATTCTAATCAAAACCCCAAGAGACACAGTTAACCATGGGAGGACTGCTTAGTCCTAACAATGTGATTGTATCAGTACACACACACACACACACACACACACACACACACACACACACACACACACACACACACACACACACACACAAACACCATATGCGGGTATAAAATTCTGTGTTGTGTCTTGCGTTTCGCTGTCATAAACAAGCCGAGCTGTTGGACCTGCTGAGAGTCTAAATATGGACGTTGTGAGCTGGTCTCTGTTAGGGAGCTGCAGGCCTCCTGTATAAACATCCAGCCTCCATATCCAACACACTGAGGAACAGTGCTGATGGAAAATCCTCAGCAGTAATGTTCTGCACTGAAAATGTATTCCAACGCCCTAACAGCCATCAGACAGCGTTTGTGTCCATGACAGGTTTACTTATTATCTTTGGAAAGAATGACTTAAAGTGTTAATACATATGCAACAGTGACAGAGGATGGAGAGGTACTGCATGGCTGTAGCACAGTCATAGCTCACAAACTTCTTGAAATGCACCAGTTATAAGTTCAGAAACACGAAGTCAGTTTTCATGGGAATCAGTGCAACCCTTTGAAAAACTGAGTAACTTATCTACTTCCAATTAAGAGAGTAGGTAGCAGCCAGGTGCTGCTAATCAAATGCACTTGACTAATTAATCATTGATTGATCGTCAGTAAGTGTGACCTCCTCTAAAAACCAAAGGTTTTGGCAGATCTTGAGAAATAATTGTTGCTGCCAATCAATCTGAAGAGGGTTATAAGGCCATTTCCAAAATATATAAACTCCATCATTTTGCAGAAGGAAACATTATTCATGAGTTGAAAACACTGAGGACAGCTGCCAATCTTTCCAGGAGTGGCCACTCCAGCAAATTTTAATTAAGTTTTAATTAATGGATTTGAAAGTGTGAGTCAGCATTAACATCTGGGCTTGAATGTAAACATTTGCTAAGTTCATAGTATGCGTGGTTCCTATAATTGAACTAACTGTTGTCTTTGCTGAGAACTAACACATTTGTTTGAAGACACCCCTTTTAAATACAATGTCACGTTTAAATGTTGCATATTCAAATGTAAAAAAGAAGGACCAGGACGTAGGAACCATGACCCCACTCATTTGTTACTGAAGCCAGCATTTTAAATTCTTCTCTTTGACTTTATGGCCTTTCCTGTCTTAGGTCTCAAGTGGCAGAAGTGAAAATATTTGCAAGAGTAGGCTAAACACTATTATCAGTTAAAGCTAGGTTAGCAAGCTACAGACAGATAACTCCTAATTAGCACTAAGAAACAGAGCTATAAAATAATCTTATAAAGCATGAACCTTCTGAACACACAAGTCAAGTCAAAAGTTTTATATGATAATTCCATTAAAATACACCAAAAGAAACCAAAACAGTACATTATGGGGATTTAATTCGGTGAGTCATAGCTTCATTTCTCAATACAGACAGAAGCACTTAGATTGGGCCATCTGGAGCTTAGATTTTGCAGCCCTGATAAAAACCTTTTATGCTGTCTAGAAACAGCTTTTTTTTTTTGTTTATTTTTTTTAATGTAAGTTGTTCGTGGTCACGTCAAAATCAGTGTCAGCCCTCCAGCTTGATTCTAATTGGAGAAATTGAGGGTGTTAGAAATTGCCGCAGGTCCCCCCTGCTGCTCAGAGGTGTTTCCGTTTGTCTACACTCGGTAATATGAGTGATACAAAATGCTTCAAAAGCCAGTCAGGATTTCACATTTATATTTCCACAGCATCACAAACTACATCCTCCAATATTCTCCTGGCAGTCGCTACAGGTTTTTACATCTTTATAATGCTGACTGAGCACTAAAAGTTTCAAGAAGAAGGAAAACCTCCTTTGAGATTATTTTCAGATGTTTCAGAACAAATCAGCTTGTTTCAGCTTTTAAATCCTTAAGAAAGAATAAAATGCACTGAAATTGTCAAAGTTTCATGAACTGAGATACGTTTATGATTCACAGATATTTCCCGTCTTTGCCACAATGTTTTGTAGTGATAGATGTGTCTGTTGTCAGACTGAAGTTATTGATTTTAAACTTTTTCAACACTGCAGCTGTATCTGACCATCATTAATCTGTACCTGGTGTCGCCCTTAATGTGTGTCTGAGAGACACTGAATCCTCAGTCATGGAGCAACACTGCCCTCGTGTGGCAAAAGAGATCTGCCAATCTTGAATTAATACGATTTATCATGAACTTGTCTTCATCTCTTCAAGATATGTCACAATATATAGTCTGACATTCAACCTTAATTTTTTTTATTTTGTTACATGTTTTCTCTCAAATCCTCATTTGGATTGTGTGTGTGTGTGTGTGTGTGTGTGTGTGTGTGTGTGTGTGTGTGTGTGTGTGTGTGTGTGTGTGTGTGTGTGTGTAACTACTAGATCTCCAACACCTGCGTAACTAATGCTAACATACATGCTAACTGGTTTGACACTGATTCGTTTTAAGCTGCTTTTAAAATAACTTTTCCCTCCTCTAATAACTGAGAGAGCTGTTCCTCACAGAAAAGTTAGCATCACATTACAACTTCAGGGTTGAGATACCTTACATTAAATGGAAAATGAATCAGCTGGGGCAGATTAATCCTAACCCACAAAAAAGAGAACAAAAACAAAAGATAATTTTTCCCTTTTTTGTGCCACAGATGGACGCTCGGGTATTGTGGACCTCTGGAACTTTGCCAGAGGGCCTGATGATGATCATGCTGTCATCTTTCCCGCCTCCTAACATAAGTTTGTTTTTCTTCTTCCTCGCACTGGAAAATCTTTGCGTTTGGCAGAGTCAGTCAGAAAATGATGTTAGGCTGTTAAATTATAATAAAAACAAGGTCACAGAACAAGCGTCATGATGATTGGCGTTTGAATGTGCTGTTATTCTGCCAGCTACACAACTACTTCCTTTTCAGTATCAGTATATTTATCTAACACATGGTTGAGGCTTTAAATCAAATTAAAACGGCATAAAAAAATAAAATGATTTCTATCAAAAAATTTAACATTTTTCAGAAATATTCTGTCTTCCTCCGCTCGACCCAAACGGTCAAAACTGAATTGAATTGAATAGAAATTCATTTTCGTGAAAAACTATTGATATGAAAAGTGCTGATTGTGGCCCTGGTATAGGTTTTATCTATTCCACACCACAATCTGTGGTATCGCCCTTCTCATCATGAAAATAAACAATAAAGTCAGATTTATTTGACTTTATTGGTTTGAATTGAATTAGTTTGAATTGCCAAAATTCAAAGGCAGTCTTCAGGAAAAATATCAAACACAAGATATCTTGTGTTTGATATTTTTCCTGAAGTCTGCCTTTGAATTTTGGCTTTTTTTTCTGTCTTAGTGTTGCCAAATTAATGAAAGCTCTGTTTACTCAGGACTCAAAGGGACCCCCAGAGTTTATTTGTGAGCTTTACTGATGTTTCCCATGTCATTTAAAAGGGATCAACGAGGAAGTGGCCCTGGCAGTCCTCCCCCAGGCTGCTGGTGGGCCTCCAGTCAGCTTCCACCGCCTGCCGTCTCTCACTGAACAGAACAAACTGGACTGGTGACCGAGGACAAGAAAGCATTTGGACCTTCTGGTTCTGATGGGAACTTTGCGGCTCAGCGGACTCTGTGGGAGTCCAGCATCAAGCAGAGACAGAGAAAAACTTTTTTGGTGCAGTGGTGCAAGACGTAGTCAAGAAAAACTAGAATTCACCACCATCCCTCCTGCTGCCTCAAGAGCACTTTCTCTTTCTCGTATAGGACAATTTCCTCTTAGCATCTGAAACTGGGAATTAAAATACTTCACCTGAGATAACTGAAATCAGTGTCAGTCTTGTGTTTAAGGAAGTCTGGATATGATCAGCTCAAAGACTGCAAACAAGAAAAAATCACTAGCCTAAAAAGTTTTAAAAATACACATGCCATCACCCCTGAGGATTTCCAGCGATTGTGTGTACATGTCACAGAAAAATTTTGATATTTAAAAAAATATTGATAGACTTTTAAAAAAATAATAATTATATGATGTTGTTTTATTGGTAATATCTTCAACAATGACTAGCAAACGAATGAAAGGCCTTTATAGTGTCTTTGCGATCCTAAGCAACCACTCTGGGTTGTGCTGGCTTTGCATTTAGCCAACAGAGGGTTTCATTTGTGGACAGGCCTCTGATAGCATTGCTGATTAGCAGTGAGCTGTTGTCCTGGAAATGGACACTGCTAACAGATACTGTGCTGCATATTTCCTGAGCCCACTGTGGCTGGAGACAGAACAAGACAGAGTCAAACCACAACTGTCAGAGCACACAGAGGAAAGACTGGACATCCATATAATGGGGATAAAGACAGGCAACAGAGTGCTTTTATTTTGAAATTCTGTGCAATTTGTGAGGAAAGTCAGTGGAGGTATCTCTTTGATCTTTTTCATCTATTTTACTTATTAATCCATTTAATATATTAATTCATTCATATAGAAAATGGCCAATTTTGTGCTAAATGAGACAGAGTTTAGATTCGCTCTCCCCAGCAGAAATCCCAGGGGCTGAAAAATGAAGCTTGAAACTGCACTTCCTCTAATAGCCACTGGAGTTTGGACTACTGACTTCCAAAATGACCCAAAAGGCATAAAAATATTTGTTTACAGCCTGTTGTATGATTTCCCCCATCATGAAAACTGTGGTTTACTGTTGGACCTTGAGTCGTGATAAATAAAAAATGTAACACACCATTCTGAAGTTTTCCCAGGTTTACATTTTACTGATAGGTGTGCTGACTTGACACATGCAGCTTTACCTGATAGTTTATCTGCTAGTCCTGATCTTCATCAGTTCAAGCCACCTAATTGAACTTGTAAGACCATATTTGCAGTGTGGGTGCTTGTTGAACATTTTGAACATTTGAGTGGCTATCTGACTAAAATATGGCCCGGTGTGTGATTTTGGGATAGATAGATAGATAAGATACCTTTATTACTCCCACAAGGGGAAATCAGTTGTCTGTTATTTAGTTCTGAGTAGCAAGGCGCTGTGACAACCTGAAGAATTAGCTCATAACTTTTATTCCGCTCTAAAACTCTAAAGTGAAAACTTACTTGAAATTCATGTGCGGCATGAAGTCTTGGGACTTTTTAAAGGTGTGTATGATATAAGACTACAGTGCAGTTATATAACTGGTTAGCATCATAGACTGTATATAAAGGATGGACATAGTCATTGTGGCATTGTTTAGTGAAGTCTGTTGTGTACCTTCAAAGCTTTCAAAGCAAGACTTTCAGCAACACCACGTCTGTGTTTTCAAAACAAACAGAAAGGACAGTTCTGACTTGAAAAATAATGATAACTGCTTTCTTACGGGGTTCCGACTCATGCTTAATCTAGGCTACCACAACAGACACGATTGGACTTGAAACTAGAAATTGAGACCATAAAATTATCAGGACAATGTTTACTGAGTCCTGAGCATGACAGTCAAAGGCAGTTTTCACAGAAACGTCTTCTGAACTTCTTTGTGCAACCAAAAAAGTCCCCCCCCCCCCCCTGCTGTCCATTAGAAAGAATACAAGAGTGTGTCATGTGCAAGTACTTGTGCATGGACATTACCTTTCAGACCCAGAAGCTACAAACATCATTAACATATTATCCATCAGTGGATTATGAATTATCGATTTGTTTTACATTCACTCGCTTGCAATAAAACATTTTAGACACAAGTAATGTAAACATCGTTCAAGCCCACGCAAACACAGCAGGGCCATGGAGAGTTTAGAAAGAGTCTTTAGTGGTGGTTTTGGGCCATATTGCTAACTTGAGGCCACCATGCTGCTGTGTCTCAGCTGGTTGCCAAGGCAACCAAGAAGAGAGGAGTTTTGGCTTATCTTAGCAGACCACAGCAGTTTTCCTCCCCTGCATTTCAGCCCTCTTTCTTCTCTCTTCTCAGCGACTGGGGCAGCTGGTGGGAGGCGGTGGGTGTCGTGTAGCTTAGCAACTCCCTCAGTGGATGGCGATTGATATGCAGCTTTGTTCAAGTGTCTCTCTCTCTGAGCCAGAGAGGGGGATGCCTGAACAAAGCAGGCCTTATTGAAGCGTCCCCTCCTCCTTCTTTTTGCCCAGGCAAGGCAACGTGGGAGGACAAATATGTCAGCTAAAAGGAACCGAGACTCAACATACAGCAGAGGTTCTTAAAGTGAAACTCAAAGGCTGTAAAAACATCTGTGAAGGGACTCTGGTGTCCTCAGTGAAATTAAAGCTTTAAACCTTCAAAGTGAAGTTGTATATGTACGTCACACTTCCTAATTCACTTCAAATAATCACACCTCTAAAGTCAACAGCAATGTTTTTTCACTCCTTGGTACGTCATCTGGTTAAACGTGTCCATTTGGGACTAAAATAGACACTTGGACTCTATGATATTAAAAACCTGAGTTATTTGGATCTCCACTTTTCTATTCAGTTTCATGTCTGTTGTGGTTTTTAAGTGCCTCCTTGTGGTTTTGTTTTGTTTTGTTTACAACTTTCACAGGGATTGTTCCTTGCAAGAATGAACATTAACAACCTCAAAATTATATGCAGAGTCAATGCCAGCTTGAAATCATTAACTTGTGTAAATTGGTTTCACAGAAGGGAAAAACAGATAAAAACTGGGTAAAATAAGACTAATAATAAGTTCAGAAAGCAGTTATCATTTAGTTTTATCTAATCCAAAAATGTCAGTAAAATAAGAGAAAAGTAACTTTACGCCTAAACATTTAGCCAACCTCTTGGTCCCAGATTTCCAGCCAAGTAGAGCCACATGACGCTCGGACAATCACCTTTTCTGGGCCAAACTATACACAAGCCTCAGCCCAAATACAGACCTGGTTCAACTTAAGGTATTTGGACTGATTTGTTCAGTGTGTTTGCAAAGACCAGCCAATCAGGAGAAAGCTGGATTAAAAAGAGGGTGGATTTAAAGAGATGGGAGCTTTAGCACAGAAGATAAATCCAGGGACCGCTTGTTTATCCAGAAGATGAAGGTACTTTGAACTGATCCTTTGCTATAAGCAGGTAGCTCCGTGTGTTTCATTTGATGGAATTTTACACCCTTCCTGAATCAAACCCAACCTCTGGTACTCTGTTACTTTTCATTAAGTGTCAGATGGAATTTTGTCCATTTGCTGGAGCGTTTGTATTACTGAAACCTAATAGAGAGTACTCCAAACCTTTTTTCTGAAATGTATAATTGACACAGAAATTGTGTGAGTTATCTGCAAGAAGTTAAAGAAAGCCTAATACTCTTGTCTCCTGAATTTTATTGGACCTTGGACCTAATTGGCTGAGCCTTGCAAATAAAAAGTTTAGCAGGTGGGCGGACCGTCTTTACTCACAGCCACAGGTGTGTGCCTACGATAACATTAATATTAACCAAGATTAATATCAAACAAGGTGAAGAAAAACTGCCTCAAAAGGAGTTTTTACCCAGAGATCATCACTGAAAAGCTCAACATGTACTGTATAATTCATTGTCTGTAACATGCTGTTAAAAGTATGTAATGTTTTTTATGTAATAAGCAGGTACTGGAAACTGCTGGCTTTGCACATTAATGAAAAAGCACAGAAAATCATTACTATTAATTCCTGATGCGTATAGGTTAAGGACACAAGATGCCCATATTGATTCATGTAATATGTGGAAAAAGCATTATTTATGATTTATGTTCAAACAGACTGAATAAGAAGTACTATTTTCCATTATTTTGTGTAAGAGTATTTTAAAGCTTGAGAATTGCTGAGATCCAGAATATTGAATGAGTCCAGCGACGTGAATTCAGTGAAGGAAACGAGGTGCAAAATATCGACTACTCTGACCAATGTCAAGCTGAATAAAATCTATCATTTAAATTTATTAGGCCACAAAGATATCGTCATCCATATACAGTGTTGGGAAGGTTACTTTTAAAATGTATTCCATTACAGAATACAGAATACATGTCCCAAAATGTATTCTGTAACGTATTCCGTTACGTTACTCAATGAGAGTAACGTATTCTGAATACTTTGGATTACTTAATATATTATCATGCTGTTTACAACTACATGAATGTACTATTGCTGTGGTTTATTACTGTTACTGAAGGTCCGCGCGGCTCCGAACCGTAGTAAAGGGACCTCTGGCTAATACGGTGGGTTCTGTGTCGGCTTGTAGCCGAAAACTAGCTTTACTTTGTTGTCTGGGTCAAGTTTGCTAGCGAGAGAGAGAGAGAGAGGCGTTGAAAGGCTGCTCCAACGGAACTTATTGTTTTTGGAGGAAAACACGAACACGGTGTACAGTCGAGTCTTAATAGCTTACTTACAACTGGGCTCGTCAGGCACTCTTCTTGGCTGCAGTGGTTATTATTATATTTACATGCTTCCAGCTCCCGTTTTTGCTCGATGACAGCTCGTACTTTTCCTTTTTCTCCCTCCCTCGCTCACAGACACATAACGGGTATGGCAGTCCATTCTCCCTGCAGCACGGACTACACTGCCCATGATGCTACATTCTTTAGAGCTATACCGGTAGCATTCTGCCTATTAGCTTAGCACAACAACAACAACAGGCGCTCTCTCACCCAGGAAACACGCAGAGAGAGAGCGTCACCCTGTAACCATGGCAACCGTAACGCTGCCGCCTGGAGCAACAGAACGTAGCTGTCAAACAAAACCCAAACAGTCCTGACCCGCCACAATATGAAACAGGGAAGTACCGCCGTGTAATCCATTTATTTCAACAAAGTAACTGTATTCTAAATACCACCTTTTTAAACGGTAACTGTAACGGAATACAGTTACTCATATTTTGTATTTTAAATACGTAACGGCGGTACATGTATTCCGTTACTCCCCAACACTGTCCATATATTATGTTTTCTGCAGAGGGATACAAGATATGATCTTATATGTCACGATATAAATGAAAAATTTCAAAAATAATGGACTGAAATTTAAAAATTGAGCATCAGATTCAGTGTTATGAACGACTGCTTCTACCTTCTGCATAATATGAAAGGAATCATTACAAGTTTTTCTTATAATTATAAATTTTGAATGTTTTTTTGTGTTTACATACCTGTGCTGAAGAAATTTTCTGGCTGCTCTACATTGTATGCTCAATGCTGACATTTGGAGGAAGCATGACAAACTTTTTCACGTCAGTATATGAAAAAGGAGAAAACAGGCTGGGCCTCTTTAAAATACATGGGTGGATAAAAATTGGGAAAGCAAGGAATTCCTGTCTGTTCTCCTAAGCAACTGGTCATAGAGTGACTGTGTTCATTATGGCTGCTCGAACTCAAAGGCCAGCACTTATTGTGAAGCTGTGACCTTCAATAATTGAATAATGACAAAAAGGAGTGTCACAGTCAGGCATGAAGAGCGTTCTGAGTCTGTGGGTGTTGGAATCACAGCGCAGAGGCATTCTTTCCAGTAGACATCAGAGTGTTCATGAGCCGTCTGCAGCTAAAGAAAATAAATCCAGACAACAATCACCCAGAGTTCAGATGTTCATTACATGTAATGCACCTTTCAGGAAACGTTTTCTCTCACTGTCCTCCAGCCTGTTTTTTCTGTCTCTACGTGCAGGTTTAACATTAATCACATTCAGAATTGTCTATAAACTAAAAATAAAACAAATCTGATGTTCCTGGAAGTATCGAGAGAACTTTTTCTTTCTTTCTGACTTTTTTGTGGCAAACATGTTAAAGGTTTTAGTTCAGCAGGCTCTTTAGCTCAAAGTGTGTACACGTGAACTGATACAATGTAACCCACTGTGTGTTCATTGTTTCTAGGCAAAGGTGAAGTTCACTGATGCAAAATATAAAAAATATATACAATGAAAAAAGATTCTCCACCCTCGATAAACACAAATTTTGAGTAAAATACATATTAAATATATGAAGTCAAAGGTAAATTCAAACAATTAATCATTAAGGAAAATATGCTTGGTATAAACCAAATGTATATCAATCAAGTAAATTTCAGTTGATTCCATTAAACCTGACATTTTACTTGTGTAAAAAAATTGCAGGGATAATTTACATGTATTCAAATCATGTATTCAAAAGCCCATAATGTTACATTTTTGGGCTTTTTTTTCTTTTTTAGTGTATGAGATGAACATTTTTATTAATTAATTTTTTTGGTATTGTCATTTTTTAACTTATATAAAACACCCTCATAAATGTCTTGCTTCCAAATTGCTATTTTTGCTTATTAAAAAAAATAAAATCAAAACCATTTTATCTCAATAACTAATTTCTCTTCATTAATGAAGTCATTAATGGATCGTTTTGTCTACTGTCTGCTGTTGTTTATGCCAGATATTAAAGAAACAAAGAACACATTTTTTTCAAAATGTATTTTATTCAATCAAAATAATAAAACAAGTAAAAAAAAGTCTAACTTTTGTTTCACATTTCTTCATGTTGATTGATCCCATTGTGAACCTGTACCACCTGAACTTTATGTATCCACATATTTGATGTCTCCTGTGCAGATCAGCTATGTATGAGGAATAACAGTAAAATAACATATTTTAAAAAAGGAACAGACAAAAAAAACCCCAAAAAACTGTTGAAAAACATCAGTCTGCTGGTAGTTGTCCTGGTGCTGGTGTTTCTTCATATTCAGTTTAAATGCCTTACAAAAAAAAAAAAAAAAAAAAAAAATCCCCCAAACTCAAAGGACTTTCTTTTTGATACAGTACTTAGAAAATGTGATGCAAATATCCTGAATGGGAATTAGACAATTATCAATAACTATGAAATGTAAATTGTACCATAAAACAATGACATATCATTTAATAACTGGCATATCAATTAAATCCATCTAGAACATGCTCCATAATCTGAATAATTACCTAACGCTAGTCTGACAAACTTCTGCTCTACAGTGGCTCTACCCAAGTTTATACAGACTAAACGTAAAGAACAATTTACAACGACTTGGATTTTATTTTGGTATTTTTGTCCCTAAGTTTGACCACCTGCAATAACAGTGTAATCACAAATCTAAAAGCTGAGCGCTGATGAAATGGCAGTTTATATATAACCTGTATTCACATCAAAAAGCTCAGGTGATCAGTCACGTTGAGAACAAACCTCCAAGTTAATCAAACATATCTGGAATAGAAAAAAGTAAACATTTGTCAGCACACACTATAATTCACAGATCCGCTTCAAGCTACAACTTTGACTGGTGGTTGTACCACTGGTACCTAGTTTTTAGATGCACTGTATTGCCAAAAGTATTTAGACACCTGGGCACTTGTTCCTATTCGGTATGTAGAATTTAGCTAGATTTAGATTTTATTCATAACATTGCCTTACTTTTGCTTAGATCTGATTCTTCATCAGTCAAACAAGAAACCACATTAGAAAAAAATGTTTCCCTGAACAGATTTTTAGTGACTGTTTTGAAATCTTAACAGCGCAGAAAAAGGTTTGCATGGGACTCAGTTGTGCAGAAGGAAAAAAGAAGAATGGCAGCATTTATAAAGTAAAATGATACACCTGGGTGCAAATAATTCCTCCTAGTTGGAATATCACAACAGCGCCTTTGTTAGACCTAAGAGATGAAGGTTAAAATCACAAAAACAGACTGGAACACAGCTTTCCCGATAACGCTATCTTTTCAAACTTTCTCGTCCTCTCTTCCATACTGATAACTCTTCCTTCCTTAGTGATGTAACTGTGCTCCCAGATCTTTGAATCGTAGTAAAATCAAGCATTGTTACACACAGGTAATGATCCATTCAGATCAGCTGATAAACCTACATCAGCTGATGATAGGCTAATATGCTTCTACATGTCCAACTGCATCTCATGTGAAGCATACAATTTAATTTATGCCTTAGCAATGTCAGATGTACATTGCTAAGGCCCATGTGCAAGCTGCTTTGCAACCCACCTACATTCTGGTTCCTGCTTTCATATCATATCTGTCATGTCTGTTTTTGTTGATGGAGGTCACCAAGTGTAAATTAATGCAGGTGAAAATCCTTCTTTTGACTATAGTTATCCCGACTGAAATGTTGGACAAAACTACCAATTAAGAACCAAGTTGTATTAAACCCCAAATAACCCTTTAAAATGATGTTCTGAGCCTCAGCAGGGTGTCCCAATAGCTGCTGATGAGTCTTTCACTCTCTCATGGACTGCTGGTTCTGCCGGCAACAGGCTCTTCATCGGCTCCTCTTTGCTGGAAGGAAACAGGGAGACTGGCGAAGGCGATGTGGGTGAGGAGAGGGTGGAGGTTGCAGCAGTTGAGGCAGAGGAAGATGAAGAGGAGTTGCCATCAGGGAGGCACTCTTCACAGCAGCAGCAGCAGCAGTCCATGAAGGCCTGGCCCAGCGAGCGACACAGGCACAGCAGCATCACTGGCGTCGCAGAGCAGCGCACAAACAGCAGGAACTGTCCAATCAGACCCAACGCCGGCAGAACCAGAGCCGGAAGCGCAGCGGTCACTGGGACAGAGATATACGCCAGGGTGATGTTGCAAATACTCTCTGGCAGGTTGCACGTAATGTACAAGACAGTGAGTGCCATCACAGTGGAGCGTAGCCTCTGCTCCCTCACATGCTGCTTTTTCTTTGTCGAAGATGAAGACGAAGAGGAGGAGGAGCACCTGATAGTCACCTTTTCGCTGCTGGGTTTCTGTGGTAGTCGCTGTGCTAACACCTGCTTTGTCACCAAATCGCAGGCGAGAGTGAAGAGCAGTGGCAAACAAAGGTAGCATCCAAAGAACCACCACATTCGAGCTTCGTGATAGGTCAGCACCAGAGAGTAGATGCTCTCTGGGAGCTCCACAGACGGCTCACGGACACACATATCCACCTTGAACCTTTCAGTCCGGCCTCTAAAGGCCGCCATCAGTGAGCCTGCGTGCTGGCTTTGCTGTAGGTCGTTGGGAAGCGTCGGCAGGCTGACAGTTTCCTGAAGGAGCTGCCACAGCAGGAGCTCCGGGGCAGCTAAGACCATGGAGCCCACCCAGATGACGGACAGCTTGGACAGGATGGACTGGCAGGACTCCACCTTTGGAGTCTGATGAGGCCCAGGGCCTGTGGCTGCATGGAAACGATCAATACTGAGCGCACAGAGGCTGAATGTGGCCACGCCCAAAGAGGTCACCTGACATAGTGAGGAAATTGATCAGAAAAAAACAATATTAATAAGCCATCACTAAGAATCAAAGCAGTTGCTGACAGACATCCATTCACAGTTGCATTGCAGTCATGTACTAATTCAAACCACAACAGCAACATGAGGATCTTGGGTTAAAAAAGCAAATATAATGTAGACGTGTTTCCAGGTGTGATTTTTATCCTCAAAAAGAGCCATGGTAGCTGATTCCCCCACTGGGCCCAACTTGAAAAATCAATCACTGCCTCCCACCTGACCCTTTCAGAATCTGATGATTATTTTTCTACAAGTGCTTCAATATTTTAATGAAGTCATGAACATTTTTTTTACATTCATACTATAAATACTCTCTGAGGTACAAGCCCTGGAAGTACAGGAGCTGGATTGAAATATTTGAGCTTGCATAACTTAAAATATAGGAGTAAGCCACATGAAACACATTTGAGCTCTGTTAAAAAAAAAGGTCATCTCACAATGTGGGATAGGTGGTTGGTCAAAAGAAGTTACAGCACATGAAAGGTTATCTACATTACAAGGACTCAGAAATGGAATTGAAGACTTAAAAAGACTGAGAGATCTGAATATAAGCAGAACTAAACACCAACAGAGACCAGATAACGTAAAAAATAACAGAAGATTAAAGACGCCTTCAATACCATAAATATTAGCTCCAAAAACCCCCAAAACAAACTGATTCAGTCCAAAAATACAAAACCTTGGGTCTACGCTCAGAGCCATGACAGAACAAATGTTTCTTAATTATTTTTAGTTATTTATGTTTTGGTCTTTTACGCTCATGACTCAAACTTCTGAAGCTGCAGAACAGGTTCCAGTCAGTCACCACACAGTTAATGAGAGAAAAAAATCTGTCCTGTCCTGATGGAACGGTCCATTACGTTACCCAAATATTGTTTTTATGTTTAATGAATGTTCAATACAATATTAATACCTAATCTATTAATAGTTAACAAAATATTGTTACTATTAACGATTTTAAAGGTTCTTTTGTTTAACCATTTTACTTCAAACTGGCATAAACAGTAAGATGATGCTAATAAGAATTAATATAATTCAACCAGTGCTTTGAAGAAAGCATGTTTGAGGATTTCCTCTGCTCTCTATGCCGGCTACAGACTAAATTACAAATCTTACAAGCATTAAGAAAAAAGTTACAAAGACAACTTTCCATTAACATTCAGAACACAGAAGCAGAAATGAAAGGACACACAGAGGGGGAAAAAGGTCATTGTGTTGTAAAAGCTCTTAGCCTTCGTACTGCGGACAGTAATTGGTGCCTCGTGCCCATTAAAGTTGGTGGTTTTGGCCAGAAACACTTACTATCATTACAGAGACTTGTCCTCCCTCTGTCAGTGCTTAACGACCTCAGACTGTTAAGACACAACTCGAGATAATTAGCACAGAGCTTTAATTAGCATGAAAATAGTTTAACTAAGAGAACACAGGGCAGCTGGCAGCCTGACCTGCTTCAGTACTGTTCAGTAAAAGAGCATTTAGAAAAACAAAACAACAGTAATTCATTAAACAGAAATTAATTCAGTCATTAGCATAAAAATAGGTAAAACTGCAAAGAATAGAGGAGGCCGGCAGCCTGACCTTGTTAAAGACTGCTTCGCACAAGCTGTTATTACAAATTAGTGAAACTCCACTTCAGTGATCTGAAGCTGTGTAGGCGGACAGAGCTGGTTTAGAGCCAAAAACAAAGACTCCACAGGCTGCAGGACTTTATCTCTGTGCTGAAGCATTCATCGCTCAGTGAGAGTAAATCTAAATTAAGCTCTTGCTTCAGCTTTTAACTGACCTCTAAATGAGGCCTCTTCCAATACCTTTAAATCATTTGGTCTTTACCGTGTTGCTTTTCATTCATTTCTGATATTTTACATAATGACAAGACTATTTAATCATGAAAACGATTTTTCAGTAGGTCCTTAAAACCCGGTGGTCTTCTATGATACGTTCTTTAAATTTCTGTTGTCCAAGGCAGCGAATCAAAGAAACATCACTGTTGTGTGATGCAGAGAAGATCCACTGAGTTAAATGTCAGCATCTCAAATTGTATTTAGACTAAACACTTAAAGAGGACATATTCAAGAGCATTCTTTAAATACCATTTTATATCCCAAGTGTCTAATCTGTTTTTGCTTCGTCTGATTAATCACTACATTTTTAAAGCAATATCTTTATTTGTACTTTTATCCTCCATATAAGCCGGAAGCCTTTTTTTCCTGTATGCCAGTTAAACTCAGGTGTACACTGGGCCTCAAAATAGAGATTTAAAAACATGTACAAAAGCTTTTTTTAATTCCAAACTGTGCTGCTGCTGGCCCATCCTGAGCTGGTATTCTGCATTTAAAGAAATTGAGCTCTCTTTCAGAGACGGCCTGATATCTCTATTTCTTTTCTTTCTTTGTTCATTCAGTGATTCATCAGGATTAGCAACAGTTTCTCTTTCATTACTGAGACGTTTTGGAGCTGCACCTGCACATAAACACCACCATTCTTGAAAACTACGTCTCTGTATTTCACTGTTTCATGCTTGAGGAAGAAGAGCCTCTTCATGCTGGGGCCCCACACTAACCTCCCCTGATGGTTCATAACAGACGGGTGAAGAGGCCAAACAGACCATAACGGACGTTTGTTCAAAGTAAAGGCTGCTGAAACTGAGGAGGAACAAAGACACAAACGGGCCATTCATCAGACCTGGAGGTCTCTTTATTAAACTGGAAATCACTTAAAATGAGTCAAACACGAGCTGTAAAAACTTCCATGCTTGTGTGAAAGTTTGCCTCGCTATCTGTGCAGAAATGTTCAATTCTGAATGGCTGCAGTGAGGATGATGCTAAAATAAACCAATTAAAGATTACCTGCAGAAAATGACCTCCAATCAACTAAATGAGTATATAAGTGTTTTTATATCACTGAACTTTTTATATCACTATCCTAGAACTTGATGTTTCATAAATGTATTTAGAATTGAGTCAGGACATCATAGATATTTTTAAAAAAAAAAAAAAAAAGAAAAGTCAACATTGCATTCAGTTTTAATCATTGATCACTCTTTAATCATGAATTTAATTGTTGAATAATTTAGTATCTTCAGGCAGTTTTCATTGTTGTGTTTAATTTATAATCGCCTTTCTTGTTGTTTTTTGATACTTCAGCTTTTATTTAATTTATTATCACAGTTTATTGATGTCTTAATTACTTTGATCGAGGTCGATTGTGTTTAAATGTATTGCATAAAAAAACTGAAATGACTTAAAGACAAATTAAGTGACAATATATTTAAACATTTCAGTAAAACAGCTGAACAAAGAGTATTACGCAGATTCTTCACCTGGCAACACTTTAAGTGCATCTATAATAAACATGTAAGTATTTATTAAACAATTTATCTCGGCATTGATTTAGGGAATTTTTGGAAACACAGGAAAAAGTTGGTACAACATGGTAAATCTCGGGTGTGTGAAAGTTACAGGTGTTCACGCGACACTAAAAGGTGCTGCTTGTAGGCTAAATACTAAAACACTTCCTTCACGCGCACCTTCACCTCCTCCTTACCTCCAGGTAGGGCACGAGCCTGCAGGATAGGTCTCCTAGCAACCTTTTCAAGGTGAGCTCGTGGAAGATGACCACAGGCAGGCAGAAGAACAGCACGAGGAAATCCCAGAAGGCCAGGCCCGCCAGGATGCTGTTCCACGCGCTCTTCAGGTAGAAGTTGTGCCATACGATGCACATGAGCGCGAGGTTGCCAACGATGCCCGCGGCGAACAGGACGAGCGCGAGCAGCATGACTGCGTACGCCCAGTAGGAGCCGTCGGTAACTGGGAACAGCGGGTTGTGGAGCCCTGAACCGCGGCCGGACGAGTGGTTCCCCACCGGGGCGGAGGTGAAGCGGGACGTCCGCGGTGTGGTGAAGTAGGCGCTCGGGTCGTCGTACCGGCGCGGGTTCCCTAAACTGTTGGCGGGAACCGGTTCTTTTTTCCTGAAGCCCCCCTCTTTGGCTCCTCGGGCCACTCGCTTTACACCGGGCAGTCCTGAACTTTGAAACCCGTTCAGAGAGCTCCTCTCCGGAGAGAGAGACGCCTGGCTGCGCGCAGGTGGTGCGCCAGCATCCTCCGCCTGCTGCGCCTCCAGCGGAGCTGCGTACCGGAGCTCCGCGCAGTGCAGAAAGAGGAGCAAAACACACCAAACCGGGCTCATTTTTTAAATAAATGCAACTGCTCCGTGTTATCCGTGTGTGTCACAGACATGTGCTGCAGAAAAACTTCAATCCTGAAATTAAAAAAAATGTTGTTTGTCACGCAGCTCAGCTTCTCTCCAGTCCTGACGGATAAGTTTGGAGTCTGCTGCTCAGTTTCCAGCACTTGTTATTGGCCAACATCAAGACACCGTGAAGAAAACACGGAGTTTCCGGTGACAAATTTCAAAATAATAAAAAAAAGGGGTCATAAAAAAGTCTTGCGACTACAGATCGCTCTTTAAGAGCTCCATACTGACTGGAACAAACTAAGTTAAGGTCCAAACACCAGGCAGTTGGATAAAGATGACACATGCAGTGAATTATATTAAACTCCAAGAAATCCAAGAATGCTAGACAAGATTTACCTTTTCTAAAACACTATTTTATGTGAACTTCTTTCACCCCAAGCAATTGCAGCAGATGACCACCCATCCCTGAGCCTGGTTCTGCTGGAAGTTTTTCCTTCACACTGCCGCCAACGCGCTGGCTCATAGGGCGTCATATGATTTTTGCGGTTTTCTTTGCTGTATTATTGTAGGGTCTACCTTACAATACAAAGTGCCTTGAGGCAACTGTTGTTGTGATTTGGCACTGTATGAATAAAATTTAATTGAAATTAATAAAAATAAAATATTGGAACATTTTAATTCTGACCTGAAAGTCGAAGTTAACCAAATAAGTTATTATAAGCTTAGCTTTTAGTTAACTACAGCAAAATTGGTCTATATACAACAGATATGCTCTTTTTCCAATTATATTTTATGTTTGTGCTCACAGTGAGAATAAAGCTCATCTTATCCTAAATTGACTCTTCGTTAGACTGGACTGGTTTGAGTTACGTGTATCTAATAAACTTTTTCCCATAAACTTCAAATTATTTCACAAAACACAAAGGGAGACTGAAACCTCTCCTCATAGTGACTTTCATGAGGTAACAGGTCCAAAGTGGCGACAGGAGCTCCAATATTCTCATTCAAAGTGGCTCATCTCAGAAGTGCGGAAGACCAAACCCTACACAAAAACAAACAAAACAAAAACAAATAGAATAATAACAGAGAAAACGACCGCCAGTGCTACCCCTCAGCCTCCTAGTAGACACACATGTAGCATCAATTTCAAAATCCTACATCCTGAAGTTAGCACATTCAAAAGATTTTCAGAGGACTTAACCTCTGACCTTGAGGCCGAGGTCACTGGAATTTGAACTTTAGAGTTTAGTAGATACACCTACGATATCAATTTGAAAATCCTAGGTGTCTTCCTTCTTGAGTTATGGAATTTACAAGATTTTCAGGTAGCTTGACCTCTGACCTTGACCTTTAGCTTGAGGTCAACAAGATTCAAACTCAGGGGAGAGTTTTAGTAGCTGCACTATGGTATCAATTTGAAGCTCCTACATCGCCTTGTTTATGGGTTATCGCACTGACAAACTTGAGTGTTCATGCTGCCCCCCCAGCAGGGTGACAACAATATCCTATCAGCCATTTACAGGCGAGGGGTAAAAATGGTGAGATTTAAAAAAAACAAACCAAAAACGATAACTATAAGATAATACTCCTGATACCAGAAACAATGGAAAAGAAAATGTTTAGTTAAGTTATACCTTTCATTTTCATTTATTCTTATTTTAATTTGAAGAAGCATATTTATTTATTTATTTGTCCACTTTTATAGCAGGTTTGGTCCTCCATAAGTGGGAGCTGCTGCTTGTATGAACTCATGTTTTTCACAGCAGGTAACACCTACTGTTTACAAAAAACAAACTTACTACAAAATATCTCATCAAAAATATTAATATCCACTAAAATAAACATTTAATCTGAAACTATGGACGATCTTAAACATTGAGATGAGTTCACTGTCTTTGGCAGCCATCTGCTCTCCATCCTGCTACAATCAGTCCGAGCCAAAAAATTGGCACCAAGAACGGAGAAATGATCGGTCAGGCATGAATTCTGTCAGGCATGAATTCAGGGCAGTGAGTGCTGAAACACAAAGACTTCATTGCCCACAATCCTCAGCTCTTCAGGGAGGATGTCAGCTTCCTCCGAGCATCCTTGTGCTTCTTGCGGTACTCCTGTGAACACAGACGGGAAAGCCGAAATAGGTTTACTGAATAACTTGAGCCAGTTTATGTCTTCACTCCTACATCAGACTTGGCAAAGACATTTTTATGCACCTACAGATTTGACTTGCATGAAGACAAAGAGTTGTGGTTGGTAATGCAACTGTCTGACAGTGCTCATAAATGCTCCCACGAACAACTTCAAAGAAAATGTCGAACTCATAAACAGTATTTTTTTAAAGCTCTGATATTTTTATCTAAGTTACTCGTCATAGAGAAATACTTCTCCACAATCTGTCTCTTCAAAACTTTAAAACACATCTTTCTGCTCCAATTCTGTCTTCTTGATTACTTTCATCCATCACGGGCTAGAACTTTGTGAGATCATGCGGTTAGGATGACAGCTGGGTTTGCTGCTCTTGTGGGTTTCTGGGCTGATGCCTTGCCACTGCAGACGTTTCTCACTGCTGCTGTAGCTGAGTGATTGGATTTCAAGATCATAAAGTAGACCACCTGTCAGTGCCTGGTAACCTGTCCAGCATTCATTCTCTCAAGCTATGACAGCTGGGACACTCTCCAGCACCCCTGCATGCCTGAGCTGGATAAGCACTAAAGAAAATGGATGAATGGACAGACGGGAAGCTTAAGTTTTATTTAGAGAAATCAGGTCTGCTGACACCGAGGCCTCAGGAAGTAATACAGCCAGGTATGAAGTCGAGGAATAAAGGCTTGTTTGCACAAGATGTTCCCGGTGAACAGGCTGTAAGGCCTCTAAGCTCCGTGGCATCACATGTCTGTACAGGGAAGAAGGGTGACCTTAGCACAACAACCTGTGTCTTGTTTACTTTTATTGTCTGAGCCAAAACACAAAGAAGTTGCAATGTGTACCAAATGATTTATACTTAGATTGCAGTTAGTGAATCAAATAATTCCAGAAGGTGGGTAAGAGGTGTATAAGTCACAACTCTCTAACACTGCCTCACTGATTGGCACCTTAAGGTACTCAATTACCAGTATTAGCAGCAGTGGTTTTAAGGGTGTAGATATGTGCCTTTTTTGGTCTAGATGAGAGATTTTACTGGATTTTTTCAGAAAAACTAAAAAACCTAGTGTTACAAAAACAGTCTGGCAGTGTAATAAAGTTATGATATGCAATGTATATACTCACTGTGAAAAAAAATTGTGGAGCTATGTTTTCTCTTTAAAAAAACATCTTAAAACCGAAGATTTAGCATCTAACAAGGTTTAACTTCTTGACCGGTTTTAGCAGTGTTCATACAAACTCTGTACCTGTCTGAGTGCGCTCCTCCTCTCCTCCCACTGCTCCCTCTGCTCCTCCAACTCAGACACACGCCAGAACAACTTGGGACCCTCTAAAGGAGAAAACAGTGTTCAGATCACACATCAGAACCTTTATCAATTTAAAAAAAAAAGCAACAACAAAGATTTGGAAATCTCCACTGACATGAAACTATATCTGCATATCTAACCAGCTGCTGGATACCAATTTAATAAGTTCTGTCACCTCTGAGTTTGCAAAAAAATGTACCCGCACAATGTTGACTCTCACAGACAGCTAATAAGATCATTTTCTTTTATTTCCTTTGGAATCACCATCCTACCTGTCAGTCTGTCATCATCAGGGTAAAAGAAGAAGAACTCAGTGTGTGACGGCATCACCATTCTGTAAAAATGCAACAAAAATACACAAAAGCTCAGATCATACTGTATTTTCTTTGTATCGATTCAACACACCTTCAGTCTCCTGTCTCTTTTCATAACAATCTCACAGTCATATCCACTTCATGCTTTGATTGGTCAGGTGTGTGAAAGCAGCTGTGTTAATGAACCAAAAATAACTGGCAACAATGCTCTCATCTTTCTCATAAATAGTTCCTAATCAAACACAGATTCTCACATTTCTGGACTTCTACAATTTTAGGCAAAAACAAACTGAGTTTATTAAAACAGTGCTCAGTTTCAATCCTTGTGAAAAACCTTGGTCACATGAAAGTGTCGATACATGAAGTAGTTCACAGGATTAATGTTTGTTTTTCCTACTCTGTAGTTTTAGCTGTGGTGTTGCCTTGCTCCTCATCTTCCTCTTGCTCATCCTGTTCCTCCTCTGAGCTGCTGTCATGGAAACGTGGGTCTTGATGCCATGACACCTTTGGAGCTTGTATGGCCTCTACCTTGTAGTCGGCTGTTTAGAGAAAAATGAAAAGATAAAAAAAAAACAACAAAAAAACAACAACAACAGTATTCATGTATTTGGAAGATTAAGATCAGTTCAGGCTCTACCTACCTGTCTCTTTACTTCCTGTCTCTGTGTCATCTCCAAAGAAGGAAAATTTAAATCCACACAAATCCTCTTTTTCCGCACTGGGAACAGAGAGCAGCGGGGCTGACTCTTCCTCCTTCTCTTTACGCTCTTCTTCTTCTTCCTTCTGGTCCCAGTTCATCTTCTCTTCTTGTTGATCTGTCTCATCCTTGCTCTGACCGAACACGGTCTTCAGGTCGCCTGACACGTCGTAATAAATCTCTTTAGAAACCTCAGGAAGCTTTTGAGCTTCCTCACGTTTCTTCTTCCTGGCAGCTTTGCTGTGAAGATAACAGATCACAGGTTGAATTTTCTGGTTTCCTGCACATGTGAATGCTAAAAAAATTTTTTTTATTATTGTAACTTTGCAAAAAGCATATTAAACCATTTATTGACATAAATATTGAGTACCGCAAAAAAAAAAAAAAGCCCATTATAAACATTGTTAGAATTCAGGTTTAACAGTAAAACCAGTACAATGATGACACACAGAACCATAGTTATGATTGTGTTGCAGTAGGGTGATGTTTCTGCTCAGCTGCAGGTGGAGAGGATGGGCAGAGTGATTCAGGCAGAGGAGTGAGGGAAGGCTGAGTGACACTTGAGCGTGCCTGAGGTCTTTTTAAGAAGCACACAGCCATTGTGTTGTTTACAGTGTGTGAGCCCAGAAAAATAAAACCCTGATATTCCCTAAATGTAGTCTGTCTGGGTCTGTGCTGAGCTGACTTACAGGTAGTAAAATAACTGTTATATATTATTTTTACTTAGGTAGTTTCTTGTCAAAGTCTGGCACCTACAATAATAATGATTATCTGATGTATTAAATCCATCCATCTGCTTCTGCTTATCCTTTGGCAGGGGCACTGGGGCCTATCCCAGCTGTCTTAGGGCGAGAGGCGGGGTACACCCTGGACAGGTCGCCAGTCTGTCGCAGGGCTTGTATTAAATCCACTGCTGAAAATAATATCCAAACAAATGTACTACTTGTTTGACTGAACAGTGTTTGTTAGAAACATCTTCCCGCTTCTTTTAAAAAAAAAAAAAAAAAAAGAAATTTCCATCCCTTACTACTTTTTCTGATCTAGTTTTGAAGTGTTTAGTGGAAACAAATACCATAGAAAGAGTGTAGAACAGCGGTCCCCAACCTTTTTTGCGCCACAGACCGGTTTATATCCGACAGCGGATAAACACAACAAAATAAAACCAGTACCGGTACCCAGAAAAAAGAAGATTTATTCATAACACACAGGAAAAGACCCAGGGAAACAGAGTTGATGATAAAAATGATTAAAAAAAGTAACAATAAAAACCGATAGAAACCCTGAAAATCATAAATTTCACACCCGAGCATCAACTCTCGCAGCCCGGTGCCGGTCCGTGGCCTGGGGGTTGGGGACCGCTGGTGCAGAAGTTTCTACTGGATTTCTTTAAAACAACAAACTACAAAATCCTAGAACTATCCATTAATCTAGATCAGCTTAACGTAGTGTTAATATAGTTTATTTAGAGAACTTAAGAAAAATAGGTGGAAATTCATGTTTCTGAGCTTGTACCTCTCCTTCTTGACTTCCTCTTTCTTGGTCTCAAATGCAGCATGTTCTTCCTTGCTGGGGTCGTAATGAAGCGCTGACACATCTCTGCAAACACACAGTCACACAGCTTTAAGTTTCTTTATTTTCTCCATAGTGAATATGACTTGTTCCAGTTCAGAAGCAGCTGTGATTCAGACTGTGTGAAGCTCACTTGAACTTCTTGGCTTTGCCAGCAGTCTTGCTGCTGCAGTGTTGTTGGCCAAGAACACTCTGCAGAATAGACAGGGTCTTCTTCTTCTCTTCCTCCAAATCCTCATCATCTTCCACCAGGGTTTTCTTTGTCTCTGAATCACAAACACGTAACAAATGATTCTTAGAATCAAAGATAAAGAAGTGTGCATGACGTACAACATAAAGAGGTTGTGTTACAGCACAACTAAACTGGTAAAAACTTTCTGTTTTCAAACAGAAAATTAGCTTGACTGTTTTGTTAATAAAAAAATATTTTATCTATAACATCTATGTAATTTCAGGCCAGCTGGTGATGCTTTAATAGACTGATGATATTTTCCATATTTCAAAAGGATTTATGTAGCTTCAGAAAATAAAAGCACACCAAGGCCCATAATATCTCATAGGAAGAAATTAATGGTAGTTGTATGCATGCTGGTCTGTTATGGTGTAAATAACCTGGTCCGGAGCACATAAAAAACCACAGGGTTTCTCCATCTTGATCTGCTTTCCTGCATTTACCAGCTACTGTACCTGCATCCACAGTCTCACCTGAGTCCTCCTCTTTAACCTCTTCATCCTCCTCCAGAAAGCGAGAGTCCATCCGGAAACGCTCATCTGTCCCGAAGCGAGACTGCAGCGCCATCAGCTGAGCAAAAAACAACAAACCAATATTTAGTGCGAAGTTTCGAGTTTGCACAAGTCCACGGTTGAGCTAAAACATTATGACCACCTCTGTGCAACAGTGTGGAACTTCTTTTCTCACCTTCTGTCCTGCTTGACCCTCAAACTGAGGCTTGATGTCAAACCTGCTGCCATCCTCCTCATCTTCATCGTCACTGCCGCCAAACAGCTGAGGGCCCGATGACTTCAGACGCATCTGAAACACACAAATGCAAAGTTAAAAAACAGCCCGTTTAGAGCCACATTATCACGATCAATTAACAGAGACCTTAGCTCAACACTCACTCACCTCCGCTTTTACTTTGACACTTTTATTTGCTGTGGCTTCATCACCAGTGGCCTCATCCTGGAAGAGTGTCTTTCTTGATGCTAAGACCTCTGAGTCCATCCTCTGCTGATCTCCATCGTCATTACCATCTTCTTCTTCATCGTCAGAGCCAAATACGATGTGTTTCCCTGCTCCTGCCACGGGAGCATCCTAATGAAGATACAGCGTTTTATCATTATCAGTAATTATTATTAATAAATAATACAAATTGTGTCATAAGAAAATCTGAAGCCTTCAGCACACAAAGAGGACTAAAGTTTTATTGAAGCTTTTCTGCCTGCCTTTAAAGGTAGTGAGGAATATGTAGATATACTTGACATGTTTTTAGGTTCTTAATATCATAAAAAAAATTATATTTAAAAAACAACAACAATCAAACCATGAAATTTTACATTAAATTTGGCAATGAAAAATTATAATTCTGTGTTCTGTCCTACAGATTAGTTTGTTTGTTTTTTTTCAAAATCAATATCAATCAAAAACCCTTCCAAACTTCAAGTACTGCTTTGATTTTATTAACTAGGTTAAAATAATTCCAAACTAATCAGTTATTACAATAACAATCTTATAAACACGCTGCGCTCTCACCAGGTTGGCTAGTGCTCCCTGGATGAGTTTTTTATGTTCTTCGGTCTCTTTCTGTCGTTGCTGTACAGCAGCCAGCCTCCTCATATTGGCCTGTCTCTGCCGCTCCTCTTCCTCCTCAACTCCTAATGCCATCCGGGGGAGTGCCGGCTCTTCCTCCTCCTCTTCCTCACTGGCGGAGGTTTTCCTGTTCAAAGCTGCTTTCACACCCCCTTTAGCAGAAATGACCTGCTGCTCATTCTTATCCTTTCCAGATGAGCTGCAGGATGAAGGTGAAGCCTTGCCTGCAGATTTAACATTTACAACAATCTGACTGGAGTTCACTCTCCCCTGCTTCACTTCCTCCTCCTCTTCTTCTTCTTCACTGCTAGACGAAGACTCAGTCTCAGCCTTTTCTGTGTTTACACAAACTTTAGTTGTAACCTTTTTTAAAACATCAGGAGGAACCATGTCTTTTACAATCTTTCCTTTTTCGTCCTCCTCATCACTCTCATCTTCTTCATCATCATCATCACCACTCTCATCTTCTTCTTCTTCACTGCTAGACGAAGACTCAGTCTCAGCCTTTTCTGTGTTTACACAAACTTTAGTTGTAACCTTTTTTAAAACATCAGGAGGAACCATGTCTTTTACAATCTTTCCTTTTTCCTCCTCCTCATCACTCTCATCTTCTTCATCATCATCATCACTCTCATCTTCTTCTTCTTCTTCATCATCCTCTTCTTGCTCACTGCTGTCTGAAATCTTAGTTTCTGCATGATTCTGGTCTCTTACGCTTGTGATGGTTTTGCTGTCTGTTTCTTTGTGAACCAGTTGTGTAGAATCAGAGTTCATCTTCTGTTTTTTAACCTCTCTTCCTCTTCCATCGTCCTCCTCCTCGTCTTCCGATACCTCATTCAATGCTTTTGTGCCCTGGAAGGCAGGCAGTGGTGCTGACGTGACAGCTTGTCTTTTCCTCTTTTTCTTCTTCTGTTCATCCTCGCTGCTGTCGTCCTCCATTATCATGGCGAGGATCTCTTCAGGCGTGGAGCCTTTCTTTGGAGCAGGTTTCTCTGCAGGAAAAGACGGGAAAAGCGTTTCTTGTTCTAGTCCAGCTCCGAGGAAGCTGGGAGCTACAGTCTTTGAGTTCTGCTGGGCCTCCTCAGCTAGCCTCTGCAGGTCAGCCAGGGAGATCTCCAGATGGGTGATATTAGAAAACATGGCTTCATAATCAGAGTCTGAACATGAATCTACCGAGTCTACTTCATCACCCTCATCTTCCTCATCACTATCTGATTCTGATGAGGACGGCCTTACGACAGGGAGGACACGAGTTTTCTTATTTAGCTTCTGTTCACTAGAATCCCTCTTTTGCTGCACGCAGGACGGTTTTCTAGAAGTAAGGTGTTCTTCATCATCTGTTGATCCGTCCTCTTCCTCTCCAGCTTTTCTCTTCTTCTTTGTTTTTCTCTTCTTGTCTGTGTTGTTTCCTGAGAGGTGCTCTGCTGTTGGGGAAGTATGTTTCTCCTGACATTTAGCAGGAGGAGGTTTCCTCGATGCAAAGAGTTCATCTGTGTCAGCAGAGTCGTAGTCATCCTTGTCTTGATCACCTGGAATCACAAAGAGGAAAACTTGCTATTCCAAAGATCAATTTTTTTTCTGGGATGGAGAAAATGACAATTATTCACTTATATTTAATTCTATTATTTTTACTGTAGTGACTTTTGACATAATTTGGTACTGATCAGCGTCACTCGATGAAAGAACATCCCTGATATCATGGTTTGAATAAAGCTAATACCACACTCTTCCCTAGAAATCTGCATCCACACATGCACTACATAGAATTAGCAGTCAATGTGCCACAAAAATCCACAAATAAAAATCAGGTTACTTGATGTAATCTGTTTAAGAATTTGGCATCTTTTCTGCTCGTCAAAGTATAAATGAAATCATACAAAATGAAACCTGTGGCTTTCACGGTTACTTCAGTACAACAGGATCCTGTGTGAGAAGTCTTTGTTATTGCATTTTTGCACACGTGAACCTACATGTGCATTTGAAAGTAAAATGAATAAACAGCCATAAAGTTAAACTTATCACTTAGGTAGAATTGTAAACATAAACAATGACAAATTTGAATTTTTAAAATGCACAAACTGCCTGTTTCAAACACATCTGTTACCTCTGCATGCAGATTTTGCTAAGAAGTCATATCCAACCACTTCCAGATTATCCTCCTCCACCTCCTGCTGCTGTGGTGTAACATGGGAGGTCTGCTGAGCTGCCACCAGCCTGCGGATTTCCTCTTCTGAGTCAGCATCGCTGTCAGTAAAGTGTGTCCACTTCTTCTGTGCCAGTCTGTGGTCGTTTTGTTTTTGAAATCCGTTGGTGAGCTGATGAGCCTCAGTGTGATTGACAGAGTTGACAGGGTGTTCAAATCTAAGGTAAATCAACAAAAGGAAGGGACGCTAAATATTCATAAACTGGTATTCCAAAAACCCAGAATCCATGAATCAGAACGGATTATTGAAAGCTTGCAAAGCTCTAGGAACATCAGGAAATCTGATAGGAACCTTTGAGAATTAAACAAAAATGGAAATATGGAATGTCAGGAACAAGTGTGGACTTCTAACAAGTTCAGAAACCAGGTGGCTTGAAGAACACAATAAATCCATTAGAGGTTTTAGTAATTTTAAAAAAATGTTATCTTAACTCCAGAAATAAATATGTCAGAATCACTTGTACCAGCAGATATCCCTCATAATTCCAAAGCTAACACCTGGGCATTCCAGAAATTACAGAAAATGTCCAGGAAGCAAAGTGGATCGAGGAAGGAAAATCTAAAATCCCAGAGGCCCTCAGAAAAGACAGAAACCAACTGAGACCTTGTGGATTAACCAAATCAAGCCTGGTTTACTTGAATAGTCTGAAAAGGTCACATGGATACCTGGTTCTGCCAGAAACATTGTCTGTCCGACTCTTCTTGGGTCTCCATGGCTCACATGGAGGGAACTCCCCCCGCCTCTTCTTACTGATTTCGTCATCCCCACCCTGGACCTCCCAGGTGAGCTGGGTCACAGGTGTGGCCTCATCAGGGATGCTGTTTCGGTCCAGTTTGCGAATATTGTGGCTGTATTTCGATGGGTCGTACTTCAGGTTTCGAGATTTGCTGCCTTTCTGACTTCTGAGCTGCAAGATGGGGAGGACCCGTCCAAATTTACTGACCACCCAGTCCTGAAACCAGAGGACAGTCAACACCAACCTTAAACCCTTAAAACTAAAATGTAATAATTTATGTTAAGGGGATTCAATTTTTAAAAGAATTGGTTTCCACATTGTGACCACATGACCCCACAAGAGAGCAAGTGCATTCGTTATAATCATGTCTTGAGAGAAAGAGTATGACTAGACCTTGTGTCCTGGGATTTCGGTCCCCGGAACCGCAGCCTTCATGGTGAAGTTGTCCACACCAGCTTTACTCAGTGAGTCCAGAAGCTTCTGTCTCTTGTCCTCAGCTGCAGGCTGTTGGAGACGCTGCTCTGCTGCCTCCTGCCGCTCCTGAGCCAGCCTATGACACAGTTAATACAGAGCTTTTAGCTCTCAAGCTAATAGATAGGAATAAGTTTCTACAGGTACAGAGATCAAATTTTTAAGATTGGTGAACATAAAATCCAGAATTTTCAAACCAGACAATCAACAGTTGTGAGCCTTGATATTAAAGTCTGAGTTAAAAAAAAAAATCACCCCCCTAATAATTCAATAATAATTTTCACTTTTCTGTTAGTGTTAGATTTATATGGCGAGATCGACGTGGTTGTACCTGTGCAGGAAGCTTTCTTTTGCTATTTCAATCTGCAGAGTTCCCCCTTTCCATTTAGACTTGTTTAGCACTGTCAGGCCTGCAGAGGAAACACACCAATCTCATAATGCAACAGGTTTTTTTTATGTTAGTTTAAAAAGCAGACTGTAGAAAATTTACTCAATGGTGCAAACAACACAAACATATTTCTCACTGAAAGTGTTAACTACATGTTTAGATGAAGGGTTCCTTCAGTTTGGCGGGTGAGGCATCCCACTAACAGTGTGAATGAATTTTAGTTTCACAAGTTAGTTAACCCTGTGAGGTCTAAGTCATCACTGGTGATGACTCCAACCCTATGCTCACAGAATATGTTTGTTTTCTCCAAGGTTTTGGTAAATATAAAACAAACAAAAAAATAATTCTCACCGACACACATAAGAAATTATTTACTTTTCCCCCTCAAAATAGTAATCTGTGCTTCTCTCAATTCTTATTTAGACTTAAATATACTGTAACTAAGTTTGTTATTTCTGGTTTTTGTATATATTGCTTTTGTTGTGTTGTATTTGTGTTATGCACCTTGGAGCATAACATCCATCTATCCATCCATCCATTCGCTTACGCTTATCCTTTTCAGGGTTGCGGGGGGTGCTGGAGCCTATCCCAGCTGTCTTAGGGCGAGAGGCAGGGTATACCCTGAACAGGTCACCAGTGTGTCGCAGTGCTAACACATATACACAGACAACCATTTGTACTCACATTCACTCCCGCATTCACGCCTGTGGACAATTTAGAGTCTCCAATTAACCTAACCCCACTTACTTAGTGGGGATGACAACCCTTAAATCCTAAAACACATGTTTAGATTTAGAAGTTTGGGGTTGTCACTGATAATGACTTAGACCTCAGAGGGTTAAATCTGAGGATTTTCAGCGGCAGCTATGGTCACTTACATTTCTTCAGGTCGGCATCTGAAATATTGATGTTGACATAGCCAAAGGTTTTATAGGGAACACCTGCAGGAGGAACAATAAGAATTATGAAGATGTAAGAATTCATAATGAACAAAACATAATGATCATAAATCTATTTTCGATTATGCTTTTTCTGATTAATTTTTATTGTCCCTGACCAAAAAATAAAAAAGTAAACTAAACTTTCACAGTTGTATTGAAAATCTTTTTAATGTTCAGAGCACACCTGACATCTTGTATTTAAGCATCACTTGTAAATAAAGTTGTATAATTTGTGGAGTGTGAGAACAACAGCTAAAGATTTTTTCAATGCAAATTAGATGTAAAGAAGTTCAAACTTTAAGTATGTTTTCTTGTTTTAAACAGAAATGCACAGTAAAATAAGAAAATGCTTTAGAGTTTAGTTTTCTTTGGATTTTAACTTTTAACAAATAAAGTTAAACATAAATGAATGCTGCTGGGTTTGTTAATATCAGACGCCTTTCAATACAACAATTGTACAAGTACCTGATAGTGACAGTGCTGATTGTGAAAGGTGATTTCAAGTCTCAGAACATGAATAAAATTAGATGAACAGAATTTAAACATCGTTACTGTCACCATTCTGGCTGTCAAAGTGTGTCAGTGTATACTGGATTCCTCACCCTCTGGGTCTTTCCTGGTCCGAAGCTCCACATCCTCAACGGCTCCAAACTTTCCAAATCGATCCTTCAGATCCTTCTCAGTGACCGTGTGGCTTAACCCACCGACGTACAGCCGCCGCATTGCTGTGACTGTAAGTATAAGGTGGCTACACTTTAAAAAGCTTTGTAAATTGATGTTCAGCTGATCTACCAGGCATAGTAAGTACACTATCACTACCTCGCATAGTTTACACATTTATAAATACTGCATACATAACCATTTGTAAAACATGCAGGAAAGTCATACAAAAAATAAATTTATATTCAAACAAAAAGCGAAAAGCAAAATGCTTCTCATAAATCTACAGATACTCTCACTGCTCGCATGAAAGATCAGGCCAGATGAGATCTGCTCGTCTGTACGGTTCTGAATTGTGTTTTACTGTTACTAATATTGTGTCCACTCCATTGCACTGCACATTGTGCTTCTCAGTATAATACAGCACAATCCAACGAAATTACAAACCAAAGACTTCATAATAACTTTAAAGCTGAAACACCTTTTAAAGCAGCGTCCAAAATGAATAAACTTAGGAGGACTGGACTGAGAGCAGAGCCTCAAGTTTTAGCTGTATGCAACTGAGTGGATCCAGTAAATCCATTTCAGCCTGGAGGAACTCCAGACATAGAGCATAACATAAATCATAGCGCGTCTACTACATATATCATCTCTAAGTGAGTCGATTTATAACTACTCTAACTACTTTATAACTACTTTGTTATCGCGAGCATTTTTACATAAAAAGTCCGAAAAGCTACAAATGTTTACCTCACATGTATCCAGCTGGTGTTACCACAATTTCTGTCCGGAGCTGAGGTCCTGCAGATAAATCCGTCCGTAACATTTTTCTTCTCGGGAACCACCCAAATGTTCCGTAGACTCAACCGTGGTTTAAAAATGAATAAATAAACGAACTCGCTGCTAAGGGATGCCGGTACATTTTTAATTATAAAAGTGTTTACTTAAGAAAGCTAATTAACATATAATTGTTATATTCCATTTTATTGATAAAGGAGAAAAAAATAATACGCACTAGGTACAGCTGCGGATTTCCATTATTTCTACGTGGGGTGAAGGAGTCACCCAAATTCCTGGTGGGCTATGATTTTGTGGCTCATTTGCGATGATAAAACACTTATATGTACTTTAAAATGCAAACTTGTATACAACAGTAGTATTTGTTTTAACAGACCTATAGTGCTGGCGTGACTGTTATTCAAGGAGGCAATTTCTTCCCCCCTCGGATTTTAGAAAAGTGGTAGAATCCAGAGGGCGCGAGCTTCCGAAGTGCTCGGTTCCATCTGCTAAGAAACGGAAAACAAACAGGTAAATACAGGTAATCATTACTTAATAATGGCAGAACTCTTTTATTTCAGCTACTGACATAGAACTGTGAATTGTTAAAAACACTTCTTCACAACGGAAACATTTGTGGAAAGTTAGCTCGACAGTTTGTCCGTTGTTGTTAACGTTGTTGTTATTTTTATAGTGTCTCGTTAGCCGGGATTTACTGGTTCAACTAATGAAAGCGTAACCACTTTGACACGTTTTTTCTTACTTTAGACTATTAGCAAGGCTGTGGAGTGCGTTTATAGTTGAAAAGTCTCGAAAAAGCACCTCTTCAGTGGTGCCGTGTTCACTTCCCACCGTTTCAGTAAATTCGATAGTCTGACTAAAGTTAATTGAAAGGGAGAGGATAAAATAAGGAGTTTCACCAGTGTCAAATAAAGAGAGATTAATTTTGAATTCAAATGCAAAGCTACCCTATTAGTCCAAGCGTCATGGATTCCTATCACTTCACTCTGCAAAGCTGGATTAACCTAAACTGGAACAAGCACCCATGACGAGAGAGTTAAGAGAAGGAAAGTAGGGTTGTTTGTGGTAAAACAGTGATTCTCTGTTAGAGTCAAAACCATTTCTTTATTGCATCCAATAATTAGTATAAAATTATTGGTTGGTTAGATTATTAACTGATATTAAATGAAAATTAGCAATGTCTGTAATATAATGAAGTTGATCCAACTTTTCAGATTGAAAATATGTAATTCCTCTAAGTACAATTTTTTTTCTTTCTTTTCTTTTAGATTTGTGGTTTTAATCTGTAAATTTCAAATTGATACTTTTTTATAAGTTATAAAGTTGTGCTGGCAAACGAATATGCGTGTCTTTGTTTTAACTAAATCATTTGATTTTTATCCTTCAAGATGGAGAAGATGAGTGATGAGAACACCGAGGAGGTGAAGGTGCTTGAGTCTGAGATCGAGCGTCTTCAAGCTGAAGTTGAATCGCTGCAGCACCAAAAACAGGAAATCAATAAGGACATAACGTTCCACTACAGCCAACAAATGGAAAATGCTCTGTGAGTTTAATTTTTGTTCTGCATTTTGCGAAATCTGTCTACAGCTTTACATCATAAATTATTTGGCTTCACAGAGTGTTCATATGCGGGCAGAGACAAGAAGCAGGGAAGGAGATGGTGATGTCCAGACTCAAAGAGGAGCTGGAGGAGCTGGAGGAGGATGTGAAACTGCAGACAGAAATTAATGGCATCACTTTGAACAGCTGCACCACAAAGACTCTACAAAACAGTAAGAGCAGGGTCTCAAACCACAGTCTTCACTGCCATCTGACCTGTTATGTATTAAATAGAAGATTAAGATTCCATTAGAATATAAATCTGATGCATTTTAATTATTTATGTCATTTAGTGTTTTAATTTGTTCCCTGTGTAGTTTAGTATATAATGTATTTTTATTTTATTTTTTGTTGTTTGATTGGTTGTTGTTTGTATTTTTGTTTGTTTTTTCCCATTATCTGCAAGGTTTTGATGAGCTAAACAATATTTATTTGGTTTGTGCCTACATGATTGACACTGATCAATAACTTATATGTGACTGTATGCCAAAAAAGACAGGCTTCTACCATGAATGTAAATAATGCATGAACAACATTCTTTTGGAACACAATGCACTGTAGGCTTTAAGGTCCCTTCAGTGGATTTTGGTATGAAATGATAGATCTAAAAATAACTGCATTTGTGTATGTTAGGTGGCAGAAAGCTGGTTCAGCAGCTCTCTTTGTCGGGTAACTGCTCTGAACTGGTCTTCCAGGTCGAGTTTCAGCTTTCCGAGATCAAGGTGAGTTGTTATATTTCCTTCCGTTCTTGTTTATGGATTGTGGTTTTCCTCCGGTCTGAAACTGTTCATCGAACTCTTGCTTTGATTTTTGCAAGTACTTTTCAGCTTATTTTATCTTGCGTCCATATTTCTAACCCATCTAGTGTCTGATTTTCTGCTTTTCAACCTATTATTGTTATTATTATTATTATTGTTATTGTTATTGTTATTGTTATTGTTATTGTTATTATTATTATTGTGTAACCATATATGTAGCTGTCACTGTGACCCAGACTTGGTGTTTAAGTCCAGTTGAGTCTGCATGTTGTAGATATGTTGGCTCAAATACTCAAAATCTCAGTCTTAATAAAACTTATTATTTTAAAAATTAACTAAAATCGTGGCTTTAGCTTGGGACTGTATAGATTATTAGTTGTTATTGTTATAGGCTATTATTATTAACATGCATCTCTACTTGTCTTATGCACAATCTGTTTAAGGTTTTGATCAGACAAAGACTGATGTTGTCTTAATTTTACTCCACTTTAATCTGCGACAGATGAAACTTTTTTCAATCTTTAACTAAAGTAGAAAATAAAGTATATAAACATTCTCAGAGACAAAAACCATAGTGAATTATTTCTGGAGTGCTGTGTCCAGCCAGCAGAGGGTGACAAAGCCATGTGCCTTAGTGTTTCACTGATGAGTGGTGTTGTTTTACAATTCTTGTGATGATGTCTGATATTGAGTAACATTAATAAAACTATGATTATGATATTCACCAGTAGCTTACCTGGGAAATGTTAACATGTTTTAAAAGGCTCCAGGTGCCTGAACACAGTATCCTCCTAAATGATTTGAAACTTGCAAAAATGGCTAAATCAGGTGTATATTTATTTTTAAAATTGTGAACGTAACCGAACACATGAGGACAACTTTCAGCACTTGGAGCTCTTTCAGGCTACATTTGTATCTGTAACAAAAAAGTTCTGAAGTTTTATATCCTACATCATATCTAGGCTAGAATCCCGTTTTTGACTGTCACATAAAAAAAAGAAGACAATTCAACATCAGCTAATAGTGTAAATGTAAAGTTAACAGTAATTTTAAATTTATTGTGCAGTATAATGACCAATAAACCAGCTTCATGTTGGTCCAGGAGTCTTCTGGTTTTAATTTGAGCTCATTTGGCCACCAGTGAAGCTGGGCTTTAGGGATAATGTATATAAGCTGTTTCGTGAAGTCATTTAAGATGCAGATTTTACCCATACCTTTTGACATAAGTAACTCCGTAAAGAGACATAAGTAACTCAGTAAAGACTTTAATTGTTTATTTTCTGGTTTTAATTCTAGCTGCACTGACTATTAGAGCAAGCAGATGGTTTTATTTAAAGCTTTTCTCCTGCATGGCTCACAAAATGTTATTAAAATTACAATTATCCAAAGGGTTTTAACTTGTTTTAATGAGAATAGTAATTATTTTGTTGATTTGAAACCGTCTCTTCTTACCCTTAATTGTAGTTTAATGTTTACTGACCTTTTTATTGCACCTTAATGTGGACTAGCACAACTTCCAGTAACTTTAAATTGTTTTGTTTGTTGTAACACATTGAAACCAATCATGAGCGTATCTCCATATATATATATATATATATATATATATATATATATATATATATATATATATATATATATATATATATATATATAAAACACCTTTTTCATTAACACAGAGAAAGAGCTGTTTAGTCGAAGCCAAGTTCAGCATGAATGCTGGTGAGGTGGGGTGAAATGGCTAGCGTAACTCTGTAAAACATTTAGAAATTTAGCAAAGGTTAGATAAAAAGCAAGGTTTTCTTGTATATTTAGTTAAAATACAAACAGGTGAGTAAAAATAATACACATTATGGATTGTGGATGCTCTGAACTATTTCTTTCGAGCATCAACTGGGCCCTTGGCTTTTCCTGAAAATATTTCCCCCAATTTAATAAGGCTAAATGATCAGTTTTGTTTTGCTTCTCACATTCAGGGAACTGAAAAACAGGCTTAATTTGTTAAGCTATTATGTGTCACCACTCATCTGCCCATTGTTTATTACCCACATTTTGCTCCTGATCACATTAACGATGATGAAAAGATATGGTGAAAGTGTAGCTTAGAAACTTGACTGATTATATATCAGTTATATAATATAATATATAGTCCAGACACTGAAATGTAAATGCTTACTCAGCTGTTTGAATCTGTAAGAGAAATGAAACCAGTTTAACTCAAGAATAATTATATAATAGAGATTAAAATTCAAGAGGAGATTTGAGTTCAGTCACTTCTGTTGTATTGTTTCGCTTTGCTTTTGTGAGTTCTTATAATTGGACAATAGTGAAATCCGAAGGGCCATGCATGACATGTCAGGGTGACATTCTCTTAATCTGACAAAGTATTTAAAGCAGAGAAACACAGATGGGTGAAACTGGTCACTGTAAATAAAGTGACTCATTGTGCTGTAACTGAATAATGGATTGTGTGTTATTTCCTGCAGGGCAGTGAGAGATCAAAGAGGACCATCGGCAATCTGAATGTGGTGCTCGATTCAAGTGACCTGCAAAACTTCAGCAGCTTCTTGTCAAGGTGAATGAATTAACAGTTAACCTGTGTTCTAAAGAACTGTACTCAAAGGCAGAGCTGTTCACTTCAGGAAGAGCAAAACATGAAGAATCATTTAAATATTGAGTAAGTGGCATGTTTTTGGACAGACATTTGGTTGGTCACATAGAAAGTGACAGAAAAAGTAATGTAATGGATGAAAAATTAGGTCTAAATAGACATGCTAAATACACATGTTCCTTAACTTCCATACCTTTGGCCAATTACTGTGGTCAGTTTCTCATTTATTTACACTCTGTCTGTCTGTCTGTCTGTTCCAGCTCCACATGTTTAATATTGGTTGTTATCCCTGTCAGAATGAAGCTGCCTGTATAATTTAACTGAAGTGCTTATTAAAGTAGATGAAATTATCACACAGCAAACATCTCTCTTCAGGCCGAACCTTCTCACTCACACTTACTCATTCTTGGTCTCACAAATGGCAAGCCTTTCCAAAGACGAACTCAAGCACAGGTGTTACTCATTACATTTATAAAGGCTGGATTCCTTCTAGGTGTGTTGCATACTGGCACAAACACCTGTAAATGGAGCAGAGCCATCTATAATATTAATTACACCCACTCTTTTCCTGCTGTGACTGTCCAATGTATCTGAGCTGAATCTGGTCTTATTATAGGTTTACTCAGTGATGCTTGGAGCTTTAGTCACTGTTTTTCCCCTGCAGGTGCTTTTTACACAGCAAGAAAAAAATGTTAATTGCTATCAAACCCACTGGGTTGCAAATTATATTTCTGTCTAGAATCCCCATTTAACCTTTAATAAGGTTTCTTCTTGTCTTTAAGTAATGTTCCACCCTTATTGTCTTCTACAAGCTAAGAAGTTCAGGTTTATATTGTAGGACCCAACAATATTAGAGGGAACACCCTAAGAATCCCACTGTCACCAAGTGCTTCCCTGATGGTAAAGGAGAAACCTTTTAACAGGAAGAAACGTCTAGCAGAACCAGGCTCAGGGAGGGCTGGTTTAAACCTCTAAATGCAATAGTGATGATTAAACACATGGAAAGAAAATTGTTGAGTGAAGAAGAAATACTCAGTGCATCATTGGAAGCACCCAGCAACCAAAATCTATTGCAACATAACTAAGAGATGGTCTTGGGTTATCTGGTATAGCCCTTACTGTAAGCTTTATCATAAAAGAAAGTTTTTAACCTAATCTTAAAAGTATACATAGTGTCTCTCTCAAATCCAAACTGGGAGCTGGTTCCACAGGAAATGAACCTGATACCTAAAAGCTCTGCCGCCCAGTCTACTTTTAGAAACTCTAGGAACCACAAGTAAACCTGTAGTCTGAAGCTAAGTGCTTTTTTGGAATAATCTAATACTGTTAATATATGACAGGGCTTGATTATGCAGAATTTAAGTTCAGGATTTAACAGTAGGCCAGTGAAGAGAAGCTAATATGGACTGTGGAAAAGCTTTGACACCATGGTCTAGTGAAACTTTTGGTTTTGCTTGTGTGTTTAACAAGAGAAGTGCATGTTTCTTTAAAAACTATAGCTAGTAAGTAAATGACAAGTTATTAACAGTGCCTACGCACGTATTTGTGCGTAAATCAAGCGCGTGGATATTTCATGAACAAATCAGGATTTATTAGTATGTTCATGCCTGAATTTGTTCGTACTCTACAAACAAATTTAGAGGATTTTGGTGGGCAGGCAGGTGGTTGTGGTTCAAATATCTCACTGTTCCAGTCTGCAAATACCAAAGTGCCCTTAAGCAAGATACAGAACTCAAAATTGCTTCCCATGCATTCATGAGTGTGAATGTTGTGTGGGTGAATGAGACGTGGTATATAAAGTGCTTTAAGTACACAGTCAAGTAGAAAAAGAGTAGAAAAGTGTTATAGAACCAGTCCGATTGCCATTTACCACAAATGATGGTCTGGCTCTCTTAGGAAATTTCAAACACAAGTCTTTAAAGTGAGTACAATATATTTGAGGGTTTTCTTGCATGTACAGCCCGTTTCAAGTCCCACAGCATCTCAATAGGATTAAGATCAGGGCTTTGACTTGGCCATTCCAGGACTATGGATGTCTACTGTTCTGGTGTCCAAATAATTCAATTTTAGACTCATCTGTCTAAAGAACATTATTCCAGAAGTCATAGTCTTTGTCTACGTTCGCTCTGCAAACTTCAGTCTGGCCTTAATGTTTCTCTTAGAGAGCCAAGGTTTCCTCCTTGCACACCTCCCATGAAAGTCAAACTTGTGTTGTCTTTTTCTGATAGTAGAGTGATGCACTTTCACATCGACAGTAGCTAGAGCCTGCTGTAGTTCCCATGATGACATTTTAGGATTTTGGATGACTTCTTTGAGCATCTTGCGATCTGCTCTTGGGGAGAATTTGCTTGGACGGCCAGACCTGAGCATGGTGGCAGTTGTTTTGAATGTCCTCCACTTGTAAACAATTGATGGTGGTGGAATGGCTGATGTCCAATTTTTTTTGAGATCTTTTTAAATCCCTTACCAGACTCATAAGCAGCCACAATCTTCTTTCTGAGGGCATCAGACAGCTCTTTATATCTCACCATGGCGTTCACTTCAACACTTCAACAGTCAGGAGCACACCAAACTAAATCTGAGGTTTAAATAGGGCAAGGCTCCTTTAAAATCCTGGTTAATGATGTACTGATCATGTGCACCTGACAAGATACACCTGTGTGTGTGATTTTAACCATTTTAAGTGGGATAATATGTGGGGGTGTCCTAATTTATTCCTCACCAGAAATTGCAATGTTTTAAAATTACATTTCACATAAAGTTTTAAAAAGGCTTTTCTTATTTTTTAATTGTTTAGTTATATTATTTGGATCCCTCAGTATCATTAAAATTTATATTAAATATCCACATCTCCAAATATATTTTAAGTATACAGGCTTTCAAAGGGTGTCCTCATTTTCTCACATGACTGTATATTATAGTATTTTGCTGTGCAGACGAGCAGTTTTCTGCTGTAAAATCAAACTGATGTTCTCTTTGTTTGTGGATTATAGACTAAACGTGGTTTTTATATACCCAGGTGCATTTTCTGTCCCTATGACCGCAATCTGCCAGAAAGCGCCTGGTCTGTCAGTGAATCAGCAGCAAAGAGCAGAAGTCTGATTTGCTCTATATCTGAGGCCAGACCACATCTGGATTGTGTGGCCCAGTCTGAAGAATTTGGCAAACAACAGATGGAAAAATACTTGAGATAATGATTCAAGACACTGGTGCCTTGTCAGAAACTCTCTCTCTCTCTCTCTCTCTCTGTGTGTGTGAGAGTGTGTGTGTGAGAGTGTGAGAGAGAGAGAGAGAGAGAGAGAGAGAGAGAGAGAGTCTATCCAAATCAGATGGATAATCTTTGTAAAGTAAATGTGGTCTGAACTGTTGAAGATAAATACTGACAGTAGGACCTTTGTTCATTGTATTAAACCAGCGCACATATATTGTTTTCACATTTGTCCCACTGGCTCGGTGAAGTGATCTCTTAACTCTGTTAGTATTAAAAGTAGCACAGCACTTCTCTGTGGCCACCCATGTTTTGATAGTATTCACAGTGCAATATAGAATCTCTGCAGTTACTCAAGGCTGTAAAAAGTGCTGAAGGTGAGAAAGATGCTGCGGATTGTCATTATTAGCTTATAATGAGTCATTTTGTATCTGTATTGAGAGCAACTTTCAGGCAGGTGAGGTTATGTGTTGGCAGCTGTACTGCAGGTTACAATACAACTGTTTCAGGCTTTTAAGTCAAGTTTAAATAAATATGCTATGTAATATCTTGGCGTCTTCAAAACCGAGAGGTTTCTTTGTTTTCGGGGGTAACTGATGTGAAACACTGTTGGTGTTCTGCAGTCTGGGATAGATTTAAAGGACTGGATTTAAAGAAGATTACATCAGACAGACTCTTTTATGGATGTTTGTTGTGTGGAGATCCAGGCCAGCTTATTTATGAACTGTTTTGACTTCTAGCCTCCAGTGGGGGAAACACCATCAGGCTGTCAGTTTTCTGAAGTGCAGTTTAACTTGTCAGACTGATAGTGTCAGGAAATTGTGCACACTGTGTTGAGGTCATTATAGGAGCAGGAGATATTCATCAGATTTGCCTCTCAAAGAGATTTGTTTTTTCAACAGCTGTTGCTTTAAAGGTGCAGCAACTGTTATGTCACGTGTGCATCTTTTGTACAAAATGCATCCAGTAATTTGGAGAACTTCGCATTATTAATCCTGTAAGTCCAAGTCATCATCGGTGAGGATCCCAACCATATCCTTCCAGTATGGTGTGTTTTTTTGTTTTTTCCTTCCAGATCTTACTTGATAGCAAGCTGATTGGATTTACTACCAGTGTACACAGAATATTTTATAGATTCTTCAGAAGCAGTAGGACTAAATCAGTCAAACTAGGCATTGGTCCCATTCTCCCTCTCTCTTCCTCTCTCTGTCTTTCTGGTCCTCCTCCATTATATGGCAGGGTGCTGCCATGTTTCCATCAGGTCTGTGTGGAATAACATCATCTGGAAATTTAACCCGGCTGCCGTCTAGCCCCGGGCCCCCATGGAAAACTCTGGAAATCCTTTAACTGAATGTCCCAGTTTCACTCAGACAGACCAAAACAAATACTTTTTTTTGCCATTTCTGTTATGACACACAACACATTATATAGAAGTAGGCATTTTTTTTGCAAACTACCTCTTTAGACAATGTATTTCTTGTACAAGTATATTTAAATTACAATTAAGATTATCACAAAGACAGCTTTCTAAAACCTGTTTTTACCTATACAAGTTATAATAATTTGACAACAGTCATTTAAATGGATCTGTCAGGACTCCCTTGTTTTTTTAAAGGTTTATCTTGTTGAAAAAACATATTCTCAGGGCTTTTAAGAGGTTTCCCAATTAGTTAGGTGATATATTTAGAAGGAAGTGTTTGGTGTTATGAATGTATTTCATGGCAGAAGATTGTCTTACCTGAGCCTTTACAATCTGCTACAGGCTAAACCGTCCTGATAAAACAATTTTACTACTGATTAACTTTGACATAAACAGGCTCAAAACAAATGGTAACAACTTGAAGTCTGCAAATAAAACTTGCAAACTCTCCAGCAATATCTGAACTTATAATTGTATATTTTAATCGATTGCAAATTTCACTTTTATTCCGGTCAATATGGTGTCTAGAGCTGGGTGATATGACCAAAAATATTTATCACGATATACATTTGAAAATTTGCGATAACGATATAACTGACGATATAATTGACACTAGACAAAACACTTTACAACTCCACAACCTTATTAGTGCAAAAAAACCCAAAAAAACCCCCCATTCACTTAAACAAGCAGCTTTTATGTGCATTAAAGTTATATAAAAATTTAACAGTGCAAGTGCAAATTCCTTGCTCACAGTTTAACCAAAAGGCATTTCCAGTGGAAATTGGCCAACATATCCTCAGCATAACCATGTATAATATCCACAAAACTTAAAAAGAGGTTATACACACACAATACGGTGATATTATGTTGAAGCACAGTACGTATCACTCCGCGAGGCTCCTGCCTACGATAGCCGTAATGCTCCGACAATCCGTCAAGCGGTGCGGGTTCGTAGCTTAGCAAAGTCGTACTAAATCATTCAACTGGTTTTTGAGCACCGTGTACCACATAAAATCGTTTCGAGGTCAGTAAACACAACCAGAATTCATACATAAGGCACACGGGATTATAAGGGGCACTCTCGATTTTCAGAAAAATCAAAGGATTGATTTTAAGTGTGCCGTATTTTCCAAAAAACACTGTAATAACGACGGCCCGCTAGCATGCGCTACCAAAAATAGTGCTCTGTTGTGTATCTGACGGACGAAAGCTAAACCAGTTTCACACCACTGAAGTTGCAGCATTTTTACAAACCAATTCCGGTTCATCTGTTTCATTCAACGATCCACTTTCGCTCTTCTCATTCTGCGTCGCTGCCATGCTTTTTCCGCTATGTGCGTATGAAAACAAAGGCACTGCACATGTGCGTTTTACCCATATTCTATCGTAATATTTGATTTTCTTATCGTTGCCCAACATTATACCGTATTACCGTGAACGGTATGATATGGCCCAGCCCTAATGGTGTCTCCTTTTTCCAGAACAGTGGAGAAATCACAACATAGTTTTTATGTTCATTCTATTTATTTATTGCATGAAATTGTTTAGGTGCTGTTGTTAAAATTATAACATTAAGAAAACCCTTATGGATTGCTAAGTTGTTATTTTCTTCAAGATTGTTTATACAGACATTAATGGCAGTAATGATTTCCAATTGTTGTAACTTGCCACATTCTCCTCATACCATCAACCAAACAAACCAACCTGACACTCTAAATAAGCTACAAAATTTTCCTGCTCCCCCTTTGACATCACTGCAACCGCTTTTCTCCACCACCACAACCAGCCATCTGTAGGCTGCTGGAGGATATTTACTCTTACATAAAATAAATTTGTATGGAGTGACTAGCCTGGTTTATGACCAAATTCCTGTCAAAGTAATAACCATACCATCAAGCTTGTACTGTGTTTTAAGTGCAAACTCTCAAACAATAGCATACTAACATGCATGCACACTTTGAATCAGTATTTCCAGGATACCGTTGAGGATTGTGATAGCTTAAAAAAGTGTTCTTAATGATTTTTGCATTCTGCCTTTGTTGGCCCAGTAAGGGCGAATTGGCATACAAAAATCAAAAGGAGAGAGGTGCACAAGGTCCCTGTTTGGAATCAAACTATGAATGTTAAACTCATGTGGCATGGGCTGGAGCCATTTGGCTACTTGGTGGGGGGCTTAAATAAACTGCTTTAGTGATCTGTGCAATGTAATTTCAGGGTAGAGGAGAGCAGGGATCTTCTGCTATTCTTCAGGACCTTAAGAACTTTTTCAGACAGATGTGATGACCGAAGCAGAACTTTCCAACAATTCCAAGTAAGTGAAAACACACATGCACCAAAATGGACGGTCCGGCAAACTTGCCCTCACAAACCTAACAAATTTAACCACCTGATCTGTATGTCATGAGCTAACAGAGTAGCTAATGTAGACATCTAGTGGTATTGTAAAGAAGTGCACATAGATTATCTAGATAAAGAGCGGTTTGGTTAAATGTGAGAGACATATGTCTTAAGGTTAAACTTGGTGAATGTACGAAGAATGGCTATATGGATACCTAGGTGAATCGATATAGGTGGAAAAATGTTCCTGTTGATGATTCATCATTATGGGTCATCCTTTTTATTCTATGTGAGTTGTCTTTTTTCTGTTATCTGATTTTCAGAGAATATTTTTTATAAAGTGAAAATAGTGAAAATACAACACCTCCAAAAAGTGACACTTACTACAGAGATAGACAATTGAAGAGGAATGAAAAGCGTAGAATACCATGGGTTAATGCAGTAGGTGTGAAGTGGTGCGAGCATGATAATATGAGATATTAGGGTGGGACTTTGTTGAAGAGGTAGCAATGAAATATCAAATAGTACATCAAGCTGCACAAGCAATGTGGAACCTATTCTCTTGTTCACTTGGAGAATGCAAAGTTCTGCCAAGTTGGCTGAGCTGAAGGAGGATTAACCCACATTTTCCATACTGGTCTATGTGTTCTAAACTCTTATTTTGCTTTACTTGCATTTTTTCAGGTCTTGTATGGAAAAACAAATTTCCCGCCATAACTGTTTTGCTGTTATGTATTCCATGCTTTTATGACACACACAGACAAAACATGTACTTGGAGGAATAAACATAAAAATACAGAAGCACAGGAGCTGACATACATCTCTGCACAAGAATCCTAAAGTTTTTTCTGGCTGATAGCATTAACAAGGCAGTTTCTGTCATACACAACAACAACAGGTATAATTAGCAACATACAATTTCAGTGCTAACTGGGTTTTTGGTATTGTGGATAGGTAGTTGGAAATTTCTCCACACATGCATAGACCAATACCCACATGCTGAGTTCAGCAATTTTTGTTTTGCTGTTTGTGTTTATTGTGCTAGTGGTTTGAATTAAAAATCGACTTCTGTCTTTCCAGTACTTTATTATGACCAAGAACTTACCATCATTAGCTGGAGCATGCACACTTGTCTAATGTACAAGCTGTTACTTGCCCCGAACACAACATTGTTACTTACCCCTGGTGTCTTCTTCATCCGCAGTTCTTTGTATTTGTAGTCAACTCACTGTGAACACTGATTGACGTTGATGGTTGTGCCATCATTGCAGCTGTCACAAAAGGACTGATTGTCGTTCACTATTATCAGTATCTTCTACTATTCACTTTACTATTGTAATAAATGTGTAATGGACACATAGTAGCTGTAGAGTGGGCAAAATACATATTTAACATGGTTGTGAATTTTCTAAGTAAATATAGAAATATATTCCTTATATATTCTTTTGACATGAAATTCTCAGCAAAAAAAAGGAAACGTGTTTGTCCCTTTTAGCAGTGATATCAACAAGTAAAAACGAAAGTTCCAAACCAAAACCGCTTTATATACGACACCTCTAAAACCCCTTGCATAACATCATTCATGTTGTTGTAATATATAATTTATATATTGAAAACAATATTATTTTTTGAAATTAACTGGCATTTCTACAGTAAATTTCTAGTCTAACTAACCACCTAAAGTGCTTTTAAGTGAAGCTTACTCTAATATTGATTTCAAACACATTATATTAAAAAAAAGTTGAACTTTATTAGAATATCTTCAAACATAGCCATGTAACATATTCCTGTACACCACTATCTTATTCACATCAGTAATAATCTCTAAATTAATTTTAATTAATGGTAGGGAAGAGTTGGGAACAAACGTAAGACACTATAGAAGCAAGAGGAGTAACTTTCACATTACTATAATTCATAGATACATTGTTCCCCAGTTCATTTCTGCTGGAGTCTATAAATTAAGAAAACAAAGTTAAGTCACAAAATACTTAAGTCTAATGGAATAATGAAAAGTGCAATTAATCCACACAATAGCAGAACAACACACACTTTTCACTTAGTTAACGTATTTACACAATATTCTTGTATTTCAAGAAATGTAGTTTTTAATCAGCAAAGAAAAAAAATATATCTTAAAGCTACATACAGTTAACGTAAAGAGGAATGTTAACAATGATCACAGATTTGTGGCCAGTTAGGATATTTTTTTTGTTGTTGTTGTTGTTGTTGGGGTTTTTTTTTTGTTTTTTTTTGGACATATGACAATGTTCTATTGAAGATATAGATCTACTAGATATAGATCAGCATGCAGATATCAAGTATTCCTTTTGTATAACTAAAATTACTTCAATCCTGCTTCTTCCCTTCTTCTGTTGTCAGGACTCTAAAATGTCAAGTAATGACTTTCTTAAAGACAAGTAAAGATAGGAACAGCTCACTAGAAAACACATGGGCCAAAACAGGGTTGCATGAAGGGTCAGTTTGTGATAAATATGGATCTTCCCATACAGGAACGTGCCAGAGTCCTAGATTAAACATACAGACCAGACAGCATAAATTATGTCAGTTATCAGCACAAGAATGTTTCGATTTGGCTTTACTAAAAATGTCTAAATATACTTTTTGTACCACAATTTTCATTCAGCTGTGACAATTTAATTGTGAAGAAACTGAATGTGAAACTTTAAAAATAAAGCATTATTATAATCACTAATGCATCAATTAAACTGCACTTCAGTCATATATTGAGTGCCCTTTACTCAGAGGTAAATCTGCCTTGGGTCCATTCATTTAGATCTATTGTTTTTGATGTAGTATTTTGTTGCTAATTTTAGGTAAAACTTCGAAATGTCAGATTTTGCGCTAAAAGTCAGTTGTTTAGATGAGCAAAAACAGCAAAAATGAAGATGCTTACAGTAAATAACTTGAAATATAAATACATTTTCTTACTGCTCACAATTAGATACAGTCTACTAACAATGTGAAGACATTGGGCTGCAAGAAAGCCTCTTCGTTTGTGACAGCAGGTGTTTCTGTTGTTTCAAGGTCACAAGTAGTTTTGTTTGTTTTGAGATTTTTTTGTTGTTGTTAAGATTGGTTCATCCATGTAGTAAATCAGCAGGTCAAAATGAAACAACAACTTGGACTGTCAGTGTAGAACTGTTAAAACTGCTGCACTCATTTATAGGATTATATTAGTTGTAGTAGCATTTTATTACCTGTGAAAAGGGTGTTTAAGGCTACCAGGAAAGTCCTTGTGGGATTTAAGCCTTAGAAATTGCAACAATCTAACAAATACTGCCACTTCAATGGTTATGTGTGTGCAGGTGTAAAATGATTCAGTGCACCAAGGGTAATACACCACATTACAGTTATTTTAAAGACATAAGGGATTAAGCCAAGTATACATGACAGCCGGCTTTGACTCTGTTATTTTGATTACAGGTAGAAACACTAATTTTAAATGTGGTTAGACAAACTGGTTGTTTGAAGCATATTGAGATTAATTACACTGATGAAATTCCCTTTACTGCCCACCAGTCAGTAAAAGGCCTTTAGGTGAGTTAATGAACACCTTCAGTCCAGTCAGAGGTTTGATTTTGACCTGATACATGCTGATTGTAGGTTTGCTGAAGTAAAAACGTTGACATCTGTGGGACCAGCTCCACAAATCCAAAATACCATGGTGTCTCCCAGCTCTTTGTTGTGGGAAAACTTCCATCAGCAACAAAGGGAGTGCAGTTAAATTTCAGTCTCCTCAACGGTACTTTCCAACAGGCAGTACTTTCATACAGGTGAAGTTGTCGGGGTATTTTGACAGCACCACTGGGTTGCCATCAAGGCGGACTTCATTAAGACTTGGTCGTAGGTAATAGGTGTCATTGGACCTGCAGAAGGTGTCCACATTGACCTCAGTGATGTTGTTGTTCTGGAAGAAAATAAAATAATATTGGTAGAGTCTTTTTTTACACCTCACTTTTAATAATAAAAATTTCAGGTTTTAAATTTAATCTAGAAAAGGGTTGTACCAACAGAGAGGGATCTTGGAGATCAACAATGGGTAGAGTGATTCCCAAAAGTAACTAATAAAATCATGGTGTACTTTAATTTTGGCATTCCTACATATGACCAGTACTTGCAACAGAGATCAGTCTGGATGTGAATGTAGGGGTGACCACATTGATCTGTCATCATCTCAGAATGAGAGAAAACAGAAGGAGGGCATTAGAGTCTGACTTTAAATTTGTGTCTAATATAACTGGGGTTGACTAGTTCATTCCAAAGTTTTTGAGTCACCGAGTGTGTGTGGATGAAAGGCAAATAAGCTCTTTTTACACATATTAAAAAACATAAAGGCTGATATTCATGTACTTAATGGTCACAAGTTATGACAGGCAACAAAGCTCTCCTGCTGAAGTAGCACACATGCAGTCTTTTCATGATGGTAGACAGGGAATTAACTTCCCAGCAGTGTCTCTAAGCAAACCCATGCTCAGTTGTGGGCAGGGACACAAACAGCTGCAGACGCCACAGACAGTCTTTCCTTTCATAGCTCTTTGAAATTTACACACATGCATAGCAAGTGCATTGTGTGCATCTTGGCAGATGTTCCTGAGTGGGCACAAAAAATTGGTTGGCCTGCATCTGCATGGAGCCTCGTGCATACTAGCAAATGCAGGAACTGCACCATTCCTTTAATCCATTTGGCAGTAGTGCTGTTTACTGTGGAACTCAGTACAGTAGGCCCCTATGGAGAAGTTTATCAAACCCTACTCTAGTATACAAGTTGTGTACCAATTTGATGATGTCACTGGTGACCAAAATCAATGTATTTTTATATACAATGTTAATAAAACATAGAAACCTGAAGATGTAAGCTCCGAACACTCTCTGGGATGTATGGGACAGCCTCCAGCATGTTGTCGGACAGGTACAGGTTAACCAACTTGGTGAGTTTCTGTTGGAAACAAAAAAGATTTGGAGAAAGAAAGTTGGACTGCCAAGACACATCCACTTTAGTAGTTAGTTGTACTAACACTGTGTTGAATTGATGGTGTACTGTATATAAAGATAATACCTTGTCATAATTCTCTGGTAACATTTTGAGAAATTCAAGCATTGATATTCATCTCACCTGGAAAGTATAGTATCTTGGAGCATTTATACAATTAGGTGGTTAACAAGATGATTTACCCTTTCAGGAACATGTAAAATATTTGCGATCACTGCTAAGGATAGTTGACATGGCTCATTGTCAGTTTGTATGTTTTAGTAAAACCTTTTAGGTTTTTTATCTCCAAATCAGTCACCAGAGTTGGTTGTTTGTTGGTAGAGGTCATGATGTACCTTGAAAGCATTAGCCTTCACTCCTTTGGTTTTGAGTTTGTTGTAGTTGGCATTGAAAGATGTGAGTTTGGCAGGGAGTGCAGGAAGTTTGACCAGCTGATTCTCAGCCAGAGACAATTCCTCCAGGAGGGTTAGCTTGGAGAAGGCTCCATCTTCAATCTCGGAGATCAAATTCCCTGTCAGGTCGATCCTCTTTAAAGTCACTGTTGATAGGTTAGGGTTTAAAAAATTAAAAAGAAACAAAGAAGTTGTGCTACTTTCATCAATTACAGAAAAGTGAACATGCAGTTGATACATATGACTAAAAGCCAAGTCATACAGTACAAATAATGACTTATCATGTCCCTTGATTAGTGATAGGATCTTTTAAATCTCCTCTCCCAGGACCCCCAAAATTTCAAATCCTACTCTTATCAACAAAATCTTCATCCTTTGTCTTAACCATTTGTCCAAGTATGGGCACTAGAGTATGTCTCAGGAGAAGGCAAGAGGTAGGGTACACCCTGGGCAGTTGATCACAGGGGGGCAATACATAGAGACAGACTACCATAAATTTACACTAGGACTATTAGAATAACAGATGTTTACCCCATGGTGGTCAGACGTTTAAATGTCTGACTGTTGTGACACAAACAACGTAAAGAATTATTAAGAACAAGCAATTAGAACTTAAGAAGTATGTCTTTGGCTTGTGGGGGAAACCAAAGCACTCAAATGAAACCCATACAAGCACAGAAAATACAGTGCCCCAGCACTTAACATAATATCCTGTTGTGAATCTGTGTCCAACAACTGACTACGTCCCATAAAAAAACAAAAAAAAACAAATATATATATATATATATATTTTTTTAAATTGCTGAATGGTAAGCAGAAACTTGAGTTTTGAACAGATGGATTAATCAACAAACTCTGGAGTAACCATGTTAAGACTTACCAATTTGAGCAAAGTCTTTGTTTTTGATCTTTCTTATTTTGTTGAAGCGTGCATACAAATAGGCTGTTTCTTTAGGTAGTGTGGGAATGGAGGTCATGTCTGGACTGACCTCCTCACAGTACACCGAGCCAGTCAGACACACACACAGCAGACAGGTGGGAAGGTCTGCAACACAAAGGCATCCATAAAAACCAAGGCGGCTTCAAAGTCTATATGGCCTTACTACATTTAAGCCATAAGTAATTGCTTTTTTTTTTTTTGGGCACTAGAGTATGTCTCAGGAGAAGGCATGAGGCAGGGTACACCCTGGGCAGTTGATCACAGGGACAATAAATAGAGACAGACTACCATACATTTACACTAGGACTATTAGATTAACAGATGTTTACCCCATGGTGGTCAGACATTTAAATGTCTGACTGTTGTGACACAAACAACGTAAAGAATTATTAAGAACAAGCAATTAGAACTTAAGAAGTATGTCTTTGGCTTGTGGGGGAAACCAGAGCACTCAAATTAAACCCATACATGCACAGAAAATACAGTTCCCCAGCACTCTCTCTCTCTCTCTCTCTCTCTCTCTCTCTCTCTCTTACACACACACATAAATATATGAGAGAGAGAGAGATAATATCTTTTTTTGTATCTTCAGTTCCAAGGTAAAGGCCTTTATTCAACCTTTATTTTTAAATGTACATTACAAATAAGTTTATCTGGGCTATACAGTTTCCATCAGTAGTCTTTAGTAGTACAAGTAGTAGTAGTAGTAGTATTTAGCATAGTTTATTCTAGTCACTAAAGTCTCTTTTCAATGTCAGTCCTTGGTAAACACAAGTAAGCAGTAATAATCTGTTAAGGCATTTAGTTTTATATTTAGTTTAGTTTTGTTTTCCCACAAGTGTAAATATGAAGCAGTGTTAGAAATTTAGAATATTCATCTAACAATGTGAGTGGTGTTTAAATTTTGTCCCAGGTGTCCTTCCAGGTAAGATGGACAACTTTGAACCTCTCTTACTGTGCACAATAGGACTGCTGTTTTGGAGCCAAGGCCAAAGATACTGTTTTAATTCTTTCGTGTTCTTTCACATTCCAAAATCTCACAGTGTATACCCAACTTAATAGGTATTAAACCCTCACAAAATCCTAAGCTGTTTGAGATACTCAAGGGATTTATTGTTATGGACACTATGAATTGCATCAAGGTATTGTTATCCAGCTAAGCATTATGGAGTTCCTTGCCAGCATGTGCTCGTGATTTCAAACAATTAAAGGCGAAAGCTTGAATGTTAACCCAGACAAAAGGACCATGATCTGGTTCATACTCTTGGTGTAGTTCATAATCTTGGTCCAAGGAATGTTCATTGTTCGTCGACTTTAACAATATTATGAAGGTCTAAGAAAGATCAAATCTGAGATGCATTTTCTTGTGTGTGACATCAGGTGCAGGTAGAGTAGGTCTTTCTCTTACCAGCGGCATCTGCTTCCGCTGTAATTGGGTTGTCATCAGGTTCATCAGCAGGAGGCAGCGCCCTCTGCAGGAGAAAACATGGCCTGTTCATATAACGGCCAGATCATTGGCTAGAGCAAAACGTCAACACTGCTAGGGTTAGGTCAGTTTGGAAAAATGCTTAAATATTACAGTATATCAAATTTGAGGTAGGAACCGAATAAATGTTATACAACAGTGTAAAAGTATATGCATTGCCTTGTGCTTGGCTCAACTTGCAGCAGCTAGCTATAAGAGATTCATGAGCCTGAGCTTTTCATCAGCTGTTAGTTATACAGGGTCGCTGTGTACTTAGCTTTGACATAATGAGACTGTAAACATTATAGCTGCCTGTTTTGGTAGGTTCATATTGCAAAAAGTGCAAGTAAGAAGATGAACCAGTATGTCTAGTTTCATTTACAGCTCTTTGAGGGTTTAGTAACACTGCAAGACTGTAGATCAATGAACCAGAAGCCAGAATTTTTCAACTCAGGCTAGTTATCATGGTCTCCAGTCTCCAGGTGGGTTTCAGCAGGAATACGTGTTGGGATTTATGTGACTGGCGAGATCAGTACACTGTTGGATGTTTGTCTCTATTGTGCGATGGATTAGCCAGATTTTTTTTTGTAGCTTTGCTTTGGCCTGAGTTGCCACATATTCTCCGTAAGTATGCCAATACAGCATTCCTTTTCTAAAATGAATGAAGATGCTGCAATTTGTGACACAGTAGCCAAACTCCAAGTGGATACTGGCTGAGAACTTGAGGAAATTGTTTCTTTTTTTTTTTGACTACAGTGGTTAGCATTATCGCCTTACAGCGAGACAGTTCAACACCATAGTTAGCTGAGGCCAACAGGAATGTGGATTTTGTGTTCTCCTTGTGCCTTTGTAGGTCTCTGTGGTGGGGCGTGGTCTGCGGTGCCGTGCGGACGCACCTGCACGGCACCCACAATCACGCCCGCCGTGTTAAAACACGGGGACTCAGGGGTTGGGGTTGGTGTTGTGGTGAGATGTCAATAAAGATGGCTCTGAATGATACCCTGTGGTCCCGCCGTGCCTTATTCTCGCCACAGTCTCCTTCAGGTAATCTGGCTACTCTCAGTCCAGACATTTACATGTAAGGTTAAATGGGGGTAAACTGCCTGTGGATGTAAGACACATGAAGTGCTTAGAATAAAGCACTGTATGCGTATATAGGTAAATGTAAGTTGTAGTGTAGAGAACTTTGAGCTGTCAGTAAGACAAGAAAAAAGCTATAGTAATTCCAGTCTGTTTGTGGGAATGTGGGGAATTTATTGTCCAAAGTTGCTGGCTCTGATGTATGATACTGTTCATATATTGTCAGAACTTGTCTTCTGAAGTACTCCCAGTGACTAGTGACCAACCAGGGTTTGTGAACTGAAACCTGGGTAATATTGTAGTGCTGCAACTTGAAAACTAAAGAGAATTAGGTAGGTGGGTTTTGTGCATTCTTAAGGGCATTTCATGGTGCATGGAAACCACATATTGGACAAATCCCATGATAGAAAAAATTATGTGAGGTTTTCAAAATGAAGAAACTCCTCTTTTTGGATTTTTGGAGATTTTCTATGTGAGCATGCTTATACTAAGAACACGACCGAAGATGGAGAACTATACAGTACCTATAAAGCACAAAACTCGAATTTAAGTTATATGGACCCATATGGCTACGCAGATGAAGAAACGATATGTTAGTTTTTAGCGTTAAAAAAAGTCTAGGTATGTTTTGAGATTTGAGGCAGTGGACCTACCCTAATTTAACAAAACCACAAATCTGGAATAATTCAAAAGGTCTTTGGCCATTTGTTGTGTGATTGTTTAAAAGTGTCTTATAAGGTGGTGGAACAAAGCAATATGCTGCTGGAGGTTACTGCAAAGAAAAAAAAAAATGCTAGCTTTCTTCATTTAGTTATACAACAAAAGAACTTGTGACATGGCTGACCGTTTTTTTATATTTCAGTCTTCTAGCTGAGTGAAGACGAAGGCGCCTCAAAAAAGCATGTTTGCAAACATTAAGCATTAGAGAAGGAAACTAGAATACCTTTACATAACTCATAAACAAATAGCATCATTATTGAATAGCCTTGAGCAAAATACGGGCTCCGTTCCTACTGCTGAGTCCCTAAACCAACTGACCTGGTGTCGAGCCAGTTGAAAGAAAGAAGAAGAGCTTTGCACATTGTGGATTAAAAAGTTAACATAATAACCTTTTGGTAAATAGCTAATTGTAGCAGCACCAATAGGTATAAGGTCTGTCACTGAAAAATGAAAAGCAGCTCGTATTCAAACTGAAGTTATGGTTCCATAGCTGTATTGTGTTGTCACACTCCACGTTTGTCTCACTCTCTCTCTCCCTGTGGATTGTTTGTGGGTTTTTCTCTTCCTTCAAGTGTTTTCTGAAGGAGAAATCAGACCAGATTTTGGTTTTAATCCATCCAAATATTTCTTAAGGGGGTTAGTGTGGTTAGAACAGGGTTAGTGTGGTCGACCCAGGGTTGTGTTTTGGTAAGACTCCACAGAAATGGGTTGTGTATGTGTGTTGGAGCTGTGAGCTTAATGGATTATCTGTTAGAAGAGGAGGACAGTGAAATGAAGTGCTAACAGATGCTGCCATTACCAAGTAGCAGAAAGTGGATTATCAACTAAACCATGAAGTGGATTAATTATTGCTTGTGTAATGTGGTAGAATTAATTGATTTTGAATGTGCCCAGCTATTAAGCAAACCTTCTTTCTCCCTCTTTGTAAAGCATTGCTCAAATTGCTTTTTCATTTTATCCAACCTGCTCTCAATAAAGTTTTCTGGTTTTGTCTGGTTTCACTGCAGTCTTGAAACTATGCCTCTTATTCATTAAGAATAAGAATATTATCCTTGTGCCTTTGATTTATCTCAATATGCATGCCTGGTCATTATTGGAATTATTTATCTTTGGTGTGTCAAAATAACCACCTTTTGACATTATTTAACACTGTGACAAATATAAAAAATGATCTTCTGAGTTAATGCTGTCAAAACAAACTTTTTAACATCTTGATTAAAAAAAAAAAGACAAAACTTTAACAAATTAAAAAAGGCTAGAAAAATAAAAGAAAACACCAAAAGTAGTAGATATAATCCCATAAATCCATCCCAAAGAAATAATAATACAAATAATAAAGTTCTCACCCTAGCCCTCCTTGATTTTAAATAGTCACTGAAGTATCCATTCAGTTGACTGCCAGCTAGAGATCCTGGTATCAGCTGTGAGTCGTGGTCGAAAGTCCTGGCTGAGGCTGCCATCAGCCATGGCACCAGCATACAGGTGAAAAAGAGCGTCTTCATGCTGTCCAAAACAGTGTGATGCAGACACACCAGCTCGCCTTAAAGTCTGAGTTTGGGTCAGCAGCTGCTTTTTGCCACAAGCCCCTGGTTGAATGTGTCAAATGACTCTATTTAAAGGCTGAACCAGTAGCTTCCAGCAGACTCTTAAAGCAGAGTTTATAGAGCGCAGCACTTAACCCTTTCCTGACCACCCACCATCCATCTGCTGAGAGACAGACTTGGACACAGACAGGATGTACAGTGAGAAGCGCACACACCAAAATGAGGCACATATGGAAAATGATGAGAAAGAATAAAGTGTCCATTTTTCTCCTAAATGTCCCTAAGTGTGTACAGGAAAAAAATATGCAGAGAAAGCAGAAAAACCGAAAGTTGACAACCAAAGTGTGAGTGTTTTTTGTCAGAAGGAATGTCTGTGGTCTCTGCCCAGCCACTCTGTAATGACTTATAATAACCAACCTATCTTTCATTAGGCTGGATCAGTGTTTTTCTTCTTCTCCTACTATGTTATTCTCTTAGCCGTTGGTCAGACAATTCATTTAACAGCCATCAAGTAAGCACTTCTTATAGGCTGGGATTTACCAATATTCATGTTTTCTTTCTGGACAGCTCTCTCAGTAACTAATGTTTCAGGCTGGAATTGCTTTTAGTTAGTCATATCATCATTTTAAAATTATTAACAAAAAATGATCTGCTCTCTGCTGATATGAAGCCATAACAATCATCTACGCAGTTGTATAGGTAGAACTTACCTTTTTAATTAATGATGATTAGGGGCTGCAGAGGGACGTAACAGTCTTCTTTAAGATTCACATTCAATTTTTGGAAGAATGCTGCTTGATTCAAGCAGCCATTGCAAGTAATAGTCATGGCACTCAGTCTTGAATTAAAATCTGTGGCAGATGATGATGATGATGGGAAACCGTCAATGGTGGAAAAAAAGATTTTTAAAGCCTTATTAAGTCAGCAAATTATAAGTGGCTTTTGGCAGATTTGACTGATAATTCTATACATGCAGTCCTTATGTCTCCATGACCACTGAAATTAAAGGTAATTTATGTCATTCTTTAAATTAACTACCAAAATGAGTGCCCAGAGACTTGCTTCTCAAAGGACTTTAAGCATCTGCTGAGTGTTTTTTGTATTTAATTTTTTTCCCCCTCTAGCATTGTTGTATAATACCTAAAAGCAAATATTGGTGTACTTAAGGTCTGTCTTGTCAGATCCTGTTAAGGATGTCCTGTGGGCATGTTACCCACTTTTAATCTTGTATTAGTTAGGGTGTAATGATTATCCAAATTCATGGTTCGCTTCATGCCCTAGTTGGGCCACAATTTTGGCTTTTGATGTTTCGGTCACTGTTTAAAACTTAAACTGTAACACTTATAGTGAAACCATATGACATTTGTGTGTGACATTTCCACATGTGACATTTCCAGTTGCCTGAAGCTACTGTAGAGGCTCATAGTCTAACATGTTACTGATACACTTTATGATGATTTTTTTTTTTACCTTCATTTGTTATTCTGTTTGTGAAATTACAGGAGTAATATCTGATAAGCAATTCTTTACTTCGGATATGATGTAGCATAAGCAGCTGTGTACAGACTATGTCTTCATCTCCCTTGAAGTCATTGTGCGTTTTTCATAGACTTGACTTATTGTAGAATCATTCAAGATGGTAAGCATACTAGCATTTGACGTTATTTTATGAAGTTTTAAAGCAGTGCAAGTGTTAAAAAAGTGTTCTGTCAGAACCACTCTCCTACTGTTGCTGACCAAAGGCGCTTTATCAGTTAAACTGAGGACTCGTGACTGGGTGAGCCTGGGCCCAGGACAGTCCCTCCAGCAGGAGCATTTGGTTTCTTTATTTCTTCCTTCCTGATGTTGGGGTGTCTTGAATGAAAATGTTGTTCAAATGTTCAAAGGCTTCTCTTCTTTGAACGTTTTAGTTTGACTCCTGCTTTCTGATGTGTAAGCTTTGTGTTGGGACTTCTCATTTATATAGTTTTTGGTTGCATTTAGGTCTTAAGTTCTTGGATACATATGTTCAAAAGTCGTGTGGGAGGACACTAGATATTATTTGTATAAAAATTTGTAATATTTTTATGGTGCCTAAATGGTATAGAGGCATTTAGAGGTATTTCATTCAACAACTTAAATCACAGGCTGACTGACCAGTAGATTAAACAGACTGTTATAGCAAGGAATCATTTGTGTCAAAGGTAAAGTAAAACTTCTGTTTTTGCAAGCAGTTTCCTGTAAAGACAGTCCAATACAAACCTTATCATGCATCATGCAACTGTAAACAATAAAATGCTTGTAATTGATGATTAAATTTCTTGTATTTTTGCCTTAAAACCCAGTATGATTTGTATAAGTTAACTGCAGTCCATCCAAATGCATGTAATAGGTAAGCTTAGGTATGACATCAGATTTGATGTATTTGGATATTAGCTGTTGGATGGTTAATAGAGTAACATCATAGCAGCAGTCACATTATACTTGGTCGCAAGACCATTACAACAGCTGACTTTGAACCTCTCTCACTGTTATCGACATGTTTCCCTTACATTGGTCATGTTGACATAAGAACAGCCTAATGTCACACAGAGTTCAGTTTTAGCCCTCTTGAAGACCATATTCAGAGCAGTCTGTTGCCTGACTGGTTGGTTTAGAGTTGCTGCCTCAAGTTAAGGAGTTCAAGTATGCATATTAATTATTTATCTATTAAAATTTTTGCCAAGCAGTAAAACTTAAGGCAAAATGTGAATGTGTTCTTGTTTTCTGGTTGATGAGAGAAAAGTGGGCACAGCAAATGCTAACATAAAACAAGGATCTATGCACTCAGCATTCTGGTCATATCTCAGCCGTTCAGCATTTTAATCAATACATCTCTTTATTTTAGCATCGGTCAGACCTCCACAGGCTTGTGTTTTAAAAGTGTAATAAAGTACTTAATTGGCAATAAGACATTAATAAATAACAGCTAATATGGTAAACATGAAAAATGTCACAAATAAATTAAAAGCAGAATTGCTGGGAAATGAACAAAAAAGGAAAAACCTATGGGAGTATTTTCCAAAGCAGAAAGGCCAAGAGATTCTTAGTAATAAAACCAGAGAGACTCTCAGGCTATTTAACAGCTGTTGAGGTCCAGCTGTTCTTGTCAGAGAAATCACAGAAATGTTGGACTTGTCCAGAGCAGTTCCTAAGAAATTTATTTTGTGTGTGTCTGTATGTTTTTCATAAAAAATATTGAAATTAAAATGATCTATAAAAGGCAGTACTTCTCTATAAACAAGTAAAGCTGAAGAGAAATGACTGAAGTATAAGAGGAAAATGGTTAAATAGGAAACATGTGACCATCTCAGCCTTCAAGAGTAGAGGAAAAAGAAGGGGGCCCAGATATAAACATCCAAGGAACATGAGCCCAGACTGTTACAGGTGTGTTAGCAATTATGAACACCTTTAAACTTTTATGACTCTGGGAAGAGGGCCAGCAACTAGAGAATGTTTTTACTGTCACTAATTTTCTATTCCACAGTTGGACTGTCAGGGTGTTTCACTGGTATTTCACTCCACAACAAAGGAATCACTGGGGAAAGCCACCCACAATAACACACTAAACGCACATTATTCCCGCCGTGTTGGGAATGTTCCTGTCACGCTCAATCTGTTTGTGAACATGAATAAACCTTTTTAAAGCCATTGAATTCTTGTGTACCACTACAGAAACACGAAGACAGAAAATATTTTCTGTGTTGATTGACCTGGTGGATGACTAAATGAAAGTGAAAGGGTTGTAAACTCAGCCTTGAGAGTTGGACAAGAGAGAAAGATTTTATTCTCTTAACTAGCAGCACCATTTTTTGAGACTGTACTGGACTTGGTCTAAGTGTCCCAAATCAAATTTAACAACAGTCACCCAGTCGTGTTCTGTGCACGTTAAAGATGCCCAGTGGGGTTTTCTTGTAAACAGCAAAAGATGTTTACATCCAACATTTCTCAGAACATGTGGGGTGTATCTTCTGAGGTTTACCTAACATATTGAAAACATTTACTTCCTCATAAAACTCTGGGAAAGCTAATTTTTTAAATGGTTTGCATCGTTCACGTATGCAGCTAAATTCCCTATACTTTTGCTTACTCTTCTGAAAGCTCTCTCCATTTTTGTTCTGTCTCTATAAAACAGCTGAATTTGAATCAATTCAAATTCAAGCCAATATGTTCTGTGATCTGCTGCCATGGTTATTAGGATGGTAAATAGTTTGCCAGCTGAGAGCAAAATCTTCTAAATGCAACCACAAATATGCCTTTATGATACCTTTTTAGATAGCCGTGCAACCTTTAATTATAACAGTAGTAGTATATTAAGGCTTTCTTGAACGCTGAAATGAATGGCACTGTTGCTAGGTGCATCTCTTTGTTAAATGGTAGTTGGAGCAGGATGAGTATTATACATACATACAAAAACATTTTTTCTGTTTTAATAATTTATTCATTTGTATAATTCACATAATAATTCAATAGTCATCAAAAGTGTTTTGTTGGAAGCATATTGACACTTTTAAAAATGTTAACTTTTATCATTTTTCCAGCTATATAGTGCCCCCCCCAATCATTTTTCCAGCTATATATTGTTCCCCTCCCCCTTTTCAGGCTGCTGTCTTCTGCCAACTGTGGTCAATGTGACGGTGAGCTGAGTTTTAGGGTGACAGGTGTAAGTGCGCGATAAGTAATGGCAGGCTGAGGCCAACCCAGTCAAAACAATACGCATGAGTAAATGTACTCTACACACAGACACCCATTTCACTGAAGAGCATCTTTCGACACGGTGGACCACCTGGCTAGGCATTATGTAGCCTTGGTCTGCATGGGTCTGGCTGACTATTGACATGATGTATTAACCCACCACTAAGATCCATGTGCTGTGGTAGTGACATAGCCACCTGCTAGCTCTGGGCTGCCGCCAGCAACTGGAAAACTGACAGTGAGGCTTTTTATTTTAGCTCTGAGACTTCTTACGTAACAAATGTTGCATGTTTTGCAAGTTAATAATTAACACAAATATACTACTTGAGTTTTCTAATTAGGCTTCTTGTGAAACTAAATAAAGATGAATCAAACTAACGTTCAGAAAATTCTCAGCCCACTCTACATCTCTACAGAGCATTTTACCTTTATATACTATATAGTTGTGATTTTACACATCTACTGATGGTTCATTCAGCTAGTGATATTATTAATAATTAAATCAGAACAGTGTCTGAGATATGCATGAATCTGTATGAGCTTATAGCATCACAACATTCCTTATGTTACATCAAAATAATCCCAAAGAAGTTATATAGATTTACAATTTAGGAATACAAGATCAGCACTTCTGTCTTACCAGACTTTAGTTGTACTGTGAATGTGCTACTTGTTGGTTGGAAGTAAGATTTTCTATAAAAACAGGAAGACTAGTGCTCATGCCTCAGAAGACAAACTCAAAAAATAAATGTGTATAAAATATTGATCACGATAGTACACATGTACTGGTCACAAACAGTCAATTAACATGCTCTAATGATGATTAGATATCATGCCAAGATAGTATATAATGTCTGAGCATAAATTTCCAGGACTTTGTCCATAAATATTTATGCTCTCTCCCCCTTCAAGGGCATCTTCTAGTACAATTTTTGCCCTCTTACAGAACAGCTGTTATATTCAGATAGCTTTACTTTGCCTTATGAGATTAAACTTAAACTTGTGAAGAGAGCATTATCTGCTGCTAAAATGACCAACTGCTAGGTGTACTGGCTACAACCCAAAGACTAAAGCGGTATTTTCTTGAAACTTGAAAGTGACATATCGGTCAGTTGAGTGATGAGACAAAGGCTGCCATTTTAATTATTTTTCTTGTACTTTGACTGTGAATTTGTCCCAAAAAGTGCGACTGTCATCATGGAGTCCTGAGTTATCTTAGAGAAAAGATTTATTGGAAACGACCTGAATTCTGATGCAATAAATTATGTGCTGCCATATTTAAATTTTAGTTCCCCCAAACTGGATAGATGGATGGAAGGACTGACCAATTGACTGACTCTTCAAGATATTGCTAATACTTCATATTTTTCTATGAAGGATGGTCAGTTTTGATTTTGTCACTCATATATTTGATTGTGTAGTGCAGGGGTCGGCAACCCTGGGCACACGTGCCACAGCTGGCACATGAAGGGTTAACTGATGGCACGACCATAGCTGGACTGGCCATCGGGCATACCGGTGATGGTGATTTTTCGTTTTCAAGGGCCAATGTTTTTGTTGTTGTTGTTTTTGTAATGTATAAACAATGATAGGTGGTGGATTGTCCAGATGCTGGCCGTTGTGTAAAGAATTGGTGGTGGCTGTGGCGGAGCTTTCACAGAGGCCAGCAGGTGGATGAGGGAAAGGGGAGGCAGGAGGAGGAGAGACCCGAGGCGGCCACCGGTCCGAGTGTCAGGTGAACTTTAGGTAAGAAGTTATGACCTGCAGTCTATCTGGGTCAGATATAAACCAAGTTTAGGTGGAGTTTATTTTCGTTGTGTTGACTTTTTACAGTCAGTTAAAACAACTTGTACTGCGTCCTAGCTACCATGACAGAGTTTCTAGGTTGTGCTATGATATAACTGATGGTGAACTTTATTTCATTCATAAGGTTAGTTAGTAGAGTTGCCAAACGTCCGGTAAAAAACGGAATCGTCCCGTATTCAGAGAAAATATTACGCATTTTGTATTGAGCTGAAAAGGAGCACAGTTTGTCCCATACTTCAGCTAGAATGGAAAAAGACACAAAGCTGGATTTATTCTGCATCTTTACGCTGCACAGCTGCCTCTTCTCTCCCTCTCTTGTTGCTACTTCAATCATGAAACTGATCAATGATCAGCGGATCGGCTTTTCTGACGCAAGTCCCGTCTCTCTTGTTTGTTTATCGCCCACTTTGCACCAGAAACAGGAACCCAGCGGAGGTCCCGTTTCTAGTATCAGCTGATGTTTGCTGGAGCCACAGCCGTAAGCTGCTGGCCATGATATAGGTTTGGATATGTGGTGAGAGGGAAACGGAGATGTCCTTACTGAATTATCAGAGCTGAACAGGTGATGGGGAAACAGGTTTACCTTTTAAGTGACATGCATGAGTTGAAGAGAAGTCATATACTGTTTCTGAGAGACAAATAACACCAGGAATCTTTTTTATGTAGCTGACTTCTGGTAACTGTGCAGGGGTGGGTCTAGCAAAGTTTTGCCAGGGGGGCAGGTAGGGCATTAACAGGGAAAGGGGGGCACAAAGAAATACTTTTCTTTCTTATTCTCATTTAAAATGTTTTGCTTTTAATAAATAATTATGTTAATCTTACAACCAAATTTTATATCTGTTGTAAAATGTATAGAAATCATACATATACCAACAAGACAGTGTACATCACTGTCACAACAGTGTTGGTTTTCATTCAAAGGCTTTGGTCTCTAGTCAAAATGCCCTGGCTGATTTTTTTTTTTGTCCCAGTCCAGCCCTGGGCACGACATGCAGTGAATTAGTCTGAGAAGGTTCATTAAAAAATAAATGGCCAGCGGTGCACATTGCAAATTAGCTCGCATAGACACATTAGTTGTGCCGCGTCTTAATGACAGTATCTTAGCTAACAACCCCAACTACCAGATTCAGCTTGTAATTGGCTAAAAATCACTTAGCCTACCAGTGAGAGGGACGTTGCTAGCTAGCAGTTTTTTCAAGCGATGTTGAAATTTCCACATTCCAACACTTCAAATGCTTCAGGAGCTGTCTGCTCAGTGCAGCATCAGCACCACGGAAATACACAGATACATTCGTAGACTCGTGATAGAATTCACTATGCGTTTTCAGGACTTTCAGGTGTATGGACCAATGTTTTCTTTTCTGATCAAACCAGAAAGCTTTAATGAGCAGCTGGATTTGTCTCGCATTAACTGGCTGGACACAGAGGACATCGAAATGCAGCTGATTGAACTGAAAAGCTCGACTCTGTGGGGGTCAGAGTTTGCAGAACTGCGAACGCAGCTGGAATCCATAGCTGTGTGTGTTCATGGAGCTTGCATTTTCACCAAATGGACATCAATACCTGACAAGTTTAACTGTCTTAAGAACATTGCAGAGGACTTATTGACAGTATTTGGCTCTACATATCTGTGTGAGCAGATTTTCTCTCACACGAAGAGTGTCCTCAGGTAGCCGTCTGAATGCTGGACACCCGTAGACCTGTGTCTCTGAGTGGGAGACCAGAGCACATTAACATGTGTATCACTCTATTAACAAACATGCCATATTGGCCCAGATTATTTTTCTTATCATTGTTGTGAGGAGATCAACAAATAGCATTAGCATTTTCTGTTGTACAGTTCATTTGCTGCTATGGAGTTTTTGTTTCAAAATAGCTGATAACTATTCGCTCATAGCTGCCAACGTCTGCAAACAAATATAATTCTATAAATTTGTTCTATATAGTGTGTAACTGTTAATATAGAGCATTATTAAATGTATTGCTAATGCAGTCATATATGGCACATTGACTTTTTAAATTTTAGATGGCACTCATCATCAGAAAGGTTGCCGACCCCTGGTGTAATGCAACACTCAAATATGTCCTTACAGTCAAAGACTGGCTTACACTGTGAAAAAGGTTGTTTCAGCCCACCCAAGTGTATAACCACATGTTAAACCATTTGTTAAAGCACTGTTTGTCATTCCTCTGTTGTTTTGGGATGATGGAGATGTTGTTTTATGTAATCCTAGACTGATGCTGGCATCTGTTGAAAAATCCTTTTTAAGTTCCAGTTGGCTCTGGGACTGTTTAAATGCCTCATTGGTGTTATTAATTTATGGAGAAAAACTGAAACATCTAAAATATGTAAAACTTTTGCACAGTACTGTGTGCAGCCTGTGACTTCTGAAAGGAAGTTTCAGCTATCTACATGGATTCGTTTCAACTTACCAATTCAGTTTTTGAATGACTCAGCCATTATCTATAGTTATCAGACAGTCATATCCTATAAAAGTAAGTTGCATCTGTTCCAGAAGCGTTCTT